>NW_028270145.1:78977582-79282934 GCF_037043375.1 Chiloscyllium plagiosum | reverse complement strand
CTTGTACAAGGTGCTGTCAACCCTCACCTTTCTAAGGTTTGAGAGCACCTTCTTCCTTTTGATTGGGGAATGACTCCCTTTTATGTTCCACGTGCACCATTTAAATGAACCATTAGCTATGACTGTACAAAGCGGCCTGCAGCCCCCCCCCCATGGTGCGCCAGGGGGAGAAAGAATAGGATTCATAAAATCTAAAAACTACAAATACTACAAAAACTAAAAAAACTAATCACTACTCCTAATTTAAACAAACATACAAACAATAAATAACAGGAGATTTCCCCTCTTGCCCAAAGGGGGCACTTGTCCCAATCCTTACTACCATCATGGTTCCTTCCAGCTAAGGCCGCGCCCCAAACCCAAGCAGTACGGAGACAAAAAAAATCTATTATTTACACTCATGAAAATCAAAAGTGGACGCCCAACCCATTCCCTCCATACCTCAGTCAATCCCATTTATCTTAAATAAAAGAGAAAACCCCACTCGCAGAAAAAAAAACAAAGAAATAACAAGAATTAGCAAAGATAAGGAAAAAAAAAGAAATTTTGTATCTGAACAGTGCCAAGCATATAAAACCAACAACCTAGAGAGCAAAGGATATACCTTTGTGCATAATTGTTTTCGACTTAGACCATCTATTTCAAAGAATCTAGGATATCCCTTGCTTTCTCTAAGGAATCAAAGTTGTAAACAGACCCTCCATGTATGAAGCACAGTACTGTCGGGTACCTCACAGTGTATTGGATATTCAAGACTCTCAACCTCCTCCTGACTTCATCAAAAGGTTTCCTCTCCTTAATTACAACCCCAGAGAAGTCTTCGAAAAGCGTAATTTTTGACCCCTTGTACACCAGGGACTGTGAGTCTTTTCCCAGCCTTCTGGAGGCTTCTATTATCAGTTGCTTCTCTTTGTAACACTGGAGTCACACTAGGACCAGGTGGGGGCGCTGCTCGGACCCAGACCTGTGCATCGCGATCCTGTGGGCCCGCTCCATATACACACAGCCCAACTTGACTTGCAGCCCTAGAAACTGCGGGAGCCACTGCTCCAGGAAGCTGACTAGGCTCTCACCTTCTTCACATTCCGGGAGCCCGACGCACTGGAAGTTTTTCCTTTGACTTCGATACTCGAGGTTGTCAACCTGGTCCAGCAGGGCCTGAACCTTGCCTTCCAGTGTTCGGATCCTCCCCTCCGAATTCTCTGCTGCAGTCTCCAACGCCGCTGTCCTTTGTTTGACCACCCCGATGCATTGATCCAGCACTTGGAGCTCCTGCTCAGGCTTCCGCAGCATGGTGGAAATAGGTTCCAGCGCTGACTCGATTTTTTTTTCTGACTTTTATTAAATTTTGTTGTTCCAACAGGTTCCAGAGCATTCTGTTAGGGTGAAAGGAAAGGCTGGTAGGTATAGGGAATGCTGGATGACAAAAGAAATTGAGGGTTTGGTTAAGAAAAAGAAGGAAGCATATGTAAGGTATAGACAGGATAGATCAAGTGAATCCTTAGAAGAGTATAAGGGAAGTAAGAGTATACTTAAGAGGGAAATCAGGAGGGCAAAACGAGGACATGAGATAGCTTTGGCAAATAGAATTAAGGGGAATTCGAAGAGTTTTTACAAATACATTAAGGACAAAAGGGTAACTAGGGAGACAATAGGGCCCCTCAAAGAACAGCAAAGTGGCCTTTGTGTGGAGCCGCAGAAAATGGGGGAGATAATAAATGAGTATTTTGCATTGGTATTTACTGTGGAAAAGGATATGGAAAATATAGACTGTAGGGAAATAGATAGTGACATCTTGTGGAATGTCCATATTACAGAGGAGGAAGTGCTGGATGTCTTGAAATGGGTAAAGGTGGCTAAATCCCCAGGACCTGATTAGGTGTACCCTAGAATTCTGTGGGACGCTAGAGAAGTGATTGCTGGGCCTCTTGTTGAGATATTTGTATCATCAATAGTCACAGGTGAGGTGCTGGAAGACTGGAGGTTGGCTAACGTGGTGCCACTGTTTAAGAAGGGTGGTAAGGACAAGCCAGGGAACTATAGACCAGTGAGTCTGATGTCAGTGGTGGGCAAGTTGTTGGAGGGAATCCTGAGGGACAGGATGTACATGTATTTGGAAAGGCAAGGACTGATTCGGGATAGTCAACATGGCTTTGTGCGTGGGAAATCATGTCTCACAAACTTGATTGAGTTTTTTGAAGAAGTAACAAAGAAGATTGATGAGGGCAGAGTAGTAGATGTGATCTATATGGACTTCAGTAAGGCGTTCGACAAGGTTCCCCATGGGAGACTGATTAACAAGGTTAGATCTCATGGATACAGGGAGAACTAGCCATTTGGATACAGAATTAGCTCAAAGGTAGAAGACAGAGGGTGGTGGTGGAGAGTTGTTTTTCAGACTGGAGGCCTGTGACCAGTGGAGTGCCACAAGGATCAGTGCTGGGCCCTCTACTTTTTGTCATTTACATAAATGATTTGGATACGAGGATAAGAGGTACTGTTAGTAAGTTTGCAGATGTCACTAAAATTGGAGGTGTAGTGGACAGCGAAGAGGGTTATCTCAGATTACAACAGGATCTGGACCATATGGGCCAATGGGCTGAGAAGTGGCAAATGGAGTTTAATTCAGATAAATGCGAGGTGCTGCATTTTGGGAAAGCAAATCTTAGCAGGACTTATACACTAACTGGTAAGGTCCGAGGGAGTGTTGCTGCTCAAAGAGATCTTGGAGTGCAGGTTCATAGCTCTTTGAAAGTGGAGTCGCAGGTAGATAGGATAGTGAAAAAGGTGTTTGGTATGCTTCCTTTATTGGTCAGATTATTGAGTACAGGAGTTGGGAGGTCATGTTGCGACTGTATAGCACATTGGTTAGGCCTCTGTTGGAATGTTGCATGCAATTCTGTTCTTCCTATTCGAAAGATGTTGTGAAACTTGAAAGGGTTCAGAAAAGATTTACAAGGATGTTGCCAGGGTTGGGGGATTTGGGCTATAGGGAAAGGCTGAACAGACTGGGGCTGTTTTCCGTGGAGTGTCGGAGGCTGAGGGGTGACCTTATAGAGGTTTACAAAATTATGAGGGGCATGGACAAAGTCTTTTCCCTGGAGTCGGGGATTCCAGAACTATAGAGGGCATAGGTTTAGGGTGAGAGGGGAAAGATATAAAAGAGACCTACAGGGCAACGTTTTGACACAGAGGGTGGTACGTGTATGGAATGAGCTGCCAGAGAAAGTGGTGGAGGCTGGTACAATTGCAACATTTAAGAGGCATTTGGATGGATAAATGAATAGGAAGGGTTTGGAGGGATATGGACCGGGTGCTGGCAGGTGGGACTAGATTGGGTTGGGATATCTGGTTGGCATGGACGGGTTGGACCGAAGGCTCTGTTTCCATGCTGTACATCTCTATGACTCTATGACTCTACACGTTGTGTGCACAACGTGGTGGTTGTGGAGTGAGTGAATATTGAAGATTGGTGATTATGATGCAAATCAAGTGGTCTGCTTTGTCTTGGATGGCATTGAACGTCCTGATCTGCATGCATCCTGGCAAATAGAGAAAATTCCATCATACTCATGACATGTGCCTTGCTGGACAGCGTTTGGGAGGAGGTGATAGTTAGGAGGTGACTCACTCCCTGCAGGACAATATTTATTTTGCTAGTCCAGTTCAGTATTTGGTCAATGGTAACACTCAGGGTGTTGATAGTGGGGGTTTCAGTGATGGCTCTATCACTGAATTGTTGAAGTTAGTCATTGCCTGGCACTTGTGTATCATGAATGTTCCTCAGCCAAACTTGAGTAGTTCTGCGTATGAATATGGATTACTTCCATATATGAACAGTTATGAACAAAATTGAACATTTTGCAGTTATCAGTGAATGTCCCTACTTCTGAACTTAAGTTGGAGGGAACGTCATTGATGAAGCAGCTGAAGATGTTTGGGCCTAGGACACTACATTGAGGAACTTCAGCTGTGACCTGGGACTGAGGTGGTTTGACCTCCAAAAACCACAACAATAATTCTTAACATTATGCTGGGTATGAGTGCAGCCAGTGGAGAGTTCAGCTTTTTTTGTCCATGCTTGGATCAAGGCAGTAATGAGATCAAGAGCTGCATGACCCTGGCAAAATCTGAACTGAACATTCGTGAGCAGTAAACAAAAAAAATTGAAATAATTAAAGATGCTGGAAATCTGAAACAAAAACAGAAATTGTAGCATGTGTGGAAATAAATCAGAGTTAATGTTTCAGATCCAGTGATGCTTCTTTAGAATGTGGTGTGCAGTTTACTGCCATTTAAGTGCCACTTGATAATACTTTTGACAACACCTTCCAACACTTTGACAATGATCCAGAAACACGTTTCTGAGCAGATAGCAACGTTGAAGCTGTCCTTGAACAGCTTGGCTGGGGCCAACTTGTTCTGGAGTTTCATTCCTCAGTCCTGCTGCCAGAATGTTATCTGGGTCCCTAGGCTTTGCAGCATCCAATATTTCTGACTAATTTTTTAAATCACATGAAATGAATTGTATTGGCTGAGGACTGGCATTGAAGACAAGGGCTTTTTGCCCTGGGCCCCAACTCTTGACCTGGTTACAACGGTCCCACTACTGACCTGATATCAACAGTCCCACTCCCAGCCCAAGTACACTGAGCTCCTAAGAGCTTGGGCCCATGGTTATTGTGCCTACTGTACTCCTTTGTTCTGGGCCCCATCTGTGGTAGTGGGTATGGCTGAGCTGAAGCATCTATTAGCACTTCTGGTTGAGCAACATTGTAAGTACTCCATCTTTGTATTTTGCACTGATGTACTTGGCTCCCCATCTTTGAGCTGGGGATGTTTGTGGAGCTTCTTCCTGCTGTTAGTTGTTTTAAATGTCCACCCCTAGGTGCTTGAGTATGGCAACTTAAACACTTTTCACTGTATTTTCTGTAAAAATACAAGTGACAATAAATTTTTATTCTATTCATCATTTATAACTGGATGTGTCAAGCCAGTAGAGCTTTTATCTGATCAGTTAGCTGTGGAAACACTTGTTTGAGTGCTGGTTATTGTCACTGGAGTAGTTTTGTAACAACTTTTATGACTTGTCACACATTAATGTTACATAACCATTGTTCACTGTTTCATTTGAGTATTTCAAGGACAGGTAGAAAAATGGTCTTTTATTACAAAAAGTCTGTGATGTACACATCTCAATCCTTAGTTTAATGAAATACCTTTTTCACTTTATTGTTAAATTTCAAGGTGAAGGCCAAATGTAACTTGTTGGAGCAGACAGGTGGGACTAGTTTAGTTTGGGATTATGTTTGACATGGACTGGGTGGACCGAAGGGTCTATTTCTGTGCTGTATGTCTCTATGGCTATGACTCAATGAGTTTGAGGCAAAGGAATAAGATCTTTCAGATGAAAGAATATCTCCTGTTGTTTATTTAATAACTACATTACTTAAAACAAAGCTATTAACAATATTTACTGTGATTGAATTTACTTGCTAAATCGAAGGTCTCTGAGGGGTTTGACATTCTTTCATGTAGGAGGTAATGAGAAAGAAGTATTTCATTTTACATTCAAAATATCTCAAAGTGCTATACAGCAGATAAATTGTTTCTGAATTGTAAAAATTGTAATTTAATACGCAAGCTCAACAGTCAATTTGCCCATAGGGTGATTCAACAACCAAATATTGTGCTCTTGTGATATTAGTTAAGGGTGGATATTCATCACAACACAAGAAATAATTCTAACTCACTTCCAAAAGTGCCATTGCAACTTCTGGGCCCAACTGTAACAAAATGTGGGATCGTGCCTTAACGTCCTGTTGAAAAGAAGGCACTCACAGCAATGTGGCTCCACTTCATTGCAGAAGTGCTCTTTTAAATTATCTACTTAAATTCATATTGTCTGAAAATACAACCTTCAGTTTTAGGGAAGACTGGTACCAGTTGAATCAAGTCACTCTTAACCAAAGGATTCATGTTGTGTTTACATTGTTATATGTGACAGTGAGAGGTGAACTATCACTGTAGTCATAGTGTGAACGTGACCTGAGAAATACATGATTTCTAAGAATCGAATTTTAAAAAATCAAGTGCAGTCTACTTGGAGTAAAAGTGTGTTGCTGGAAAAGCGCAGCAGGTCAGGCAGCATCAAAGGAACAGGGGAATCGACGTTTCAGGCATAAGCCCTTCTTCAGGAATGAGGAGGGTGTGCCAAGCAGGCTAAGATAAAAGGTAGGGAGGAGGGACTTGGAGGATGGGCGTTGGGAATACGATAGGTGGAAGGAGGTTAAGGTGAGGGTGATAGGCCGGAGAGGGAATGGGGGCGGAGAGATTGGGAAGAAGATTGCAGGTCAAGAAGGCGGTGCTGAGTCTGAGGGTTGGGACTGGGAAAAGGTGGGGGGAGGGGAAATGAGAAAGCTGGAGAAATCTGCATTCATCCCTTGTGGTTGGAGGGTTCCTAGGCGGATGATGAGGCGCTCTTCCTCCAGGCATCGTGTTGCCATGGTCTGGCGATGGAGGAGGCCAAGGACCTGCATGTCCTTGGCGGAGTGGGAGGGGAGTTAAAGTGTTCAGCCACGGGGTGATTGGGTTGGTTGGTCCGGGTGTCCCAGAGGTATTCTCTAAAACGTTCCACAAGTAGGTAGCCTGTCTCCCCAATGTATAGGAGGCCACATCATGTGCAGCGGATGCAGTAAATGATGTGTGTGGAGGTGCAAGTGAATTTCTGACAGATATGGAAGGATCCCTTGGGGCCTTGGAGGGAAGTGAGGGGGGAGGTGTGGGCGCAAGTTTTGCATTTCTTGCGGTTGCAGGGGAAGGTGCCAGGAGTGGAGGTTGGGTTGTTGGTGGATCTGACGAGGGAGTCGTGGAGGGAGTGGTCTTTTCGGAACGTTGATAGGGGTGGGGTCTGTTTGGAGGTGGCGGAAATGATGATGGATGATACGATGTATCTGGAGGTTGGTGGGGTGGAAGGTGAGGACCAGTGGGGTTCTGTCCTGGTGGCGATTGGAGGGGCAGGATTCCAGGGCGGAGGAATGGGAAGTGGAGGAGATGCGGTGGAGAGCATTGTCACCACGTCTGAGGGGAAATTGCGGTCTTTGAAGATGGAGGCCATCTGGGTTGTTCGGTATTGGAATTGGTCCCCCTGGGAGCAGATGCGGCAAAGGCGAAGGAATTGGGAATATGGGCTGGCGTTTTTACAGGGGGCAGGGTGGGAGGAGGTGTAATCTAGGTAGCTGTGGGAGTCAGTCGGTTTATAGTAAACGTCCGTGTTGAGTTGGTCATCCGAGATAGAAATGGAGAGGTCTAGGAAGGGGAGGGAGGAATCTGAGATGGTCCAGGTAAATTTGAGGTCGGGGTGGAAGGTGTTAGTAAAGTGGATGAACTGTTCAACCTCCTCGTGGGAGCACGAGGTAGCGCCGATACAGTCGTCGATGAAGCGGAGGAAAAGGTGGAGGGTGGTGCCAGTGTAGCTGTGGAAGATGGACTGTTCCACATATCCAACGAAGAGGCAGGCATAGCTGGGGCCCATGCGGGTGCCTTTGGTTTGGAGGAAGTGGGAGGATTGGAAAGAGAAGTTGTTCAGAGTGAGGACCAGTTTGGTCAGTCGAAGGAGGGTGTCAGTGGAAGGGTACTGGTTGGTTCGGCGGGAAAGGAAGCAGCGGAGGCTTTTAGGCCTTCGTGAAGGGGGATGGAGGTGTACAGGGACTGGATGTCCATGGTGAAGATAAGGCGTTGGGGGCCAGGGAAGCGAAAATCATGGAGGGCGTGGATGGAGTCCCGAACATAAGTGGGGAGTTCTTGGACTAACGGGGACAGGACTGTGTCAAGGTATGCGGAGATGAGTTAGGTGGGGCAGGAGCAGGCGGAGACAATGGGTCGGCCGGGGCAGTCAGGTTTGTGGATTTTGGGCAGGAGGTAGAAACGGGCGGTGCGGGGTTGTGGGACTATGAGGTTGAAGGCGGTGGATGGGAGATCCCCCGAGGTGATGAGGTTATGGATGGTCTGGGAAATGATGGTTTGGTGGTGGGAGGTGGGGGCATGGTCAAGGGGGCAGTAGGAGCAGGTGTCCGCGAGCTGGCGTTTGGCCTCAGCAATGTAAAGATCGGTGCGCCAAACTACCACCGCGCCTCCCTTGTCTGCCGGTTTGATGGTGAGGTTGGGGTTGGAGCAGAGGGAGTGGAGGGCTGCACGTTGCGAGGGTGAGAGGTTGGAGTGGGTGAGAGGGGTGGACAGGTTGAGGCAGTCAATGTCGCGGCAGCAGTTGGCTATGAAGAGATCAAGGGCAGGTAAGAGGCCAGCATGGGGTGTCCAGGTGGATGAGGTGTGTTGGAGGCGGGAGAAGGGGTCGTCAGAGGGTGGGCAACTCATGTGTTAACCTATCTGTCCTCTTGCTAAAAAGAAGTAGGAACAGGAGTAGGCCATTTGGCCCTTCATTCCTGCTCCACTGACTGTCTTTTCCTCATAACCCTTAATTTTTCTACAGATCAAGAATCTGTCTCAGCCTTTAATACACGGAAGGTTTCTGCCCCAACAACGTTTTGATGCAAAGAGTTCCAAAGATTAAACCCTCAGAGACTGAAGTCCTTCTCATCTCAGTCTTAAACTGGTGTGCTTTATTCTGAGACTATGCCTCTGGTCCTAGACACTCAAATGAAGAGAAACATCCTCTCAGTATTTACCCAGTCAAGCCCCTGAAGAATCCTATACGTTTCAAAGAGATCACCTCTCATTGTTCTAAAATCCAGTGAGTAGAGTTCCAATATGTTTAGCCTTTGCTCATAAACCAATCCCTCCATATAAGGGATCATCCTTGTGAGCCTTCTCTGAACTGCCTCCAAACAAATTATATCTTTCCTTGAATAAAGGGGCAAAAATTACTTCAGATGTGATCTCACCAACACCTTGTGCAGTTCTAGTAAGACCTCCTTACTCTTATACTCCAACACCCACCCACCCCCCCCACCTTAATTCTGCATTTCACTATGTGGCATTTTCAAATTATGTTTTTTATTTATAAGCAAAGTGTCCAGAGTATATTCTATTTGAAAAACCAGTCCACTTTTACATTGAAGAACATGTGTAGGAGAAGTATGCCATTTTAGCAAAAAGAATGAGTTTGCTGATTTACAGCTTTATTCAATTCTTGTGGATTTTTTGAGGAACTAACAAAAATGTATTTACGTACTTTGAAGATGCTTTTGGTAACCTGCACTAGTGCCTGTTAATGAAACACTACCATGTGCTGGTATTTTCTACTATAAAGAATTATGACTAGATTTTGATTGGAAGTGGAATCACCTCAAACATGAAGAGAAGACACTAAGCAGCAAGAATATCAGCAATGCGCATTTGAGTAGAGTACCTAATGTAGGAAAACATACCAAGATGCTTTGCTGAAGGATAATCAGGGGAAAGAAATCCAAATTAAAGAACTACTGGAAGAAATTGTGGCTCTAAGTCAGATCTGAAAGTAGAGAAGATCTATGGAGGCCTTGATGAAGAGTCATCTCGACTCAAAGCATTAGTTTACTCTTTCTGTATAGATGCTACCTGACCCACTGTGATCTCCAGCATGTGTTGTTTTCGGTATAGATTCTAGCATCTGCAGTAATTTGTTCTTACGTGATGAAATCTTAAATGGATGAGCATTGTGATGAAGATTCATGATTATTTTGAAACATCTGTTTTAAAGTAGACAGAACCATGTATAACTTTAAATTTGATTTATGTTTCTATATTTTGTGGGCTAATAAATTAGTTTATTTTTTTCAGTTCTGGGATTGGTGCTGAGGCATCTGAAAGTTTGTTTACATGCGCTTAAATGATGCTTTTAAAACCCTTGAGATGATTCGTTCAGTACCTTAAGATAAGAGTAGAACAGAAAAGGTCTGTTGCATAGCAACAAGGTGTCCTGTGACACAGGGAGATAGAGACAGAAGCCAGGTTTTATTTAGAGTCATAGAGGTGTACAGCATGAAAACAGATCCTTCAGTCCAACGCGTCCATGCCGACCAGATATCCCAACCCAATCTAGTCCCACCTGCCAGCACCTGGCCCTTCCTATTCATATACCCATCCAAATGCCTCTTAAATGTTGCAATTGTACCAGCCTCCACCACATCCTATGGCAGCTCATTCCATACACCTACCACCCTCTGCGTGAAAAAGTTGCCCCTTAGGTCTCTTTTATATCTTTCCTCTCTCACCCTAAACCTATGCCCTCTAGTTCTAGACTCCCTGATCCTAGGAAAAAGACTTTGCCTATTTATCCTATCCATGCCCCTCATAATTTTGTAAACCTCTATGAGGTCACCCCTCTGCCTCCGACGCTCCAGGAAAAACAGCCCCAGCCTGTTCAGCCTTTCCCTGTTGCTCAGATCCTCCAATCCTGGCAACTACTCGGGTAGTGTCTCGGGTAACACAACCACGCAAATATAAACTGTTCTATTTACCCTTCCCAGAAGTCCTTTGCTTGCTCCTCCCTCGCTAGCCTGAAGGTAAGAAGTTTAAATATACTTACCGGCCTTCCCGACAATCACCTCGCACCAACGTCACCTCCTCCCGGCTCTCGCTGCTCCGAAGTGAAGTTTGAAATGTGTGTACTTCAATGTGAGGAGCATCCGAAATAAAGTGGGTGAACTGGCAGCGTGGGACTTCGATATTGTGGCCATTACGGAGACATGGATAGAGCAGGGACAGGAATGGCTGTTGCAGGTTCTGGGATTCAGATGTTTCAGTAAGAACAGAGAAGATGGTAAAAGAGGGGGAGGTGTGGCACTACTCAGGTAGTGTCTCCCACCCATCCTCCTCCTCTAACCTAAAAAAAATGTTGTGGGAGCCAGATTGACAAGGTAAGTAGTTTATTTCCTAATCCTTTTTTTGAGTAGTCACTTTGGGAGTTAGAACAGTGAGAATGGAGTGTAGGGCAGTGGAATGTTCCTCCTGCAGAATGTGGGAAGTAAGGGTCACCACTAGTGTCCCTGCTGACTACATCTGTGGGAAGTGCACCCAACACCAGTTCCTTGAAACCCGCGTTAGAGAACTGGAGCTGGAATTGGATGAACTTCGGATCATTCGGAAGGCAGAGGGGGTTATTGACAGGACTTACAGAGAGGTAGTCACTCCCCAGATAAACGATAAAGACAGATGGGTGACAGTTAGGGGACAGAAAGGGAACCGGCAGGCAGTGCAGGGATCCCCTGTGGCCATTCCCCTCAACAAGTATACCGTTTTGGATACTGTTGGAGGGGATGACTTATCAGGGGAAAGCAGTGGGGCACCTGCTGCTCAGAAGGGGGAAGGGGAGCAGAGCAGTAGTCATTGGGGACTCGATAGTTAGGGGGAAACAGATAGGAGGTTCTGTGGGGACAAGAGACACTCACAGTTGGTGTATTGCCTCCCGGGTGCCAGGGTCCGCGATGTCTCTGATCGTGTTTTTGGGATCCTTTGGGGGGAGGGGGAGCAGCCCCAAGTCGTGGTCCACTTTGGCACCAACGACATAGGTCGGAAGAGAGATGAGGACTTGAGGCAGGGATCTAGGATGGAAGTTTAGAGCTAGGACAAACAGAGTTGTTTTCTCTGGTTTGCTGCCCGTGCCACATGCTAGTGAAGTGAGGAATAGGGAGAGAAAGGAGTTGAACACGTGGCTACAGGGATGGTGCAGGAGGGAGGGTTTCGGGTTTTTGGATAATTGGAGCTCTTTCTGGGGTAGGTGGGACCTCTACAAGCAGGATGGTCTTCATCTAAACCAGAGGGGTACCAATATCCTGGGTGGGAAATTCGCTAAAGCTATTAAGGTGGATTTAAACTAATACAGTAGGGGGATGGGAACCAAAATTGTAGGACAGGTACAGAAGAGGATGAGAGTAGGGAGTTCCCAAATCAAATATCTGACACTGGCAAATGAGTTTCAGGAAGAGATATTAACTAAGAACATAGTATTGGGTGCATGCAGATGTTTGTTGAAAAGAAGTCAGCCGCAATCAAATTCACCGAACAAAGAGCTTTAAGGTGGAAACAGGGTGACCTTCACTGTGGGTTAAATAAGTATAAGGTTGCTGTTGAGGATAAAAGGTTTGAAGCTTTATTTTTGATACATGTAACAAGATAACATCAACTAGTTCTTGTATAGTGTAATAGCTTTTCTTTTTGTTTATAATAAACTTTAATGCTCAAATGTTAAAAATAGCAAAATGAGAATGTGCTCATACTTACTGAAAAGCATGGTAAGCAAATTGCAGAAACAAAACTTACTGGCTTTCAAGCCAGATTTCACTCTGGAATCTAACCTGTCCTGTATTATCATCAGCTGCAAACATAACAGTATGCAAGGGAAAAAAGAGGGTCTCATTGGGACAGGTTAAGAAACAAAAGATGAGTCTAGAACTAAATATGGTCAATATACATTTGGGACATGACTCCATTTCCTTGGGTGACATCATCGATGGACACCATATAGATTGGAATGAATGGAGAAAAGGTGGGGGCGTAATATTTCCCTTGGTCCTCATCTCACTGGTATCTGCACAGGATATGTATTTTAGAGGGATAGTTTTAAAACCTTTTCAGTGTTGTGAAATTTAATAAAGGGCACAGTTCATGCTCTCTTGTTAAATCAAATCTAAAGAAAATATAGAATATTAGAATTTTGCAGTGCAGGTTGCTATTCAGTCCCTCATATGTATAAATGCTTATTCACACAACACCCATAAAATTTAAACACAATGGAAACACTCAGTCCCTCAACAATGCCAACATACAAACAGAACTTAAGGATCACAGAATCCCTATACTGTGGAAGCAGGCCATTCAGCCCATTGACTCCATGCTGATCCCTCCGAAGAATATCCCATCCAGACCCATCCCCCTACGCTATACTTTTAACCCCCGCAGCATTTCCCATGGCTAATCACCAAGCCTACACAGTCCTAGATATTATGGACAATTTAGCATGGCCAGTTCACCTAACCTGCACATCTTTGGACTGTGGGAGGAAACCACAGCACCCAGAAGAAACCCGCACATACACAGGGAGAATGTACAAACTCCATACAGACTGTTGCCGAAGGGTGGAAATGAACCTGATTCCCTGGCATTGTTAGGCAACAAAGCTGACCGCTGACTACTGAGCCACCACGGTCTCAGGCTTCCTGGAGGAGGTTGAGAAGGTTTATCCATGCCATACTTTTGGATAAAGGTTTTGCTTATGTTAGAAAATCAATCTGTGTGCACTGGATTTATTCAGTTTGTACAGTTATATTTCACTTGCTATTCAGGCAAAACTTGGTTCCAGAGTCAATCCTCGCTTTTCTTGTGTAATATGACCAATGTGCTGGATTTTACACTGCAGTCTTCTTAATTCAAGTATTTTCCCTTTGAAAGGGCCCAATGAAAGGCCCAAATATCAAGATGAGATGATGGAAGTCAAAACTTGACAGTCCATTTTTACATAAGTGCCCATCCCCTAGCTGCCTGCATACCCTTCAGATGTCCTCCATAACATAATAGGTGGAGAGATGCTGAAATTGGCATTCCGTGTGCCATATTTTTGAAAGGTCAATTAAACTTATTACCAGTCCGGTTGCATAGGGTAATATACTCCCTGTGCCGTAATCTGGTTGTAAAAACCGAAAGAGCTGCGAATGCTGGAAATCAGAAACAAAAACAGAAGTTGCTGGAAAAGCTCAGCAGGTCTGGTAGCATCCATGAAGATAAATCAGAGTTACCGTTTCAGATCTGGTGATCCTTCCTCAGAATATGGTTGTAATTTAATGCGATGAAGTGTTTGCTACTTATCGGAGAATCTAATATTTATTGACATAAATACAAGAGCAAAGTGCTGCAGATGCTGAAAGTCTGAAGTAAAAGTCGAAAATGCCGGTATTCAGGAAATCTGGCTGCATCTGTCAAGAAAGAAAGCATTCCAATAATGTGACTATTCATCAAATATACAAAACTAGAAGATAGTTACTAATAATTCAAACAGGGAAATAAGATATATTTTAAAAAACATAAGACAGCAATAATAATGTGGAACTCCTTACTACAGGAAATGATTGAGGAACATGATTAGGTCCTTTCAGAAAGGAATTAGAAAAGTACATAACAACAAGGAAATGTAATATAATGCTGAAAGACTGAGATTAGACGGGTATTGTGGGAGGGGAGTATAAACATCAATTTAACTGAATGGATTGTCTTGGTGCTGCATTTTCTGTATAAAAACATGATAATTGCTAAAAAAAGAATAAAGAATTAGGGCAACCTCTTTACTGAGAGAGTCATGTAAATGTTAAACTTGCTGTCACGTGGAATCATTAAGGCAATAGGCTAAAGTAGTTATGAGAGGCTAGATAAACATATGAGCATGAAAGGAATAGCATTAGTGTGAGATGATGTCAGGTAAAATAAAGCTTGTATCAATCTCTGATACAGATCTGTCTATAGAATAGACTGTTTATTTATATTCTATGTAATCCTGGGGTGTGTAAACCCATCTAATGTAACCACTAAACCAGTTGAAACAGTTTTCTTAAAATATCTACTTAAAATCATTGATGTCAAAAGCTTTTATTTTTTTCTGCTCTTGACACAAAGGCAGCATTTGACCAAACATAATGTTGAAAAGCCTAAGCAATACTGTAAGTCATTTGGAATAAGGAGAAAGCTCTCAACTGTAGTCATACTTTCCACAAGGGAATATCACTATGGGGTTGTTGGTGTTAACCATGTCAATCCGAGGGCATAGCAGCAGAAGTTTCTCAGAGTATGGTCTGAGCCAACCATCTTCAGATGCTCTATCAATGATCTTCTGTCCATCATACAGTCAGAACTGGGAATGTTCAGTAATGATTGCACAATGTTTAGCACCCTTCATGATTCCACAAATACAGACAAACTCTGTGTGCATGTGCATCAATGCTCACAGTAGTGGGTAATGCTCATCCTTGGGCTGCTAACTGACAATATACGTTCATTCACACAAGGGGAAGTCAGCAACCTTCACCAACAAGAAAGAATCCAATCATCTTCACTTGGCATTTAGTGGCATTGCAGTTGCTGAATACCACACAATCGACATCTCAGGTGTTACCATTGACCAGAAATTGAACTGGATCAATCATGTATTATTACATGCACAGGTCAAAGGCTGGAAAATCTATTGCATGTAACTCATCTCCCCCAAAGTCTGTCTAGCATCCTCGAGGCATAAAATAGGATTGTAATGGAACACCCTCCACTTGCTCTGATGACTGCAGCTCCAACAACACTTAGCTTGATTCCAGTTTGGACAAAGTAGCTCACTTGACTGGTATTCCATCTACTACCTTCAACATTCATGTCCTGTGCCAGCCACACACACTGACAAAGGTACTGCAACAACTCACTAAGCCTCTCCTACAGCATAATTGTGAACCTGTTGGCTTGCTGTCTTGATTAGTGTGCTGACAGCATAATCAGTGACATACACCATTTCAGTCATTTATATTGTCAGATTTATCCATAATATAACTGTTAAAGTCTGTAGTCTTGATGGAAATTACAGAATCAGATGGTGAAGAATGCCAGTGAAAGTCGCTATGAGATTATTTAATAAGAAATGCATAGTATTAAAGCATGAAGAAACATAGAAAAATGGACACACTGTTTCACTCTTCAAGATCATAGTTTCTATGCGACCTACTTTCATATACCCATCCTTGCCTCACACCACTTATCACCTTCTGGTAACGGGAATCAATCAGTGTCAGATTTTAAGTAAACAATTTACTGAGAACAGAATTCCAAACCTCCAACCTACTAATAAAATTGCTTCCTAATTTGTATTATAAAACCTTTGACTCTAATTTTTAGGCTGTGTTACAATTCTGATAACTAGTTGGTGAAGGATAGTACTGGTAGCACTCTCTGCATTTATTGACAGAGCTAAAAGTTTAAAGAGTGGACCTCCTAACTTATCCCCACCAACATTTCAATGAACATAACTTTAGATATTGCTATGGGGTAGATCAAACCCCCTCAAGGAGGTAGCCTAAACCTGAACTTTAATCTTATTTAGAGGCAAGTGTAAGGAGCTGCATTCCAGATGTGATTCAATTGGTCAAACTCCTAGGCTTTAAGGAAACGCACATTATTCTTACACCACAGTTAAACACAAACAAAAAAAAAAGATTCGGCACAACTTCAATTATATGAAAATATTTAACAAAATAATAAATAATAACTACTACTAATTGACCTTCTAATACGGCAGCATGCCATAAACATACCCAAAGGCAAATTTAGCAAAAAGACATTTACTCACTTGCTATCTCTGTCAGTTCAAGAGAAAAAAAATTAATACAATTAATCTAGCAGCAGACAGAATTTTAAGTTTTTGCAGCAGCAGAGAGAAACCTGTATCTAGCAACTTCAACTCCAAAACTCCAACTTCAACAACTGAAACCAAAAACAAAAACTCTGGGTTTGCGTGAACCTGACTCCACCCACTCATGCTTCTTTTTAAATTAAAGAAAACCCAAAGCTACTTACTCTGTCTTCCATGGAGCAGACCTCAGCACCAGGTTTACAACATCTGTCTTCAAGAGAAACAGGACAGAACAAAACCTTCTTAAAGGCACATATTATCACAGTATGCTCAAGTGAATCCCCACTATCTGTCTCCCTTCTGCATATAGTTAACACAATTAGTGCAACATGATTTATGCACCTCTCTGCCTTTAATGGAAATTAGAGTTAATGCACAGAAACAATGTTTCAGAAGAAATCAAGTGAAGAGCCTTCATAATCTGTAAAGAACTATATTATGCTAAGTTCTTCTTGAGAACCCCCAAAAACCTTTTCATGCATGCATATTTTTATAATATATCTTGATAGTTAATGATTTGCACCACCCATTTATTTGCATGATGACCACATGGATTCTGAAGTCTCCAGGTACCCACTCTGACTGACCGTTCAAGAATTCTCAGCATCTAGTTTGCTCGCAGTAATAGAGAGTGGACATTAATGAGGTGAAACCTCCAGTTACAAAGGTTTAATGTGGAATTGTGTTCAAATAATGACCAAAATCGGTGAGTAGTCTCTTTATTCAGCAACCACATTAGCACAATTTTGAGGAAGGGATAGAATCCTGAAATATAGTTCTGACTCTTTATACACAGTTCTTGAATATATTAAAATTCTATTACTATGGTGTTACACTGTTTTATCTATGGTACACAAAACTTTAAGGGGCTTCTGTCCTGGGAGACAGGAGATGAGTTAAAACAAGTGCTAATTGCTGGCTGCTTTTCCTGTCCGGTCTGCTTGCATAATGAAGAGGTGTTAGTCATTTTGTCTTTTAAGTTAGTAAGTGTTAGTATAAAATGCAAGGCCAATATGCTCTAAATAAGTTAGAAATTATACCTGTACTTAATAAAAGAATAAAGGACATTATATTGATTACTGCAGCTGGGTTGTGAGATTTGTTTGCTTTTGCCAGTGTGAGTTTAATTCATTCATACAATTTCACTTAAACGCTGTTTTGACAGCTTTTTTAAAAGGGATAACGGCCCAGTTAAAAGGTATTTAATAAGTACATACTAATTAGGGGAAATTGTTTGGTGTTCTGTAATCTACGCAGGTCCGAGAGACATTTGGTAAGGGCTGATTAGTATTATAATCTTTTGTGGAGACATGATGGTGTGGATGGTATTGTTCTGAATATGCTACACGTATTCAGAGGTGGCTAGGCCTAAACACTGCTTGTAGCAAAGGCTGACAAGAATTAAAGGTGTGAAAAAGCAGTAATGGTTGAAAGGGTTGATTTAATTAGAAAGGGTTATTTTAATTTGGCCTATCTTATGAAAGTGAAATATACTACTTGGTTTTATGAATGAATAAATGAATGAATGAATGACTGTGTTATAGTAAGTAACGGGTTAGTAAAGTGTTATGAATGAATGAACAGGAACCTGGTATTAATGAATATAGTGAATTGGTGAATGAGTTAATAAGGATAACCTGTAACACAAAATCTTACATTAACAAGCATAAACAATAAACAATCCCCTTTAGTTGGCAACTTTCTGCTGCCTAGCGAGAATCTCACCTCAATTCCTGGAACTTAGTTCGAAGATAAAATGAGTTGCTCCTGACCTTGAGAGAGGCCTTAGTGGACTTTTCTTGTGATTCTACATTTCTTACCATACCCCATACCATTCAGCCACTATACGATTCTGCTCCTAGTCTCCACTACTTCCAGCTTTTCATTAATTAGAAAGTAGTCATAAGTGTGTAAGTTAGCTCACCGAGCTTGAAGGCTTGTTTTCAGATATTTGTCACCATACTAGGTAACATCACCAGTGAGAGTCTCGGCTGAAGCGCTGGTGGTATGTCCCGCCTCTTTATTTATGGGTCTTGGTTTCTTAAGGTGGGTGGTGTCATTTCTGGTTCTTTTTTTCAATGGAAGGTAGATAGGGTCCACATCAATGTGTTTATTCATGAGTACTGGATAGAATGCCATGCCTCTTAAGAATTTTCATGCGTGTCTTTGTTTCGCTTGTCCTGGGATGTGTGTGTTGTCCCAGTGGTGTCCTTCTTTGTCTGTATGTATAGAAACTAGTGATACGGGGTCGTGTCTTTTGGTGGCCAGTTGGTGTTCATATATCCTGGTGGCAAGTTTCCTGCTAGTTTGTCTGATGTAGTGTTTTTTACATTTCTTGCATGGTACCTAAATGATGTTAGTTTTGCTGGTGGTATCTATTGGATCCTTTAGATTTGTTAGTTGCTGTTTAAGTGTGGTGGTAGGTTTTTGGGCTACCATGATGTCAAGGGGTATGAGTAGTCTGGAATTCATTTCTGATATGTCTTTGATATAAAGTAGTGTGGCTATAGTTTTTGGTTGCGTTGTGTCTGCTTGTTTGGATTTGTTTCTGAGGAATCGTCGGATTGTGTTTATTGGGTACTTGTTTTTCTTGAAAACGTTGTAAAGATATTTTTCTTCTGCTTTTTGTAGCTTTGGGTGCTGCAGCATGATGTAGTTCATTAAAACAATGTCTGAATGCAGCTCTGTTTATGGGTATTGGGATGATTGCTTCTGAAGTTAAGTATTTGGTCCGTATATGTTGTTTTTCTGAATTTTATGCTTGTCAGGATATTGTTGATGTTATTGTAAGTTTCCTCTAATTTGTTCCATTTTGTGATGACGTAGCGGACCCAAAGTTTGAGTTGGATAGATGGGAGGGCAGCTTGTTCAAGTCGCTGCATTACTGCTTCGGCTATGAGCCCTGACAGGCATAAAATTCACAAAAGAGGAGGACAACAGACTAAAGCTTAGTGAGTTGTTGCAGTACATTTCATAATGGGTCCATACTTCTGTCAGTGTGTGTGTGTGGCTGGCACAGGACATGAATGTTGAAAGTAGTGGATGGAATACCAGTCAAGTGAGCTACTTTGTCCAAACTGGAATCAAGCTCAGTGTTGATGGAGCTGCAGTCATCAGAACAAGTGGAGGGTGTTCGATCACAATCCTGTCTTATGCACCGTGGATGCTAGACAGACTTTGGGGGAGATGAGTTACAAGCAATAGAAGATTTTTGTTGTAAAATGGCATTTTGTTTGATGTATTTAAGCTTTACTAAATTTGATTGGAGTCCAAGCCAGCTGTCTTTGAGATGACATTGTCACCATAGCCTTTGGATGAAGTCAAACTAATGTCTTCTGAAAATTCTACTTAAGATCCTATGATATGTCTCAGAAATTTATTTGCAATTCATCTGCTTTAGCAGCAACACATTTTGTCTTAATATTAAAAATGTATTTCTCTCCTTCATGTGTATCTTTTGTGGTGCACATGATTACTTATTCAGGAAATGGGACACATAAATTGGTTCCAGGCACTTAGTAATGCCACTTTATAACTGTTGCATTTAATAAAAGCAACCTCAAGGTTACCCTTTTTAACTGTCCTCCAGTGGCTCACAGGAAAGTGTTTTTTTGAGATAATGCAATAAGTTTTGAACTCCAAACTTATGGAAAATTGTTAGTGAAAGTAAAACTGGATACACTACTACATGGCCAGTTTGGAGAGTTGGCTTGCCTATAATGTAGCCATATAAAAGACGATAGTAAGAAGAATGGTAGGGTCTATTAGAGACCAAGAGGAGTTCAATGCATGGAGACAGAGGATAGCATAGTTCAGATACTAAATAAAAGAATTGCATCTGTCTGATACTGCGAAATATATGGTAACGGACGACATAGTTAAGATGAAAGGATGGATACTGAGGAGGTATTAAAAGAAATTGAGCTGTGCGAAAGTTGATGGGTCTCCAGAAACAAATGTTAAAGCCATGGACCATAAGATAAACTCTTGCAATCTTCTTTTATATTACTAGTTATCTTACCCACATAATTCATCTTCTAGGTAGCCCTTATCGCTTTTTTAATTGTCCTCTTCTGGTTTCTAAAGGCTTTCCCATTTTCTGACTTCCTTCTAATCTTCACCACATTGTATGCTTTTTCTTTTGCTTCTATGCTGTCCCTGTCTTCCCTTGTTAGCCATGGTTCTTTGTCATACCCTATATACTTTTTCTTCCTTGGGATGCATTTCTGCTGAGCCACCCAAATTACCCCCAGAAAACCCTACCATTGCTGCACCATCGTCTTCCTTGCCACGATCCCCATCCAATTAACTCTGGCCAGCTTCTCCTTTGTCTTTGTAATTTACTTTTACTCAATTGTAATACTGTTATATACAATTCCAGCATCTCCCTCTCATACTGCAGCGTGAGTTCTATCATACTATGATCTCTGCTCTCTAGGGGTTCCTTCATCTTCAGCTCCCTAATCTCCAAATCAAGAATTGCCTATTTCTTAGTGGGCTCTATCATAAGCTGTTCCAAAAAAAAACTCATAAATATTCCACAAATTCCTTTTCTTTGGATCTGCTATCAAATGATTTGCCCAGTCCACCTGCATATTGAAATTCCCCATAATTATATTAATAGTGCCTTTCTTATAATCCTTTTCTATCTTCTGACTTATTTTCTTGCCCACATCCTGATTACTGCTAGGAGGCCTGCACTTAACTTCCATCACGGAATTTTCTCATTTGCAGTTCCTCAACTCTACCTACACAGATTCTATGCCTTCTGAAACTTTGTCACTTCTTGCTACTGATTTAATTTATTTCCTTACCAATAAGGCAACTCTTCTCCCTCTGTCCACCTACCTGCCTGTCCTTTTCGATAGGACACGTGTCCTTGGGTACTTAGTTCCGAGCCCTGATCCACTTACAGCCACTTCTCTGTAATACCCGAAACATCATACCCGCCAATTTCAATCTGAACTACAAGCTCATTTACCTTGTTTCCTATATAGTGTGCATTCCAGTACAACACCCCTAGTCTTGCATTGACTGCCTTCTCATGGTTGTCCCCTTATCTGCTGTGCTTGAAGTTAGATTCCTGACCCTTTCCATACTCTCTGTCCTAATACTTTTTTGTGGAAACTTTAATAATCTCTGCTGACCCTTCCCCCCACTTCAACTTTATCCCCAATTTTCCATGCAACTGAATTTTTTCAAAGGATGTGTCTGTCACTGGTTAGGCCAGCCTCCATTGCCCATTCCTAATACACTCTTAAATTCCCTCTGGGCCATCACATTGCTGTAGGTCTGGAGTCAGATGCAGGCCAAACCAGATGAAGATGGCAATTTGCTTCTCTACAGGATATTAATGGACGACATGTTTTTTTCCCTGAGAGTCAACAATGGATTTATGGTTACTAATAGACAATTGATTGCAGACTTTATTGAATTCAAATTCAACCATCTGTCACGGTAGGAGTTCAACCCAGATCCCTAGAACATAACCTGGGTCTCTGGATTAATAGGAGAAAGTGAGGTCTGCAGATGCTGGAGATCAGAGCTGAAAATGTGTTGCTGGAAAAGCGCAGCAGGAAAGGCAGCATCCAGGGAACAGGAGAATCGACATAAGCCCTTCTTCAGGAATGAGGAAAGTTTGTCCAGCAGGCTAAGATAAAAGGTAGGGAGGAGGGACTTGGGGGAGGGGCGTCGGAAATGCGATAGGTGGAAAGAGGTCAAGGTGAGGGTGATAGGTCAGACTGGGGTGGGGGCGGAGAGGTCAGGAAGAAGATTGCAGGTTAGGAAGGCGGTGCTGAGTTCGATGGATTTGACTGAGACAAGGTGGGGGGAGGGGAAATGAGGAAACTGGTGAAATCCGAGTTTATCCCTTGTGGTTGGAGGGTTCCTAGGCGGAAGATGAGGCGTTCTTCCTCCAACCATCGTGTTGTTGTGGTCTGGCGATGGAGGAGTCCAAAGACCTGCATATCCTTGGTGGAGTGGGAGGGGGAGTTGAAGTGTTGAGCCACGGGGTGGTTGGGTTGGTTGGTCCGGGTGTCCCAGAGGTGTTCTCTGAAACGCTCCGCAAGTAGGTGGCCTGTCTCCCCAATATAGAGGAGGCCACATCGGGTGCAGAGGATGCAATAGATGATGTGTGTGGAGGTGCAGGTGAATCTGTGGCGGATATGGAAGTTTCCTTTGGGGCCTTGGAGGGAGGTGAGGGGGGAGGTGTGGGCGCAAGGTGTGGGCGCAAGGTGTGGGCGCACCTCCTGCGGTTGCAGGGGAAGGTGCCGGGAGTGGAGGTTGGGTTGGTGAGGGGTGTGGATCTGACGAGGGAGTCACGGAGGGAGTGGTCTTTACGGAATGCTGATAGGGGAGGGGAGGGAAATATATCCTTGGTGGTGGGGTCCATTTGGAGGTGGCGGAAATGACGGCGGATGATGCGCTGTACGTGGAGATTGGTGGGGTGGTAGGTGAGGACCAGTGGGGTTCTGTCCTGGTGGCGGTTGGAGAGGCGGGGCTCAAGGGCGGAGGAGCGGGAAGTGGAAGAGATGCGGTCGAGGGCATTGTCGACCATGTCGGGGGGGAAATTGCGGTCCTTGAAGAAGGAGGCCATCTGGGTTGTATGTTTTTGGAACTGGTCCTCCTGGGAGCAGATGCGGCGGAGACGAAGGAATTGGGAGAATGGGATGGCGTTTTCACAGGGGGCAGGGTGGGAGGAGGTGTAGTCCAGGTAGCTGTGGGAGTCAGTCGGTTTGTAGTAGATGTCCGTGTTGATTTGGTCGCCTGAGATAGAAATAGAAAGGTCGAGGAAGGGGAGGGAGGAATCTGAGACTGTCCAGGTGAATTTGAGGTCGGGGTGGAAGGTGCTGGTGAAGTGGATGAACTGTTCAACGTCCTCGTGGGAGCACGAGGCGGCGCAGATACAGTCAACGATGTAGCGGAGGAAAAGGTGGGGGTTGGGGCCAGTGTAGTTGCGGAAGATGGACTGTTCCACATAGCCTACGAAGAGGCAGGCATAGCTGGGGCCCATGTGGGTGCCCATGGCTACTCCTTTCGTTTAGAGGAAGTGGGAGGATTGGAAAGAGAAGTTGTTCAGGGTGAGGACCAGTTCAGTAAGTCGAAGGAGGGTGTCAGTGGAAGGGTACTGGTTGGTACGGCAGGAAAGGAAGAAGCGGAGGGCTTTGAGTCCTTCGTGATGGGGGATGGAGGTGTACAGGGACTGGATGTCCATGGTGAAGATAAGGCGTTGGGGACCGGGGAAGCGAAAATCATGGAGGAGGTGGAGGGCATGGGTGGTGTCCCGAACGTAGGTGGGGAGTTCTTGGACTAACGGGGACAGGACCGTGTCAAGGTATGCGGAGATACGTTTGGTGGGGCAAGAGCAGGCGGAGACAATGGGTCGGCCGGGGCAGTCAGGTTTGTGGATTTTGGGCAGGAGGTAGAAGTGGGCGGTGCGGGGTTGTGGGACTATGAGGTTGGAGGCGGTGGATGGGAGATCCCCCGAGGTGATGAGGTTATGGATGGTCTGGGAGATGATGGTTTGGTGGTGGGGGGTGGGGTCATGGTCAAGGGGGCAGTAGGAGGAGGTATCTGCGAGCTGGCGTTTGGCCTCAGCGGTGTAAAGGTCGGTGCGCCAAACTACTACCGCGCCTCCCTTGTCTGCTGGTTTGATAGTGAGGTTGGGGTTGGAGCAGAGGGAGTGGAGGGCTGCGCGTTTCGAGGGTGAGAGTTTGGAGTGGGTGAGAGGGGTGGGGCAGTTCAGGTGGCGGACACCACCCATGCCCTCCACCTCCTCCATGATTTTCGCTTTTCCCCGGTCCCCAACGCCTTATCTTCACCATGGACATCCAGCCCCTGTACACCTCCATCCCCCATCACGAAGGAATCAAAGCCTTCCGCTTCTTCCTTTCCCGCTGTACCAACCAGTACCCTTCCACTGACACCCTCCTTCGACTGACTGAACTGGTCCTCACCCTGAACAACTTCTCTTTCCAATCCTCCCACTTCCTCCAAATGAAAGGAGTAGCCATGGGCACCCACATGGGCCCCAGCTATGCCTGCCTCTTCGTAGGATATGTGGAACAGTCCATCTTCCGCAACTACACTGGCCCCAACCCCCACCTTTTCCTCCGCTACATCGATGACTGTATCTGCGCCGCCTCGTGCTCCCACGAGGAGGTTGAACAGTTCATCCACTTCACCAACACCTTCCACCCCGACCTCAAATTCACCTGGACAGTCTCAGATTCCTCCCTCCCCTTCCTCGACCTTTCTATTTCTATCTCAGGCGACCGAATTAACACGGACATTTACTATAAACCGACCGACTCCCACAGCTACCTAGACTACACCTCCTCCCACCCTGCCCCCTGAAAAAAACGCCATCCCATTCTCCCAATTCCTTCGTCTCCGCCGCATCTGCTCCCAGGAGGACCAGTTCCAAAAACGTACAACCCAGATGGCCTCCTTCTTCAAGAACCGCAATTTTCCCCCCGACATGGTCGACAATGCCCTCGACCGCATCTCTTCCACTTCCCGCTCCTCCGCCCTTGAGCCCCGCCCCTCCAACCGCCACCAGGACAGAACCCCACTGGTCCTCACCTACCACCCCACCAATCTCCACATACAGCGCATCATCCGCCGTCATTTCCGCCACCTCCAAACGGACCCCACCACCAAGGATATATTTCCCTCCCCTCCCCTATCAGCATTCCGTAAAGACCACTCCCTCCGTGACTCCCTCGTCAGATCCACACCCCCCACCAACCCAACCTCCACTCCCGGCACCATCCCCTGCAACCGCAGGAGGTGCAAGACTTGCGCCCACACCTCCCCCCTCACCTCCCTCCAAGGCCCCAAAGGAAACTTCCATATCAGGCACAGATTCACTTGCACCTCCACACACATCATCTATTGCATCCTCTGCACCCGATGTGGCCTCCTCTATATTGGGGAGACAGGCCGCTTACTTGCGGAACGTTTCAGAGAACACCTCTGGGACACCCGGACCAACCAACCCAACCACCCTGTGGCTCAACACTTCAACTCCCCCTCCCACTCCACCAAGGATATGCAGGTCTTTGGACTCCTCCATCGCCAGACCACAACAACACGATGGTTGGAGGAAGATCACCTCATCTTCCGCCTAGGAACCCTCCAAGCACAAGGGATGAACTCGGATTTCACCAGTTTCCTCATTTCCCCTCCCCCCACCTTGTCTCAGTCAAATCCATCGAACTCAGCACCGCCTTCCTAACCTGCAATCTTCTTCCTGACCTCTCCGCCCCCACCCCAGTCTGACCTATCACCCTCACCTTGACCTCTTTCCACCTATCGCATTTCCGACGCCCCTCCCCCAAGTCCCTCCTCCCTACCTTTTATCTTAGCCTGCTGGATAAACTTTCCTCATTCCTGAAGAAGGTCTTATGCCCGAAACGTCGATTCTCCTGTTCTCTGGATGCTGCCCTCTCTGGATTAATAAACCAATGACAATACCACGAGACCATCACCTCCCCCTAGACGAAATGAGGTAACCTGAGCCCAGGCATTAGGCAGGCTTCATGACTCTCAATCCTCGCCACAGAGAACAGTGCGTATTCTCCTGATTGTTCTTTCTCTGATTACAACCATATTTCTCTTTTCTCCCCTCTCTTTTCTCCCTCCTCCCCATACCATAGTGCTATGGTCAGTTCGCTCATCGTCTCTAAACTCCTGCTGTCATCCACACAAGAAGCAAGAATCTCAAACCTATTAGACAAACTTAATGTAGTCTTGGTTGGTCTCCTGCATTCTACCTTTGAACAAACTTGAGGCCAATGAAAACTCTGCAGCCTATGCCATAACTTGCAGCAAGTCCCAGTCTCCTATTGCACCTGTCGTCAACTAACCAACATTGGCTCCTAATCAAGTAATATGTTGATTTTAAAATTCTTATTCTTTTCTTCAAATTTCTCCACAACTCATATCTCAATATCATTGTAACCTCCTGCAGCTCCATAATCCTCCAAGATATCTGCTTCTCTCATTCTGGTCTCTTATATGTCCCTGATTTTGATTCTTTACTACAAGGCAACTGAAGTGTAAAAGTCGGGATGTCTTGTTACAAGTGTACAGGGCATTGATGAAACCATACTTTCCTCTTAGAGTTCCTGCTGTTCTATGGCTTCTAAAATATTAACATGTACTTATTTCTCATTGTTCATCCTTCCAAACTGAATCATGTTACACTTTTAAACATTAAATTTCATCCAATTTCTATCAGTCCAATTTACTGATCTTCCAACTTTCTGAATTAATTTGCTGTCCAACCTACAATTAATCACAGTTTCTATATTATGCCACAGACAAATTTAATGTTTGCCCCATAAATGTCTGATATGAGTTTATATGTATGTACAGTATGTATATGCATCTTTATATATTATATATACATTTGTGTGTGTGCATGACCTGATCTCTGGCGGTATCACTGTATTTATATCTCACCAAACTGAATTACAATTATGAACATAGTAATTACTGGAAAAAGAATATGAAAAATCCATCTAGTTTATCTTCGGTGATCCTGTTGTCACATGATCCAACTATAAGAGAGTTGTCAGTAACATATAGATATAAAGTGGATAAAAGTACCACTGATGAAAACCTTTGGGAAACTAAAATCCAATGTCACTTGTTCCTCTGCTACGTCGACCATATGTCTCGCTTCAAATTATACACATAAGGCATCTTAAAATATTATTTTCTGAAAGAAATGTATCTAATTTGCATCTGAATGAGTAGACACCATCTGCCTCCACTATACCTAGGAATATATGCTAATCATTTACCAATTACTCGCTGAAAAAATGGCCTTGAAATTTGCTGAGGGATGTACTGAAACTGGGGAAGATTGTCCAAAATGACATGGGCAATCTGGAAGTAAATTCAGAGCACTGGAGGCTTTTTAATACAATCAAGTCATTGCCACTTGTTATTTTGGTTATCAATATCATTGTAGATTGATTGTCAATTGGCTACAGTGGGCTTGAGTCGGACCCATATAATATAATGTAAACTACAGTATTTAAAGCGATAGTCCAAAGATGGAACTTGTAGGAGCTTGGAGTTGAAAACAACACCATAAAAAGTTCAGTATGGATTCAAGGTAATCAAAGACTGTGCTCTGCTTTAGTGATGTTTTATAGGTGTGCTGTCAAGGTCAATGAGAGAGGAGAGAGATAGTGTTTCCTAGCAATGGGAAGAAGAAACCTGCTACAAATTTGCAAGGACAACATGGATGGATGTGGCCTAGGAGGTCATCAGCAAGAGGTGCCATGATCCTGCGTTCAGTTTAGGAAGCACGTAATGACCTAATCAGGTCAGGAAAAATTATTACCATTGCACATTCACCTACATTGTACTGTGTACATCATCCCTCTTCCTCATTCTGCCTTGTTAAGCCTACTGCATCTTATAATTCTCCACAACCACTTAACTTGCATGCTCACCAATCCTTTGCTTTCTGATCTACCACTCCCACTCACCCTTTTCCTTAAATAGTTTCATGCCTGTGCTGACTCTGTAAGCCAGGATGTCCACAGCTTTAAATAGGATTTCAGCTACCTTAATCTTAATGTAACAGGATCTCACTGACCTGCATCAGAGTGCTCTGTATCACAATGCATGCAGTGCATTTTGAAATGGGAGCTCCATTTAAAGTGCTTGCACTTCTCATCCATTTCACTCCCCACCTGACATGCTGCCTTATTGCTTGACAGCGAAGACTGTCACTGCACTGTTGAATTAACAAAGGCTGTGCCCAGGGGGGATCCCATGGCAATGCTATCTATTTGGATGTACATTATGTCATTGATACTAAACTCAACTGCATGGTTACTAAGTTCTTGAGTTCAATGAGCACATATTTATACTAAAGTGATGCATCAAGATTGCCATCATATCGTAACAAAGAGCAATATCAATGGCTTCCTTCAGTTATTTATTGTTAAATAAGTTAGCAGTGCGAAAAGAGTACAGGGACGTGTTATTGCTCTCAATATGTAGGACCTGTATGATCTTCATTAAAGGGAAAGAATCCTTCACCATGTTGAAACTCATTTAAAGCTGGTTGTTGGACACAGTGAATTCATCTCATTGTTCAATCAGATATATTAACAAGGACTCTGCAACTTGCCTTTAGGTGTGGATGTGCAGATTCTACAGAAATAAACTTCAAGCAATTGAGCGCAACATACATTTTGTTATTGCAGTCCCTTGGTTAGATTTATAGTTTCCTGGAGATTACGCAACGCCACCAGCCATTCAGGTTGATGTGGTAACTGGTAATTGATGTGATAACTGCAGTCCATTTCATGTAGACACTCATTCAAAGCTGGTATTGAGGAAGCTCCAAAATTTTGATGCAGCAGCACGGAAGATGTGGTGATACAATTCCAATGCAGGATGGTGAGTGCCTAAGAGCTGAAAATGTGTTGCTGGAAAAGCGCAGCAGGTCAGGCAGCATCCAGGGAACAGGAGAATCGACGTTTCGGACATAAGCCCTTCTTCAGGAATGATTCCTGAAGAAGGGCTTATGCCCAAAACGTCGATTCTCCTGTTCCCTGGATGCTGCCTGACCTGCTGCGCTTTTCCAGGAACACATTTTCAGCTCTGATCTCCAGCATCTGCAGACCTCACTTTCTCCTCAAAGAGTGCCTAAGAGGGAAACCTGCATGTGGTGGTGTTCTCATTTAATTTCTGTCCATGTCCTTATGGATGGTAGTGGTCATCGATTTGAAAGGTGCTGCCTAAGGAGCCTTGGTGCATATATGCAGTGCTTCTTGTAGATGGTACACCCTGCTGCCACTGAGCATCAGTTGTGGAGGAAGTGAATATTTGTGGATGTGGGGCCAGTCAAACAGGTTGCTTTGTCCTGAATGATGCCAAGTTTCTTGAGTGTTGTTGGAACTACAATCGTCCAGGAAAGTGGGGAATATTCCATCATACTCTTGACTTGTGCTTTGTAAATGACAAAAAGGCTGTGTGGAGTCAGGAGGTGAGTTACTCAGTGCAGAATTCTGAGCCTTTGATGTCTTCTTGTAGCCATATATTTATGGGTCCAATTAATGTTTGGCCAATATTAACTCCCAGAATATTGATAATGAGGAATTGAGTGATGATACTATTGAATATCAAGCGGAATTGGAGATGCTCATTGCCTGGCACATATATGACGTGAATGCTACTTACCACTTGTTGGCCCAAACCTTGATATTGTCCAGATTTTGTTGCCATTACGTATGAACTGCTTCAGTATCTGAAGAGTCATGGATGGTGCTGAAAAGGGTGTAATCATCAGCATAGATCCTTAATTCTGACCTTACGATGGAGGGAAGGTCCTTGATGAAGCTACTGAGGATGGTTGGACCTAGGATGTACATTCTACAATTAGACTTCATTTACTAAATGATGTGGACTGGGTGAAGAATTGCACTGGAAACAGATTTAACATAGTCAGTTGGGTTCGCAGTTTGATGCAATTGCCTGTGCTAGAACCTTCAGATATTAATGTACAGGATCCTGCTTTGTGCAATCAAAAGAAACTCATACACACACTGGAACTTTTTCTCGTGTGTAAATAAAAGGAGGTTATAGAGATAACCAATCTCTGTTGCATTTTCCATGGCTACATCTGCATCATTCAGAGCCCACCTGCCTGGTCTCAGAAGTAAAATTGATGGCTAAGTGTTTCTGTTGCAATTCCAAATCAATGATGACCCAACCAATTAGTTACCACTTATCATTTTGTATAGACATTGTACCATTTTTCAAGTCTATTTCTTGTATCCTCGCCCTAATGAATATACAAGAAAAGTTCAGAGTCTCCTTTTAGTAATGTTCAAATTCTTCATACTGCCAATCAATTATCAGCTAATCATCCAATTCCCTTTTGAAAGCCATGGTGGAACCATAGTCTCAAGCAGTGTACTTTTTCATTTTTCTCATGAAGCCCTTGGCTCACTTTAGAGTCATTAAGTCATAAAGGTTTATAGTGAAGAAAAAAGCCCTTTTATCCATCAGATCTCTGCTGGTCAAAAACAAGCACCTAACTATTCTAATTCCACATCCAGCCTTTGGTCCATAGCCTTGTATGCTTTGGGTTCCAATTGCACTTCAAAATGCTTCTTAAATGTTATGGGAGTTTGTGCCTCTATCATTCTTACAGGCAATAAATTCCAGATTCCCACACTTTCTGGGTGAAAAGTCTTCTAAACCTCCTGCCACTTTGCTTAAATCTATACTTCTGTTCATTTATCTTGCCATCAAGGAGAATGGTTCCTTCCTATCTACCTATCTTTGCCCCTCATAATTTTATACATTCAATCATGTCCCCCCTCTGTCTCCTCTGGACCAAGACAAACAACCCCAGTCTATCCAATCTCTCTTCATTACTAAATCTCTTCAGCCCAGGTCACATCTCAGTAAATATTTGTATCCTCTCCAGTGCAATCACATCCCTCTTGTAATGTGCATTCCAGAACTGCGCACAATACTCTAGCTGTGGCCTAACCATGTTTTCTACAGTTTCAGTAAAGTCTCCCTGTTCTTGAAGTCTGTGTCTGGTTAATAAAGGCAAATGTCCTAATGTTTTCTTATCCACTTTACCTACCTGTCCCACTTCCTTCAGAGACTGCCCACTACCTTCAGAGACTGCCCACTACCTTCAGAGATTGGTGGACATGCACACCAAGGTCCCTCTGATCTTCGGTGCTTCCCAGAGTCCTACCATTCACTATGTATTCCCTTGCCTTGTTTGCCCTGCCCATGTGCATCACCTCACACTTACCCAGATTAAATTCTGTTTACCATTTATCAGTCCATCAGAGCAGCCCCTCTATATTCATCTGCAATATAAGGCTGTCCTCATCATTATTCCCTACCCCATCAATTTTCATATCATTTGCAAGTTTACTGATCATTTCTTCTACATATACTGAATTGAACAAAGTACAAACAAAGATCACCCAACTTGATGAAGTATCTGTTGCCTGGACAGTCCAAAGGGTCCTCCATAAAAGTCAGACTGGCATTTTGTATATTTGTTAGGAGGTGTAATTGAAAGGGGCAAGATAGTGGATCGGGGGAGCTTTGGAAAGATGGGAAAGGATGGTGCAATTGGTGTTAGCACCATGTTAGAGATTGTTATGTAATATACAGAGGAACCCTGATTATCCAAAGGACATGGGCGGGGTGTATTTCATTTGGATAATCGATTGCTGGATAATAAAATGCCTGATAACATAGTTTAGCCAAGCGTCGGGACCTTGCGATCTTGTTCAGATAATCTGAAATTCGGAGACTTGAATGCCGGATGTTCGAGGTTCCTCTTGTAAAGCTATTACTCAAGAATGGCAGAACCGTTGTCGCTTTATCCCTTTATTTCATTCAACCTATCTTTCACTTGCTTACTTTAAAGGATTCCTGATGAAGGACTTTTGCCCGAAACATCGATTTTACTGCTCCTCGGATGCTGCCTGAACTGCTGTGCTCTTCCAGCACCACTAATCCAGAAAATACTTTAAATTAATGTCTTGTTTCTCTACCCTTTGCTATTTTGAAACTTTGTTCACATCTACTCTGCCCAGACTCCTCATGATTTTAAACATCTCTTTCAAACTTTATCCCAAACCTCCCTTCTGTAAAAAGATGAATCCTAGTTCTTCAATCCATTCTTCCAACATAAGGAACTATCCCTAGAACCAGCCCTGTACACCTTTTCTACACCTCCTCTGATCTTTTCACATCCTTCTTGAAGAGTGGTACCCAGAATTAGTCACAATACTCTCGTTGAGGCTGAACCATAAATGTTCACCATAAACTACTTGTTTTTGCACTGTACAGCCTTCTTTATAAAATTCAGGGCTCTGTATGCCTTATTAAACATTTTCTGATGCTTTGCTGCCATTTAGTTTTATACATATAGCCCAAAGTTCCTCTGTTCCTGTAACCCCTTTAGAAATAAGTGTTTTCTGCATTTTATATTGCCTTTTTCATACTTTACTGTGTGAAATTTTTCTAGAATAAACATCTGACTGTTCCACTAAACTATCAATATCTTTCGAAGTCTGTCACCATCTTCCCCATCGTTCACAATATTTCTGAATTCTGTTATCTGAAAATTTTGAAATTGTGCCCTGCATACTCAAATCTTTGCAATTGATATGAATCAGGAAAAGGGATCTTCCTCGTAACTACTCCCTGGAAAACACCTTGGTTGATCTGAAAAACAACCTTTAATCTTTATTTTGTGTCTCCTATCATTCAGCCAACTCTGTATTCATGCTATAACAGTCTGTGTTATTTCATGGGCTTGTTGGAAAGTTTTTGCTTTTTAATTCAAACTCAAAACCTATTTGTTTGCATGGTTTTCCCATCATGTCTGTACATGGTTGCGGGGCCAAGTTGCTTTTTAACTTCGTATGATTTAAAGCTAAAAACAATGAACAATACAGCACAGAAACAGACAGTTCAGCCCACCAAGACTAGGCCAAATCATGATCCCTTTCTAAACTGAAAATCTTTTGACTCTAAACAGTCTGTATACCTCTACTCCCTGCCTAATCATATATCTGTCAAAATGCCTCTTAAATGTAGCTGTTGTATTTGCTTCTGCCATTCCTTCTGGCAGCATATTCCAAGCACTTACCACCCTCCATGTAAAAAATATGCCTCTCACATCTGCTTTAAACTTACCTTCCTTTAACTTAAGTCTATGTCCCCAAAGAATTGACACCGTTACCCTGAGTAAAACATTTCCGACTATCAATTCTATCCACGCCTGTCATAATTTGGTAAACTTCTATTAGGTCCCTCATCCTTCAACATTCAATTGAAAACAAACTAATTTTGTCCAATCTTTCCTTGTAGCTAATACCCTCCAAACCAGGTAACATCCTAGTAAACCATTTCTGTACCCTGTCCAAAGCTTCCATATATTTCTTGTAGTGTGGCAACCGAAACTGTACACAATATTCCAAATGTAGTCGAACTAAAGTTCTATGTAACTGCAATATGACTTGCCAATTTTTATACTCTGTCCCTCGACCAATGAAGGCAAGCATGCTATATACTTTCTTTACCACCTTATCCACTTATGTTGCCACTTTCAGGGAACTGTGGACCTGTACACCTAAAACTTTCTACTTGTTGATGCTGTCAAGGGTTCTGCTATTTACTGCACTCTTCCCTCCCGGTTCACTTCACATTTTTCCAGATTAACTCCATCCGCCATTTCCCCGCCCCAGTCTCTAGCCTATCTATGTCCTGCCGTATTCTCTGGCATTCCTCCTCACTGTCTGCACTCCCACAATTTTTGTGTAGTTCACAGATTTACTGATCAGGCCATTTACATTCTCCTCCAAATCATTTAGATACATTACAACAACAATGATCCCAGCACTGATCCTGCAGAAGACCTCGGCTCACAGATCTCCAATCAGGAAAACACTCTTTTACCATTATTCTGTCTTCAATGGTCAAATCAGTTTGTATCCATCTTACCAGCTCACCATAGATCCCATATGACCTCATGGTTTGTATCAGCCTGCATGAGGGCTGTCAAAGGCCTTGCTAAATCCATATAGACAACACCTACTCTGCCCTCATCAATCATTTTTGTCACTGTCTCAAAAAAACTCAACCAAGTTTGAGACACAACCTGCCCTGCGCAAAGCACAGTCTGTTCTGATATAATACGATAGTTCCGTTCCCATGTGATTCCCATGTGATGCATAATAGCAACACCATTTAAGCCAATGGGACTGAAATCATGTAATAGCCAATACAGGTTAAGGACAGTTCCTGTTCTACAAATACTGATCAAAATTCTTCAATTGCACTATTCACGTTGAAGAAACGCATATTATCACAGAACTGACTGTGTCACTTATTCAAGGCTATTTTGTTGGAGATCAATGGTGGGGTATGAAAGTAATGTTTGCTCATTGACAGGACTATTTTAGTGCCAGTAGTATGAAATTGATGGGGGAATGGGCCTGATGTATTGAGTCATGGGAGTCAGAAAAGTGGTTGATACTGGTGCTTCCAATTCAAGTGCTCATCTGAGGTCTGGCATAAGGCAGCCTAAGTACTATCCATCCTGATGTGATTCAATAAACTCCAAAACTGTGTGAAGGAAACTCTTAACAGAACTATTGGAGAAAAGGCCTTTTCTTGGTAGAAAGCAGCTGTGAACACTGAGCATTTAGTGCAGTATTTCAGTGAATTTGAATCCATGTCCTCAATTCTATTATATTCTTGCTTTGCTTTCACTGATTGGCTCAGGAAATCCATGAATGTATCAACAAGTTTGCAAGTATTTTGAAATACAGCTCAGGAAGTGATTAGCATATATTAATAGGTAACCTATCTCTCCTGAGAGGATTACACAGGAACAGAGTAGTTGCTCCAGTTAAATGCAAAATTAGCAGGTTGGAGCTGGCTTCCAGATGCGCCTGCATTGTTCTGAATTTTCACCCCCATCTGCAGCTAAACCCATGTGCTCCTCAAGTTTAAAGCCTCTCCCAATGCTTCAGCAGATTAGCTTTTCATTTATACCCTCTCAAGCAGAGGCTTGTGCGCTTTAGTTCTACTATGCTGGGCTATGATTTGGCTTGCATTATCTAGTCCACCGGAATCCAAATCTGCTTGTATTTCTTTTTCCTCTTTCTTATTGTCTACCTGCTGAATTCACATAATTGGTCTGCGTAATTTAATTGCCTTGGCCTCTCAAAATATTTTAGTTGCCTTCTTTTTTTCAATCACTTCCTTTAGCTACAATATCCTTTTGTACTGCAGTGACTGGACAGCATGTATTCGTACCATTGATTTAGAAAGTAGATTAACTCATTGGTTTGATTCAATTTTAAACTTTCAGAATATGTCAGCATCTGATTTGCTTTACGTACTACGTTAAACATCACTACAATAGTTTCAATTTTTTCACTGTTTCAATTTATTACGCATCAAGATAGTGAGTTGGTTAGCTTAGTCAACTGGCTGGTGCTTTTGCAAAGCAGGGGAACACCAACAGTTTCTGCTCAATTCGTGCATTGAATTTACCATGAAAATCCTGCCTGCTCAACCTACCCCCTCACCTGAGGCTCGGTAACCCTCAGGTTAGACTCACCACCAGTTATCTTCCTCCCTCTCTAATGAGATATCACAACTATGATGACTTTACCTTACATCAGGATACCCAGGTCTGTCATTTTTCACATACATCAATTAATAGTCCTTTCCTGTGTTCTGTCTCTATATACAATATTTTACATTTCTCTCCACTGAGTTTCATTTGACCATCCAATTCTGATAAATATTCTCATGTTCCTGTCCTGTTCAGTCTGCCACTTCCTTTAGCTTTGAATTGTCTGCCAATTTAGCTACTGGATTTGTGATGTGCTCCATATCATTTGTTAAGATATTAAAATAAATAAGCCCTATGGCAAACAATTGATGGATGTCTGCCAGGTTAATGATAATATCTGTACCATACTAGTTTGAAAATGCCAAACTCATCTGATTTCAGAAACGAAGCCGTCTCAGGCCTGTTTCATGCTTGATTGGGAGATTGCCTGGGAACACCAGGTGCAGTAGGTGTTGCCCTCTTGTGACACAGTATCCCTACCCCTGGACCTGGAGGCCTGGATTCAAGTCCTACCTGGTCCAGAGGTGTGTAATAATATCTCTGAGTATGTTGATTAGAAAATAGATTAAATAAAAAAAATCTGTACCACCACTATTCTCTGGGTTTAGTTTGTCAACTATTGTTGATTGTTTCCACTGATCGAAAGTGTGGTGCTTATGCCCGAAATGTTGATTCTCCTGCTCCTTGGATGCTACCTGATCTGCTGTGCTTTTCAAGCATCATTCTCTCGACACTGATCTCCAGCAGCTGCAGCCCTCACTTTCTCCTGTTTCCACTGATGCCCACTTCATTATTTTCAGCATCAACACTTCTAGAAAAAAAAACCTTTGCCAAAGATTCTACCAAACAGATGTTCATCTGTTCATCGGCTGTCTTACCCCATGTGAATATTCCCTGCCTAGGACTGACCTAAATATTTTGAGTGCCCGGGAGAACTGAGACGGTGAGGCACATCCACACTTACATTCAATATAGAGAAAAAATTGGAAGTCTAGAATGAGATTTGATCTTTATTTACTTACAATTTGAAAAGGTGAATTTGGTGCCACTTAAATCCCCCAGACAACCTCCTTGTTCTCCTCTTTGATCTGGTTGCCCCTGTCATTTCACATTCTTACAGAAAGTTAATTAATTAAATTGGCAGGACTTCCATTTATGAGTTCATGTTGTTGCTGTCTTATTACAGATGATAACAATATCCCAGAAACATGGAATGGAAAGTTTCTTTTTCTTTGTAAAAGACTATGTAGAAATTTAATTTGCAGTAAACATATCTGATTGATACACAATATGTAAAGAAGTCAGCACAAAATGAATTACGTGGCTGGCAGAAGGGATACATTTCCTGAGGTGGAAGGGACTCATTATAAAATTCTTCAGAAATTAAATAAGCTGATGCTTTGTATTTTTGGGAGTGTTGAGTGTATTTCACTCATTCATTCTGGTGAAGTACTGAGCACTGGTGGATGGCAAGTGTAGTTCATGTATCCAAAAATGTAGGATGGGTGAGTAAACATTAGCTACATTGATATATTTTTGTATCATGGTGCATGACAGTGGGAAGAAGGGAAGTTCTTACATATAACCAAGACATTCAAAATTGGTGTGGAGAATTCTATAGCCTTGACATTACAAGGAGAATTTAGTTTTTCAAGAAATGTCCTGCTGTATGAAATATAAAAAATTGCAGCAGACTCAACATGATGACCCAACTGAAACCTGAATTAAAATAGTTATATATAATTAATGATTTATTTAAAGGGCGAAGACTGCCTTGAATAAGAACTGAATAATTAAGCATAAAGCTTTCTTCATCACCAGGCAGCACAGAAGAGCAGGCACTAAGAATGACCAGATTTATTGCATTTTCTTCATGCATTAAGTATTAATTGCTATAGTTACAAATACACGGAGGAATAGTGGTGATGATGTGAATACAATGAAGGACTTAACATTAGAAATTGAATTCAGAAAACATGAATGCACCACTCTAGTTGGGGTTTCAATTCCCAAGCACCAATTTACATTGAATGATAAGGTTCTAAATTGGGGGAGGAGTGTTGTGGGATTTCATCTCTCCGAATGTAACAATGTTTGAGCACAAATTCAATTTCATGATAATAATCATCCCTGAAAGTTGCCACCCAGGTGGATAGTGCAGTTAGTGTGTTAGGTTTCATTCAGAGAGGGATTGGGTTCCGGAGTCGCAATATCATGCTACAATTGATACAAAACACTGGTGCGGCCACACTTGGAATATTGTGTACAGTTCTGGTTCCCATATTTCGGGATGGATGTGGAAGCATTGGAAAAGTTGCAAGGAGATTTACCAGAATGTTGCCTGGTCTGGAGGGAAGGTTTTATGAGGAAAGGCTGAGAGACTTGGGTCTGTTCTCATTGAAAAGAAGAGGGGATTTGATAGAGACGTACAAGGTGATCAGAGGATTAGATAGGGTAGACAGTGAAAATCTTTTTCCTAGAATGATGTCGTCAGCTTGTACAAGGGGGCATAACTACAAATTGATAGGTGATAGTTTTAAGACAGAAGTCAGAGGCAGGTTCTTTACTCAGAGAGTGGTAAGGGTGTGGAATACCCTGCCTGATAATGTAGTCAACTCAGCCACATTAGGGAGATTTAACCAATCCTTAGATAAGCAACTGGATGATTTTGGGATAGTATAGGGAGACGAGCTGAGAATAGTTCACAGGTCGGCGCAACATCGAGGGCTGTAGGGCCTGTTCTGTGCTGTATTGTTCTATGTTCTAAGACAGTGAGTGGATTTGAGTAATAGCACTTACAGCACTGTCCAGTAAGGAGTCCAGGATTTTGTGAATGAAAGGGTTGCATAAACAAAATTATGTAAGGAGTTAGGCAACTTTGGTGTAGAAAAATGTCCCAAAATAACTTAGAGTTGTAATGAAAAAAAGGGAACAATAGGAGGACTGATTACATTGCATAAGGTACTGATCATGAAAGAGTTTATGTATGAGTGATGCTGAAACTCCACTCAGTCTGATATTTAACACAGCTATGAGTCACAGACTGGGACAATCCTAGACAGTTGGACAGGGAATGAGTTGGACACTGGCATGGCCTCCTGATTGCTAATCATTAAAATGCCTGAGGGTTCATGTAAACTGTAGAAAGTTAGTTATGTAATAAAGCAAAATTTTATTATCCAGGACAAGTGTCTCTTCTACTGAGACTTATTTGTGGTCCATCCTTCACCGTGGAAGACAGGGAAGCCTCCTGGACTAACATAGGAAGGAGGATTGGTGGCAGCAGTCTACCCAATCACAAGCTACCAATGGTTGGTGCTCAGGCATCTGGTGACTATTATTAACAGACCGAGGAAGTAGATTTTAAAAAAAATCCATAAGGATAAGAAAGAGATGGAGGAACAGAGGGATTTACTTAATGTTGAAAATGAGACAACAATGGTCAGTCAAGGCAGCAAGAATGCAAGATGCCATGTCCAGAAAGAAATAGCTGTTAAACGTGTGAATGACATGTACTCATCCTATTCATTTTGTATACTTCAAAATGGAGGTCCAATACAACCAATTGTTCATTTCCAAGTGTTACCTTTTTTAAATTGTTTTAGCCACTGGGTGTGTAGAAGAAGGAACAGATTGACGGGCTCTTTGGGTTATTGAAGAGTATAGTGATAAAGAGGGACATACCCATGAAGAAATTTCAACATGATAAGAATTTGGAGACTGCTGTCCAGTGTAGGTCAGTGAAGACAGTGGTGAGGTAGATTTGGTGGAGGAGAGATAGAAATAGCAGAATTTTGGATACGTTGAAGTTATGCAAATTAATGGGCTATAGGGATGTCATTGGCATAATGAAACCTGGAGGTGAGAAAGGCATGGGTAAGCTTTATAGGGGCTGATGAATTTTTGTATGGGTAGAGGCTGGCAATGCAACAGCATTGGAAATAGGTAGACAGTGAGCAGTTTTCGAAAGACATGCTTGCCTTGGAGTTGCTATGGTGAAGGTTTACTGGACTGGTTCCAGGGATGAAAGGATTATGCTATGATGAGAGGCTGAATAAATTGAATCTTTACTGTCTATAGTTTAGAAAAAAAGAGAAGTGAACTCATTGAAACAAACAAGATTCAGAAGATGCTTGAAAGGGCAGGCACTGAGAGGTTGTTCCCCCTTTTAGGAGAATGTAGAATTAGATGGCCCAGCCTTGGGGTAAGGCACTGATTGTTTAGGAATGAGGTGAAGAATAATTTCTTCACTCAGACAGCGGTACATCTTTAGAATACTCTACCTTAGAGGGTTATGGATGTTGTATTGTTAAATATGTTCAAGGCTGAAATGGATAGATGGATAGACAAGCCGACCTTTTATTTCTCAGGGCATCAAGAGATATGGAAGGTGGTGGGGTTCAGGAAGTGAAGTTGGGCCAGAAGATCAGCAATGATCATATTAAATGAAAGAGTAGGGTTAAGGGGCAGCACCCACCCTCAGACCTTTGGATGTGGAGGACAGTATGTAAATTTAAAGGAAAATGATGGAGAAAAGATTAAATGTTCACAATATTTATTAACAACTTTTTTTTCACAGAATCCCTGCAGTGTGGAAGCAGGCCATTTGGTCCATCAAGTCCACACTTATGCTCTGAAGAGCATCCCATCCAGACCTTATCCTTGTAACCTTGCTAATGGCTAATCTACCTAGCCTGCACATCTTTGGACTGTGGGAGGAAATAAGAGCACCCAAAGGAAACCCACACAGACATGGGGAGAATGTGCAAACTCCACACAGTCAGTCACCCGTGAGTGGAATCAAACTAGATCCTTAGTGCTGTGAGGCAGCAGTGCTAACCACTGAGTCACCATGCTGCCCTTGGGTATCACCATAAAATGTGAAATATCCAAATTTGCTGATTACACAAAATTAGGCAGCATTGTAGACAGTATTGACGACAGCATAGAAATATCACAGGATATTAATAGATTAGGTAAATGGGCCAAGCTGTGGTGGTTATATTTTGATGTAAGCACGTATGAGGTTATCCATTTTACACAGAAAAAGGTTGATTGGGGTTTTTTTTTAAAGACACAAAGTTGATGTCTGATAAGATGTGGAAGTTCAGGTGCATAACTCTTTAAATTGCCATGAACAGGTGCAGAAAGTGGTCAAGGTGGCTAATGGAATGCTGGCCTTTATATTTAAAGGGCTGGAGTATAAAGTTCAGACATTATGCTGCAGTTGTCCAACACCATTCATTCCAACATGATCACAATGGGGGAAACTATTAAAGAACAAGAGTCAAGAAAAGAAAATCAACTGCAGCGTCTCTGAATATCTGGCAGACCCCACTTAGAGTACTGTGAGCAGATCTGGGTACCTTACCTGAGGAAGGATGTTTTGGCCCTGGAGGGAGTTCAACACAGGTTTAGAAGGATGATACCGGGACTTCAGGGGTTAAATTATGAGAAGAGATTAGACAAATTAGGTCTTTATTCTGTAGGATTTAGAAGGTTAATGGGTGATTTAATTGAGGTCTTCAGGATATTAACAGGGTAATGTGAGGTAAATAAAAATAAATCATTTCCACTGGATGATGATTCTAGAACTAGGGGGCATAGTCTAAGAATTAGTACTGGCCATTCACAAGAGATGTTAAAAAGTATTTCTACATGCAATGAGGAGTGGAGGTTTGGAACTCTACTCCTGAAGTCATGGTCAATGCTAATTCAATTATTAAATTTGAATCGGAGACAATTTTTTATTAAGCAAGTTATCAAGGGATATGGGCCCAAAATAGGTGCATGGAGTTAGGCCACAGATCAGCAATGATCTTATTGACTGGTGGAGCAGGTGAGGGGCTGAATGGCCAACTCCTGTTCCTATGTGTTCCTGTATTGGAAGAACTCTGGAAAAGAACTGAAGAAATAGAATGAGAAGACATTAACTGAGGGAAAATATCAGATGAAGATTCCAATGCAGAGAATGGGGACAAACATTAATTACATATTGAACATGTGGAATGAATATTGTGATGTATTAAAATTGTCAAACTTGTCTTTGGAATTCCTACATGACTTTTCTGCCAGATATTCGGAGACACTGCAGTTGATTTTCTCTTGACTCTTTTCTTGTTCTTTAATAGTTTCCCCCATTGTGATCATGTTGGAATGAATACCTGGTGTTTGAAATCAGAGTGGAGCCACTAATCTTTTAATTGCCATGTTTTTCACGGTTAGAGCACTTCTCCTTCTGGTCGACAACTCCATTATATAATCTGATTTCCAATCCTTAATATGCTGAAGCCGCTCTCCCAACTTCTGTGCTTTAAATGTTTAAAATTCCAGTATTTACAGGTCACTTCCATTTTTGTGCAACCTCTCTTGTGATTTCACTCCCATTCACTTTGATGTATAAGAAATAAGATAGTGAGGACAGAAATGGAAAAGCCTACCCTGTTGCTATGGTGAGCATAGTCCAGCATTAATTGTCTCCTCCTTCTCCATTTATGAAACCCATTATTATAAATACCAATACACGTTTGGCTGCTTAAGGGATTGTGAAAGCTAACTGCCGTATGCAAAGATGTGATTGTGAAAGAGTGATTAGAGCCACCATTTGCCTCATTAAAGGCAAAGGTCTATGCTAAGGTCTATGCTCAGCAGTACACTGATCAACACACTTTCCGTGATTCATCTGACTCATATAATTTGTATCAAAACCGAGTTGCTGTGCATTTGTTTTGAATTGACAATTGGACAATAGGAGATCCAACTTGGGGGCCCTCAAGTGTCCCTACCCCGGGACCAAGAGATCTGGGTTAAAGTCCACCTACTCCAGATGTGTATAATAACATCTCTGAACAGGTTAATTAGAAAAATAAATAAATGATCCAATTTCATCCCAATAATGGCACAATATCTTGGGGAGAGCCTGAGAAGCTGTTCAATTCAAATAATATACAAGCAAGTTGTAGATTTAAGTATGCATTTTGATTTGTAGTCATTATTGAGTGGAACATTTGAAATTGCTTTGTCTTGGTCATTTTTGATAATGTATCTAAGCGTGATTTGTTTTAATTAGGAAGTATAGGTGCTGAAATTAATGGATAGAGATGGACAGATTGGACAGACACTAACAAACCACCATGTAATTAACATTCATGCTTTTTTCTATGATACTGTACAAGCACAGCCTCTTACTGATGGCACAGCAACCTCTCCATTAACGACTTTAAGCCGGTTATAGCCTAAACCATTACCTGATGAAGTCTTTATCCAAAAGTCTTTGTAAAGTGAAGATGATCATGTTAAAGCATGTGGCATAATCAGGAAATTGAAACACACAAATAAGAGTATCAGAAAATATTATAAACTCCCTGAGGCTCAGCCAGAATCCGTTGTGAAAGCTTACATTTAAAGCATTAACTTGTCTGTCCTTCATGGATATAATTTGCCCCGTTCCACCTTAATAGAACTTTGAGCATGTTTTTAGCAGCACTTGCATTAATTTTTCCTGTTTATATTTATTATCTTCTTGATATCCTGACTCATCACAAATTCTTTAAATAGTGAATAGGGGCACACTCTCACTTATAAGGAGCAAGGGATAAAATAAACAAGTTTTCTGAGATATTGAACCTGAGAAAAATGTCGACAGTGAAGATCCAAAGTGTAGGCCGCAGGGTGGTTCACTGGTTAGAATTAGGATGGGAAGTAGAATTAGAATAACCTTTACTGTCACTTGTACTCACCTACAGGAGTATAGTGAAACGTTTGCAATGTTGCCTGTTATGGTGCCATCAGGTACAAAGTACCTAGGTATAAGTCTTAGACACAAAAGAGAAATAAGAAAGAAATGTAGCTGCATTACTTTACAGTGATTCAAAGTATAAGTTAGAAATATGATGGTTAAAAGGATAGACAATATTGTCATAGAGATGTACAGCATGGAAAAGGACCCTTCGGTCCAACTTGTCCATGCCGACCAGATATCTTTAATTAATCTAGCACCATTCGCCAGACATTACATTGCAGTAGCTCAGTGCAGGGGCTTCCATAATTGGTCTGACCACCCGTGCCAGACCCAGACTAACAACTGTTCCCGCTCCGCTTCAAGCCCCCAGTCTGCTCTGCACCAGATCTGATTGCTCCAAGGTGCGTTTTTTTTGGAACTCGTTCCCTGTGTCGGCCTCCACTCCAGGACTTCACTTCCCCACACCCGCCTCTGCTCTGAGACTTGTTTCCCCGCACCAGCCTCCTCTCCGCCAATTCGTCTCCGGGACCCTCCGGCTTGGAGTCGCCTCCTCCATTCCCCTCCGGATAAGTCAAACATTGAAAATAAAATGCAGAAAAGGAAAAAAAAATGAGAGAAGAAGAAAAAGAAGCAGAGGAACTTTGGCTGGAGCGTCTTACTCTGCGCCAACTTGTCATGTGTACTGCTGCCTCATAGCGCCAGGAACCTGGGTTCAATTCCACCTTCGGGCAACTGTCTGTGTGGAATTAGCACATTGTCCCTATAGCTGCATGGGTTTCCGCTGGGTGCTCCAGTTTCCCTCACAGGCCAAAGATGTGTAACTTAGGTGGATTGGCTATGCTGAATTGCCCATTAGTGTCCTGGGATGTATAGGGGAGGTGGATTAATTATGGGGAATGCAAGGTTGCAGCCTGTTCCTGCTACTGTTGCTGTGTACTCCTGCTCTCACCGTGGCCACCTGAGCTGCTTTCTCCTACTCTCATTGTTGCTGCTTCAGGCTGCCTCCAACTCAGGAGCAACTGCCTGCTCTTGCCACTGGCCGCCTTGGGCTGCCTGCTCACCATCTCCTGCTCTAATCAAAATCTAAAAACTGGAGATTTGTTTTTGATTGGGAAATGTATTTCAAGTAATGAAAACACACCTCGTTTTATAATCTTTTCCTTTATTCCCTCTGGGACTTCACTTTTATCTGTTGAGTTGTGAGAGAGTGTGTGTGTGAGTGTGTGTGTATGTGTGAGAGTGTGTGTGTGTTGGTGAGCGCGTGTGTGAGTGTGTGTTTGTGTGAGTTGAGAAAGGACTGCCAGCTTTCCTGCTCACTGAAGCTTATTACATTCAATGAAGTACAATAATACAGAGTCTTTGGACTAAATTTTAATTCAAAATATATGTTTTGAATTGGTTAAAATAGACTCAGATTCATCATATAGAGAGAATTTGTGCATTTGGCTTACAGTAATAGGTTCAAAGAAATGAGGTGAGTCTACTGTAGCTATTGGCAATGTATAATACTGTTAATTAGAAACCAGCAATAGTTATCAGTTTTGCAAGTACAGAGATGAGATAGCTGACTTTAATGTTGTGTAATTTGCTCAAAATAAACTGTGTTTATTTACATGAAACCTGATAGTAGTGTTGTGAAACTGCTAATTTCTACAATACAGAATAATGGTTGTAAGAAAGATTTTGATTTAGTCATAATATTTCAGAAATATTTTTCACATTTTAAATTGGTAAAGAGGAAGCCTGCCATGAAGATAGGTACACAATAACTGACAGCTCAATTGAAATGTTTCTTTGTGCCCATTTGCAATAGCTAGGCTTTAAATTTCTTATTGCTTTTATTTGAAGAGGTGCTTTTTACTTTATAGTTCATATTGGTAATATGTGAAAACACTGCAACCACTTATTTTTTATTTACTGATGGGATATCAGCATTACTGGTGGGGCCAGCATTTGTTGCCCATCTGTAGTTGCCCTTGAGAAGATGGTGGGGAATTTTCTTTCTTGAACAATTGCAGTCCCATGAGTTGTAGGTAGACCCACAATGCCATTAAGGAGGCAGTTCTAGGAACTTGACCCAATAACACGAAAGGAATGTCAATATATTTCCAAGTAAGGACTGGATGTGGCTTGGAGGGGAACTTGCGTTCCCATGTATCTGCTGTCCTTTTGTTCCCAGAAGATACATTGAACATAGAATAATGCAGCATAGGAACAGGCCTTTTGGTCCACCGTGTCTGTGCGGACCATGATGCCATTCTAAACCCATCCATATCCCTCTATCCCTGTCTGTTTCTGTTTCTGTCTAAGTGCCACTTAAACTTTGCTAAGGTATCTGCAAGGCAGTCATTGTGGGTTCGGAAAATGATATGTAAGGAGCTTTGATGAATTTATGCAGTGCACCTTGTATATGGTACACATGGCTTCTACTGAGTGCTGATGGTGGAAGGACATAATGTCGATGTGGCGACAACCAAGTAGGCTGTTTTGTCTTGGTATCAAACTTCTTGGGTGTTGTTGGAACTGCACTCATCTAGGGATCTGGGGAGTACTCCACCACACTGCTGACTTGTGCCTTGGAGATGGTAGACAGTTTTGTCAGCAAAAGGCTTTTTTGTATCTGTGAGATAATACTTACTGTTGTAACAATGAAATGGGTAACTGCAAAGATAAACATAAACATTAGATAATAGGCACTAAACACTTTATCAGACAATTATAATAATTACCTGACTTTTAATTTGCATATTATAATTTGTACAGACTAACTAAGGTTAAAATACAATTTCAGATTTGATTTCTTAAAATTTGTGAGCAAGTGACTGTCGTGCCATATTATTTTCAAACACTTAAATGGTTTTCTGTACTGTAAATTTAAAAGCCATCTGGATCTAGGCAAACAAAAGAATGCACAACGTATTTGATTCTTTTTCCACTTAGCCCAATTAAAAATGTAGATTTGATTTAAAAGGGACTTTTCCATGTGAAAATCAATTGCTTGTAGAACATTTATTTAATTGACAGATCATGTATATTAATTTTGCAATGTTTTTCTTCTCTTAATAAGCAATGTAGTTTCAAGAATACTTGACTAGAGAATGAATAGCACTATATCTAATTCTTGCTTCTGGTGTCCACCCAGTTTCCTCTCCTGTTCCACCTCTCCAACTCCAGTTCTCCACTCAAAGAAGATCTCTTCTCTCTTCCAATATTGATCTCAATTACATTCCTGATTTTCATCACCTCACCATTGGCACTTGTCTCTTTATTTGCCACGGTCTTAACTTCTGGAATTTTCACCCTAAGAATTTACATTTTTATCTCTTTCAACTCCTTTGTTTTGCTTCTTAAAGCCTACTGCTCCCTCTATGGTCTTTTATCCAAAAATAGAGGAATGAAGCATCCTCTACAAATATGCTATATAAATGCTTAATGCTTTGTTTAGTGCCATGCATTTACATGTAACTGCACTAATAAGATAACAGGATTCGCAAAGCAGTTTTGAAATACTTCTCATTACATTTTTAACAAATGATTGTCAGTATTAACCATTAAAACATAACTTTGGAGGGAACCAAGATGGCGGCAATCTAGGAGGATCGTGTTGTAGAGCTTCGCACCACAGCACAAGCGGGACAAACTTTTAACCCACCCAGCCTGGGCTGCTGCGATATCCTGGGACTTTGGAAAGATCGTGGAGTCCAGGAAATTGTGGAAAATTAATTTACCTGTGTTTTTGCCGTCCAGGGATGCCAAAGAAGGGAGGAGGAGCGTCTGAAACTGGGCCTGTGACCCAGCCTGCGGGATTCTCGGACTCGATTGCTTACCAGGCCCTGGTGAAGGACTCGCGAAATCTTGTGAGATGTTGGGTAAGCAGATAGAGGAGAAGCTGGCCCCAATCTCTCTCATGCTGCAGAAGTATGAACAGCACGTGGGAGACCTGGAAAAAAGGACGGATGAGGTTGAACTCAGAATCACAGTGGTGGAAGCTGATACCAGTTCCTCTAAGGGATTGGATCCAAGCCCAGGAGACTAGGTCTGTAGTTTGCAGGACCAAGTGGATGATCTCAATAACAGGAGATCCTGCCCCGAGAACAGGGGGCAGGAGAAAATTATTCAGATCATTGGTCTGCCGGAGAGTAAGGAAGGTGAGCAGCTGGCGGAATTTATTGAGGACTGGTTGCCGAAATTCCTTAACTTTGAGGCTGGAATGAGAGGCTTGAAGATCAAGAGAGCTGATTGGGTCACGGTGCGGAGGTCAGATCTGCATCAACGTCCTTGTCCTCTCTTGGTGCGGTTTCATCATTATCGAGATAAGGAGAGAATTGTGGAAGCTTCCAGAATCCAGGGGAAGGATCTGAAGGTCTCAGTTTACGAGGGCTCGAAGATCATGTTCTTCCAGGACTTTTCAGCAGTGATGCAGAAAAGAAAATCCTATGACGGTGTCAAAAGAAGACTGACGGAGTTTGAGATCTAGCACTCTCTGAGGTATCTGGCAGTGCCTCGGTTCATCTTAGATGGATCTGTACATCTCTTTGACACATTGGAGAAGGCAAGAGACTTTGTAGACAAATGAACTAATCCAAACAATTTAGTATGTACAAATAGTAGTGTTGTTTAGGTATGTTTTTTCTTTTTAAAAAAGTTCGGTTGGGGCTTTATTTTCCTTTTTTTATTGGTAATAATCTTGTTTAAATTATGTTTGGTGGTGGTTGAGATGTATATTTTAAATTTATAAGTTTAATTATACCAAAGGATGGGTGGGGTATTTACTCCTTTAGTTTAGAAAAGTTTCTTTATTCAAGTTGCTATTCCATGGTGTATTTTCTTTCTTTTCTGTTTGTGTTTACGTTGTGGCTCTAGCTAGGAGGGGGAGGGAAATGGTTGGCATGGCTAGATGCCTACTTTCGAACTGTTTATACCCAGTTCAGCTATTTAAATGCCTGGGCTGCAGTCTTGGTAGTGGGGTGGGAAATTGGGTTTTGGGATGGGTAGTTGCCCCCTTTGGGCTGGGGGTGAGTTCTCCTATTCAGCGCCACTGGCACTTTATGTGTTAGTTTGCTTTTTGTTTTTTGTTGTATATAATCTTTGATAGCTTTGTAGTGGTTAACTGTAGTGGTTTTAGTTTATGTAGTTTTTTATGTTTGATGGATCTTGTGATGCTAAGGCTCAGTGATTTGTGCTTTGAGTTCCTGGTCTCTGGAATTTAAATGTTACTGCAGAAGGCTATGGCTAATGACACGATTAAGTGGTGTACCTGGAACATCAAGGGGAGTCAGTCACCAATTAAGAGAAAGAAGGTACTTTTGAGCCTTAGAAAGGAGAAGGTGGATATTGCTTTGTTACAGGAGACACACTTGGATGATAGGGAGCATTTGAAACTACAGCAGAATGGCTTTGATTGGGTTTACTTTTCAGCTTTTAATATCAGAAGTAGGGGAGTAACGATATTGGTTAGCGGAATCTCCCATTTAAGTTACTAGAGTGTGTTAAAGACACAGAAAGGAGGTTTGTAATTGTCAAAGCCCGAATAAATGGGGAAGAATATGGTGTTTTAAATGTTTATTGCCCTCCGGCCCTTCCCCGGAAATTTCTGGTAGCTGCATTCTCTAAACTGATCAGTCTCGAGTCTCGGCATATCATTATAGGGAGAGATTTTAACTGTCTCATGGATCCCACAGTAGAGAGATTGCCCAAAGGCCCCTGATATCTCTGTACAAACTAAACAATTAGTGGATCTGTGTGTGTATTTAGGGTTCGTGGATGTCTGGAGGCGTCTCCACCCTACAGGCAAGGACTCTATGTTTTTTTCAATCCATACAGGATTGATGTCACACCAGGATTGATTTAGTTTCTGACCTCCGTGGCAACCCTGGACTTGGTGGCATCTTGTACGATTGGTAACATTACCATCTTCGAACATGCTCCCAGTGCACCTGTTGGTTAAGATTAAGGATGTTACAGTGGGTCCAAGGCACTGGCATATGGATCCCTTTATCCTCAAGGATAATAAGTTTGTGGAATACTTCTCTAGGGAATTCCTAGGTATTAACACGGGCTCGGTTAATAGCCCAACCATCCTTTGAGAAACAGCCAAAGTCTATGCCAGGGGTTAGTTATTTCCTACTCTGCCAGTAGGAAGCAGCAGAAGGGCGAAGAGCAATGTCTCCTCGAAGCACGGTTGAAGGCAGCTGAGAAGGCTTACTTTGACAGGCCCTCGTTGGTCAAAGTTACAGAGGATTCTGGTGCTGCAGAGAATTCCATGTTTCACGCAGACAGCAAAAAGGAGCTTACTTTTGCAAAGCAAAGGTTATGTGAGCACGGTGACAGGCCAGGCAAATACTTAGCATATCTCGCCAGGAAAAGGAACGTCCCTCAAGCCATTACATTGATTAGGAAAGGGTCTGGGAACCTAACATGTGACTCTAAAAAGATTAATGTGGCATTCCAGAGATTTTACTCTTAAGTTATACCAATCTGAGGGTTGTGAGAAGGGGCAGGCTAAAATGGAGTCTTTTTCAAAGATCTGGAGCTCCTGGGTGAGACCCCCGAACAACAGTCTTTTCACAGTGCCCCCTTACCAGAGCACGACATGCAGGAGGCTGTGACTCAGCTTCAGAGTGGAAAGGCGTCTGGTCCTGACGGACTTCACAGCGAATTCTATAAGGAATTTATAAACATATTGTCAGGCCCGATACTCAACATTTTTAATGACTCATACAGCCATGATTGTCGCCTGCCATCTCTGAGAGAGACCAATATTTCGCTTATTCTTAAAAAAGAGAGGGTCCCAGAGGACTGTGCTTCATACAGGCCCATTTCACTCTTAAATGTGGACTTTAAAATGCTCTCTAGGACTCTTCCATTAAGGCTGGAGACTGTGTTACCTTCTATTGTTAAAGAGGACCAGATGGGCTTCATAAAGGGCTGCAGATCCTCCAATAATGTTAGGAGGCTGCTTAATGTAATTCTAGCATGTTAACAACAGTCAATACGGGAATTAGTGATTTCTCTAGATACAGAGAAGGCATTTGACTGAGTTGAGTAGCCGTATCTTATCTACACTCTGGAGCGGTTTGGCTTGGGCGAAGTCTTTATAAGATGGGTAAAGGTTCTCGACAGTGACCCTCTCGCTGCGGTCATCACCAATGGGGTGCGATCAAGCAATTTTAACATTCTTAGGGACAGTCGGCAGGGCTGTCCCCTTTCACCACTGCTTTTTACATTGGTATTTGAACCATTGGCGGAGGCCATTCATAATGATTCCAATATATCAGCTCCAGAAGTGGGGTCAAAATTACATAAGATTTTGTTGTACACGGACGATGTACTTTCTTTGCCAAACCCAGCAGTTTCGATGCCTCGCCTGATACAATGCATCAGTACGTTTGGTGCCTTTTCCGGATACAAGATTCATCTTGCAAAATCAGAGGCTATGCCTATGGGTGGTCTTATGAAGGTGTTAGGTCTTGAGGGCGAATATCGATTCCCATTTAAGTGGTCACATAGGGGCTTTGTGTATTTTGGCATATTCATTACTCCAGTTCTGGATCAGTTGTTCAAAGCTAATTTTGTTTAATCATTTGACAAAATCAAACAAAACCTTCAAAGATGGGAGGCACTTCCGGTCTCATGGTTGATTCGAATAGCGCTTATTAAATGAATATTCTCCCCTATTTGTTGTCCCCTTTACAGATACTCTCCTTGATTTTTGATAAACAAACATTCAGGAGACTGGGCGGCTGGTTCAGCTCTTTTATTTGGCATCATAAGCGGCCCCTTATTAAATTAGCTAAACTGCAATTGCCTCACAAATTGGGGGGAGTGGATCTCTCAGACATTAAAAGCCAGCAACTAAAGCTTGCTTTTATCCTACGTGAGTGATTGGGCTTGTGGGGACCCTCTTTCAATATGGTTAGATTTCGATACCTCCCAGGCAAGGTACCCCCTTACTAGCTTGCTGTTTTTGGACAAAATGAGGATAGTTTAGATTAGATTACTTACAGATTACTTACAGTGTGGAAACAGGCCCTTCGGCCCAACAAGTCCACACCGACCCGCCGAAGCGTAACCCACCCATACCCCTACATTTACCCCTTTACCTAACACTACGGGCAATTTAGCAAGGCCAATTCACCTGACCTGCACATCTTTGGACTGTGGGAGGAAACCGGAGCCCCCGGAGGAAACCCACGCAGACACGGGGAGAACGTGCAAACTCCACACAGTCAGTCGCCTGAGTCGGGAATTGAACCCGGGTCTCTGGCGCTGCGAGGCAGCAGTGCTAACCACTGTGCCACCGTGCCGGAATATTGCCGGAATATTGCCATAACCCAATAGTTATCAATAGTTAAAGCATGGAGGGCAATTCAGCAGAGGGAAGGCAATAATGGCAAAACATCGTCTCTTACATCTATAGCGGGTATGCTGGATTTTCGATGGGGTTGATAGATTTAGGATTCAAACACTGGGCAGCTGGAGGCGTGTCTTGCATGGGAGATTTATTTGAGAGAGACACAATGATGTCCTTTGATCAGATGGCACAGAAATACAAGCTATCTAACAGGGACATCTTCTGTTTTTATCAAGTTAGGGATTTTATTCAAAAAAAATTATACTTTTGACTGATCCCTACAAATCCAACATAGAGAGGAGTGTGCTCAATGCTAAGAGTACACTTTCTGTCAGCACTTTATATCATCAATTGGGGGTGCCCTGTCAGATGAGTTCGATTGACTCTGCAGTGTGTGGGAGAGAGAGCTAGGCATTGAGGTCTCTTCAGAGCCATGGGAAGATATTTGGGAAAACACAAGGAAGATATCAATTTGCAATAGGACCCATGCTTTACAGTTGAAGATTCTTCACAGGGTCCACTTGGCTCCGGACCGTTTGACAAAATTTAAGTCAGAGGTATCTTCAACATGTCCCAAGTGCAAGGTTGGTAAGGGCACTCTTACCCATTGTCTCTGTCCTGTGGTAGGCTTCAAACATACTGGAGCACTGTGGCAGGTGCAATGGAAGGGATTTTCGGTGTAAGGGTGGAGAAGGACCCAATCTCTCTTCTTCTTGGCCTGCCCAGGGTGTTCCCTACAGATGCACATAAGAAAAAACTTTTCAACATCCTCACTTTCTGCACACGAAAGAATATCTAAGACTCTTCCGTGAAGGCTGGAGACTTTGTTACCTTCTATTATTAAAGAGGGCCAGACGGGCTTCATAAAGGGCTGGAGGTTGGGTATCTGAAACCCCCCGGGCCTGTCAGGTTGGCGGAAGATTGTTATGGAGCATATCCCCTTGGATTTTCTCACAAGTATGGTACACCACAAAACTGAGAATTTCTGTAGGACATGGCAGCTCTTTTTGCAACACCTGGACACAGATTTATCTGCCACACTAATAAGGTTTTTTATATAATTGAAACAATTGTGCTTTATTAGTCCAATATCCATGGAGGAGGAACTGCGAATGTATGAGTGTTTTGTTTGGCTGAGTTAATTATTACTATTTATTATTTTGTTGTTGGTTATTATTTGTTTAGTTAAATAGTTAGTTGGAGTTTTTTAATACATATTTTTCTACGTGAGGTTAGGTTATACATGAGGTTAGGTTGGGTTTAATTTTTCTTTTTTTGTATTTTTTCTTTATTCTTTGTTTTGTATTGTTTTGTATTTGTTGTAATATTTTAAGAAATCTATTTTTCAATAAATACATATTTTAAAAAAAACTTTATTAGATTCCTCTCTGAACTATTGTTCTGCATTAGCAGCTTCAATATGTTCATTTCTGCATAAATACACCAAATACATTATTTCCATATTTCTATGTACTTTACTGCCTGCCAAATCAGCAGAAGGCCTGGAATCAGTGAATTTCATGCCAACTCTAGCTAACATACAAGTTCCGCAAATCTATTTCCTCCCTGTCAGATCTGTGGTTGAGCTCAGTATGCTCGTGCATTTTTTCTCAAAATCCAACTTTCTTGATCAGTGATCTGTGTTGACACAAAACCTATGCCAACGGCAACAGTCATGCTTAGTTACATATTATCTTTGCATGCATAAGACATCCCTAGTTACTTCAAGGACACTAACAGGAACACAGAAAATTTGGCACTAGATCAAATAAAGAGATATTAGAACAGATGACCAAAAGCTGGGTCAAAATAGTAGGCTTTAAGAAGCAACTGAGGCAAAGAGGTAGAGAGGTGAGGGTAGAGAATTGTCATTCTTTAAGCCTGGATGGATGAAGACATTATTACCAGTGACAGAGGGAAGGAAATTGGCACATGCAGAAATGCAAAATTGAAGAAATGCAGAATTCATGGGAAATGATAGGGATTGAGCAGCTGGCAGAATTAGCACAGGCAAGAACATAGAAGTTTTTGATGAGCTCAAAGTATGGAAGGTGGAAGATGCGAGGACAGGCAGGAAAGCATTAGAGCCATTGAGTCTGGAGATAACACCTAAGGCACTGAGTCAAAATCTTGGGACTCCCTCATATCACTAGGTTGCACCTACACCAGATACAATGCAATGGATTAAGAACATAACTCACCACCATTTTCTCCACCATTAATAGGGATAGACAATAAATGCTGGTCTTGCCAGTGACTTCCACATCCCATGAACAAATATATAAAAAAAACAGCATAGGTAAGGGTTTCAGTGGCAGATGAGCTGAGACTAGGTGGTGATTGGCAATGGGTGTGGAAGTAAAAGTCAGTGGTCTTAGTAATGGAGAAGTTATGTCCTGGACTTTAAGTGAGCAAATCACCTAGGTGAAAAAATGGAAAGGAAAGGGTGGGGGTGGGGTGGGTGGGAAATAAACTTGGGGGAAGTCCACCATCAAAGATGATAGGTTGTTCATCCGCACCAACTCTCTGAAGCCTGGTCCACCCAACCCCATTCTCTAGGGTGCTCAATCTCTTCCCGTCCAAAAATCCTGGCACTGGAGTCTGGGCCCTTTGATTCATTGCTGTCTTCACCTTGGCTGTGCTGTTTTTGAGGCTGCTAGTAGCTCTTGAGGGTGGGCCCATTTCCCACTGCTTGTTGAGGCTGCTGGCACCAAAAGGCCTTCTGCTGTAAGTTGATCAGTTTGTGACTGATTTTTGTAATGGGGGAAGAGGGTGTCAAACAATCTGTCTGTCACTGTCACTGAACCCTGCTGCTGTTTAATCCACCCCATGCAGTTTGAAGTGGTTTGTACATCCCTTTAAGACATCTGTGAAACATTTTCCAAACCAGCAATTTTGAGAACCACCTGATGAAAGACCAGCACTCCAGAATCTAGTGTTTCCAATTAAATCTGTTGGACTTTAACCTGGTGTTGTGTGATTTTTAACTTTGTACACCCCAGTCCAACATCAAAAGTGATTTTGAAAATAAGACTTTACCTAAGACAGAACAATTACTAAACAATTTGACTTCTTCTTTGAGGACAATGTTTTTTCCTGGAGTTTAGTAGCAAATTGTTATGTCAAGTTAAGTGGTACAATGAGCAAGGATATGTTTTCAAAAAAACTTAAAAGATCCAGAAATTTGAGGAATGCCTAATTTCGGGTTTGTTTGCGCATGGGTGTATATTCATACAGAATGGCTACTTTTATTGACCGACATTTGGAACATGCATCCATTCAGATTGAGGAAGTTGGTTTTCAGTCAGTGATAACATACAGTATCAGTCAGTTTCCTGGGGTTATAGTTAGGCTATAGGATGCAGAAGAGATGCTAAATTTGTAAAAAGCAGTGGCTGACTTCAACTCAAACATTGCATCTAATTCTGGTACCACATTTTAAAAGGCAGCGACGGTGTTAGGATGTTGGGAAAAGAAGCAGTGGTGACATGAGAAAATATTTTCACTGCAGCAAGTGTTTGAAACCTAAAGTGTACTATGAGGAATATCAATTACATGGATAATTTGGAGAGGTTGGTATTGCTTTGCTTAGAGACAAGAATGGTGAGATGAGAGCTGACAGAGGTTCTCAAAATCATGAGCAGTTTAGTAAATGTAGAGAATGCAAAACTCTTGACAATTGATAGAAATATCAATAACAGGAAGGCACAAATAAAAGGGAAAAGAAGCAGTGGTGACATGAGAAAATATTTTCACTGCAGCAAGTGTTTGAAACCTAAAGTGTACTATGAGGAATATCAATTACATGGATAATTTGGAGAGGTTGGTATTGCTTTGCTTAGAGACAAGAATGGTGAGATGAGAGCTGACAGAGGTTCTCAAAATCATGAGCAGTTTAGTAAATGTAGAGAATGCAAAACTCTTGACAATTGATAGAAATATCAATAACAGGAAGGCACAAATAAAAGGGAAAAGAAGCAGTGGTGACATGAGAAAATATTTTCACTGCAGCAAGTGTTTGAAACCTAAAGTGTACTACCTGTGATGTGTTAAGTGCATTACAGATCATACAAGGAGTCTGTGCTTGTGTGGCAACATAAATTTACATTTGCATGTTGTCGTCTGGGGCTAGCTCAGTTTGCTGGACAGCTAATTTGCATCACAATTATATCAACAATGCATGTTCAATTCCCAAACTGGCTGAGGTTACCATGAAGGGCTCTCTTCATCAGCCTCTCCTTTTGCCTCAGGCATGGTGAGCTTCAAATTAAGCTACTTCCAGTCATCTCTCTCTCTCTCTCTCGAGAGAGAGAGAGAGAGAGAGAGCAGCCCTATGTCTGGTACAACTATAGTGACTTTACATTTACTAGTCTGGACCTCAATATGACAAGATTCCAGCTTTTTTTATATCACATGCTTGGTCAGGAATCCTCACTCTTGCTGTCTGCAATTGGCATGTGTTGGAGGGATATACTGGTTGATAATCAACACTTTTGGCCTGTTATGAATGCATCTTCCTTGGCTGTCAGGTCCTTGGATAGGGCTAGAGTTTCTGGCTCAGAGATATGGGCAAGACTGAATGTAATACTAGTCCAACTTGAATGTAGTGGAGGAGTTAAGACATTCAAGAGAGAATTTGATTAGCAACTGAAAAGGTATGGCACTAAGGGAATTGTTCCTACAGGGAACTAGCATATACTAACAGATTAAATGACCTCCTTCTGTGCAATCATTCCGCTATGATTCTATGATTACTTCAGCCACGTGTAAATTGGCATAGAATAAGGAAGATTAGGAAACTGGATGTGTCATTCAGAGACTAATGTGGAAGATGTGGGTTCTGATTCATGGGTCATTGATATAAACTTTGGGAAAAGTGTGAACTGTGCTTTTGTGATGGACTTCATCTAAACAATACTAGGTTCAGAATCTGGTGAGTTATATAGTAGAGGTGGGCAAGGATCATGTCAGGAAAGATTGAGTAAATTAAAAGGAAATGATCAAGGGAGAATAAAGGTAATGATAATCAGCATATGGCAAGAAGGGACAATGATTAGAAAGTTGAGAGAGTGCCAACAGAGACGACCACGGTTTACAAAAACAGATTAAAAGAAAAGGGTTTTGTATCTGAATGCCTGTCGCAGGTGCAAAATCATTTTCAGTTAAAATAGAAATTCATATCTATGACTTAACAGCCACTACAGGGATGCGGCTACAAGAAATCAAAGCTGGAACCAGAATATCCAAGGTAGGATAGGAAGATACCATCATGATAAATGGTCTTTGTTCTAAAGTTCAAGATGTGGAATCCATTTGGGTAAGACTAAGAAAACTTTGGTAAGAATTGTTTATGGTAACCAAACTGCAGTAATAATGTAAATCACAAAATAAATCAATAAATTGGTGTGGTGAGTAACAAGAGTAATATAATAGTGGAACATTTCAATCTACATATGGACTTTATCACCCAATTAGTACCAATGCTGTGACAATGAATTTCTCGAATGAATGTGAATTTCTTTTAGAGAAGGATGTTAGTCAACAAACCAAGAAATAGACTATTTTAGATTTAGTATTGAGAATGTGGAAGGACTTATTAATAACCGTTATTGTAAATGAGCCTTTAGGGAAGAATGTTCAAATATGAAAGCATTTTACCGTCAGTTTGAAATGATATAGTTCAAACAGGAACTCGAGTCTTAACTGTGAACAAAGTAAGCTATAAAGCTATGAGAAACAATTAGCAATGGTGGATTTGGAAACTATTAAAGACTATGAAAGTAGATAGGCAATGACTAACATTTAAAGAACTAATGTATAGCATGGAACTAAAATATGTTCTTCTGCTCCACAAAAAAATCAGCAAGGAAAGAAATGATGCTCTAAACAAGATTCATATTTGACTCAAAACATCAACTCTGTTTCTGTCAGTGTAGTTGCTGCCATACATGCTGAGATTTTCCAGAAACTTGTTTTTGTTTGATTTCCAGCATCTGCAGCATGTTGCTTTCAAAATAAATGAAACACTGTAATAGATCAAAGGAATAGGTCTGTTAAATTTCCAAAAATATGTTAAGCCTGAGGATTGGGAGCATTTTGGAACGCTGCAAAGAAAGACAAAAAAAGACTAAGAATGAGATGATAGAATTTGGAAGTAAAATAGTGAGAAGCATAAAAATGGACTGTTAAAACTTCTATAGTTACATGAAAAGGAAAGGATTAGCAAAAGCAAATGTGGATTCATTACAAGCTGAGTTGGGAGAATTTATAATGGGGAATAAGGAAATGGCAGAGAAACTTAACAGATACTTTATGTCAGTTTTCACAGAGAAAAATACTAAAATGTTCGCAAAAATAATAGAAAATTGATGGATTAGTATAAGCAAGGAACTACACAGCTACATTAACAGTAGAAAATAATTTATTAGACTTAAAGTAGATAAATTCTTTGGTCCTAATGATCTACATTTCAGAGGGTTGAAAGAAATAGTTTTAGAACAAAGAAAATTTACAGCCCAGGAACAGGCCTTTCGGCTCTCCAAGCCTGAGCTGATCCAAATGTACTGTCTAAACCTGTCGGTCAATTCCTAAAATTCTGTATCCCTCTGCTCCCCACCTACTCATGCATCTGTCCAGGCGCATCTTAAGTGAATCTACCATGCATGCCTCTACCATCTCTGCTGCCAAAGCATTCCAGACGCCCACCACCCTGTGTGTGAAGTATTTGCCGCCTGTATCCCCCTTAAACTTTCCACCTCTCACCTTGAAAGCATGACCTTTTGTTATTGAATCCTTCACCCTGCGGAAAAACTTGTCTCTATCTACCCTGTCTATACCCTTCATGATTTTGGAAACCAAAATCAGGTCCCCCCTCAATCTCCTTTTTTCTAATGAAAATAAACCTTACCTACTCAACTTCTCTTCATAGCTAGCACCTTCCATACCAGGCAACATCCTCGTAAACCTTCTCTGCACCCTCTCCAAAGCATCCACATCCTTTTGGTAATGTGGCGACTAGAACTGTACACAGTATTCTAAATGCGGCCGAACCAATGTCTTGTACAATTTTAACATGACTTGTTAGCTCTTATACTCAATACCCCATCCAATGAAGGCAAGCATACTATATGCCTCCTTGACCACTCTATCCACCTGTGCAGCAACCTTCAGGGTACAATGGACTTGCACTCCCAGATCTCTCTGCTCATCAACTTTTCCCTAGGCTCATTGTATAATTCGCTCTAGAATTCGTCTTGCCTAAATGCGTCACCTCACATTTGTCTGGATTGAAATCCATCTGCCACTTTTCCACCCAACTCTCCAGTCTATCTATATCCTCCTGTATTCTTTGACAGTCCCTTATGCTTTCTGCTACTCCACCAATCTTCATGTCATCTGCAAACTTGCTGATCATACCAACAGTGCCCTCTTCCAGATCATTTGTGCATATTACAAACAACAGTGGCCCCAACGCTGACCCCTGGAGAACACCACTGGTCACCTTTCTCCATTTCGAGAAACACCCTTCAAACTCCCTTTGTCTCCTATTGCTCAACCAGTTCTTTATCCATCCAGATAGAACACCCTGCACACCATGTGACTTCACTTTCTCCATTAGTCTATAATGGGGAACCTTATCAAATGCCTTACTAAAGTCCATGTATATGACATCAAAAACTCTTCCTTCATCCATCAACTTGGTCACTTCCTTGAAGAACTCTATTAAGTTGGTAAGGCACAATCTCCCCCATACAAAACCATGTTGCCTATCACTGATAAGCCCATTCTTTTCTAAATATAAATAGATCCTATCCCTCAGTACCCTCTCTAGCAACTTTCCCACCACTGACGTCAAGCTCACTGGTCTGTAGTTACCCTGAATATCCCTACTACCCTTCTTGTACAGGGGGACAACATGAACAACCTTCCAGTCCTCACCTGTATTTAAGGATGCCATAAAGATATCTGTCAGAGCCCCAGCTATTTCCTCTCTTGCATCCCTCAGCAACCTGATATAGATCCCATACAGTCCTGGGGATTAGTCCACTTTAATAACCTCTAGCCTACCCAACACATCTTCCCTACTTATGTCAATGTGATCCAGACTAATCAAACTTCTATCTCTAATCTCAACGTTCATCATGTCCCTCTCCTCAGTGAACACTGATACAAAGATTTCATTCAGAGTCTCACCCATTCTCTCAGTTTCGACACACAGCCTTCCTTCATTGTCCTTTAGTGGACCAATCCTTTCTCTAGTTAAGAATAAAATGCTTTGGAATTCTCCTTAATTCTGCTCGCTAAAACTATTTCATGACCCCTTTTAGCCCGCTTGATTCCTCGTTTAAGACTTGTCCTACTCGTCCGATATTCCTCCAGGGCCCTTTCTGTTCTTAGCTGCCTAGACCTTATGTACGTTTCCCTTTACCTTTTGGCTAGTCGTATAATTTCTCCTGTCATCCATGGTTCACAAATCTTGCCCTTCCTATCCTTTGCCTTCAACGGGACATGCCTATCTTTAACCTATCTTTGAAAGTCTCCCACATATCAAATATGGACTTCCCTTCAAATAGCTGTGTCCAATCCACACTTCCCAGCTTCTGCCTGATTTTGATATAATTGGCCTTGGCCCAGTTTAATACTCTTCCATTAGGACCACTCTCACCTTTTCTACGAGTATTCTAAAACTTACAGAATTGTGGTCACTGTTCCCAAAGAAATCCCCCACTGCAACTTCTACCAACTGGCCTGGATCATTCCCCAACACCAGGTCCAGTATGGCCCCTTCCCTCATCGGACTATTGACATAGAGATTAGATTAGATTGCCTACAGTATGGAAACAGGCCCTTTGGCTTAACAAGTCCACACTGACCCTCCGAAAAGCAACCCATCCCCTTCCCCAAATTTACCCCTGATTAATGCATCTTACACTATGGGCAATTTAGCATGACCAGTTCACCTGACCTCCACATCTAGAGACAATAGATGCATTGGTGGTCGTCCTTTAAAATCCTATAGTAATTGGAATGGTTCCTGTAGATTGTAAGCTGACAAATGTAATCCCACAATTTAAGAGGAACCTTTTGACCTGCTGGCCTTATGTCAGTCATAGGGAAAATTCTTCCAAGTTATCATAAAGATAACTTTATCTTTACTCCATCCCATTCAAAGGATGGGACACTTAGGAAATAGAAGTAGAATTAGGCAAAATTAATATAGATTTCTGGAAGGGAAATCATGTTGACAAACCTGTTGGAGTTTTTTTAGGGCAAAATTGGCTGAATATATATTATGGAATGGATGGGTGTAGCATATTTAGGTTTTTAGAAGGCTTTTGATAAGATCACATTGAACAGATTACTAAACAAAATTAGAGCACATGGGATTTGGTAGATTAAGCTAGTATGAGTTGAGAACTTGTTAATAATAGAAATAAGAGGGTAGGAATAAATGGGTAATTTTCAGGTTGGCAATCAGTGACTAGCAACATAGTAAGGATCAGTGCTTAGGCATCAGTTATTTATAATCTATATCAATGATTTGGAGGTGGGATTTAATGTAGTATTTCCAAGTTAGCTGATGACATGAAACTAGTGTGAGTTGTGAGGAGAATGTAAAAATGTTTCCAGGGGATTTGGAGAGGCTAAATGAGTGGGGAATAAAATGTGGAGAAATGTGAAATGATTCACTTTGATATGAAAAACAGAATCACAAAATATTTATTAAATGGCGAAACACTAAGATGGCTAACTTCAGACGGACTTGGGTGTCCTGTTAATGGACCACTGAAACTTAACATCCAGATACAGCAAGCAATGAAAAAGCTAATTGTATGTTGGTCTTTATTAGTAGAGAATTGACATATAGGAATAAAGATTACTTTCTATAATTATATAGAGGCTTAGTATTGCGTGAAATCTTGGTCTCCCTACATAAGGATGGATGTGCTTGCCATTGATGCTTATTGAAATAATTCCTGGAAGCCTATAGATTGACGTATTGGTTGAGATTAAACAGGCTGGCCCCATATTCTTTGGAGTTTATTAGAATGAGAGGTAATCTAATTGAATTTGAAAGAATTTTTGCAAGGATCAACATGATGCATGCAGGAACAATATTTTCCTCGAGCTACAGGTTTAGAACCAAGGCGCATAGTCTCTGAATATGGACAGACCATTTATGTCTGAAATAAGGAGGAATTTTTTCAGAGTGTTGTGAATATTTGAAATTCTCTGCCCTAAAGAATCAATATTTAAGTCTGGTTTGATAGATTTCTGCGACCAATGATATGGAGAAAGGAATACAGTAAAATTAAGAGATCAATTAGTGGGCGGCACAGTGGCACAGTGGTTAGCACTATTGTCTCACAGCGCCAGAGACCCGGGTTCAATTCCCACCTCAGGTGACTCTCTGTGTGGAGTTTGCACATTCTCCCTGTGTCTGCGTGGGTTTCCTCCCACAATCCAAACATGTGCAGGTTAGGTGAATTGGCCATGCTAAATGGTCCGTAGTATTAGGTGAAGGGGTAAATGTAGGGGAATGGGTCTGGGTGGGCCGTGCTTTGGCGGGTTGGTGTGGACTTGTTGGGCCGGTGTGGACTTGTTGGGCTGAAGGGCCTGTTTCCACACTAAATAATCTAATCTAATCATTATGGTGTCTTTGAATGGTGGAGCAAGCTAACAGAACTGTGAAGCCTATTCCTGCTCCATGTTCTTAGCATTCTAATGCTGAAGGTGTATCGACAAAATGAAGTTAGTGACCTATTTGGTGGACCTATGCACTGCATTATTGATTTAGATTTTATGTGGTCTTATAGGAGCTCAGAAATGTTGGAAGCATGAACATTCATCATCAAAGTCACGAGTCATTGTTATTTCCTTGGCAACACATGTCTCTGGTTAGAAATTTCTGTAGGTCAGATTGTATCATATGGAACAACTTCTCAAAAGCCCTTCCTGATGAAGGGCTCTTGCCCGAAAAGTTGATTCTCCTGTTCCTCGGATGCTGCCTGACCTGCTGTGCACTTCCAGCACCACACTCTCAACTTGTCACTGTGTCTGGTGTAACTTGTAATCCATTCCTTTTAGCAGTTCTCTCTTTTTTTAAAACTCAAGGAGTTCAATGTTAAGGAAACACTTTCTGAAAGAATAATTTTATACAAAATGTGTCACTGGCAAATAACTCATTAATTGGATAATCGTCCATAAAGCTATTTTTATATTGGTTTCTTTACATGTGACTACCCCAGCTTCCAACAACAGAGACAATTTATTTCCCATGCCTAATTGCTTGATGTAGTGAGTCTTCTTGAGAATTCTGATTTAGTTTAGTAAGTTAATAAGATTGCTTTTCTTTCTAGATGACTTCAGAGGACATTTCATATGAATGAAGTGATTTTGCACTGGAATCATAGTAATGATAACAAATTTCCTTGCCTGAAGAACATCAGAAAACTTTCTTTTAAACTAGTTGCTACTATCTTTTTATATATTTTTCGAGTTGGTACTTATTCAAATAAATTTAATTGATTGAACTTTCATGATGAGACTTAACCTTTGCATTGCTGGATTATTAGTCAAGGAACTTAGGCTTCTAGGATAGCAGAACAATTCCACTACTCATGCTGTCCTGTTACCATGATACATAAGCTGCTTGATCACTGCATGAATGATCATCTTATCATCATCCAATTTGCCATTGAAATTAAAGAGTCTCATGTCCATATCATGCCAAGGGAATTACTTCATCCATTCAGAAGTAGCCAATGCTTGACTATGAAATTGAACTAAAAGCAAGAAATTATATCTATTGAATTATGGTATTCAAGCAACTTCAATTTCATCTTATTCCACTACTTTCTGTGGGAAAAATGAGCTCAAAGGCTTTTTAAAAAAAAAAGTTTAGTTTATGTTCTCATGCTTTTTATATCTGTATATATTTCTAAATCTGATTTAACAAAAGACTTCCACGTTTTATTACAGTCAGTTCAGCTCATGGATTATCAATGCAGGCTAAAATAGACTTTGTGATTAGTAAATCAAAATAACGTTGTGGTGATTTTAAAAATAATTTATAATTTTGCAATATTCCCTATAATATACCAATGACATATTAATTTTTGACAGCAAGAAACTTGGAGCAGAACCAGTTATTTTTAACTTAAATAAATGGAATTACAATGAAATGAGGATAGAATTAGCTGAAGTGAACTGAGCAGGAATGACAGTTAGCAAGTAGTGGAAGACATTTAAGGAGGTAATTCATGACACTCAACAAAATTCACATTCCAGTAGAGAGGAAGGACTCTAAGAGAATGGTAAACAAACCATGGCTAACAAAGGAAGTTAAGGGGAGTATAAAGTTGAAAGAAACCACATATAAGAAAGCAAAAGTCAATGATAGCCCTGAACATTGGGATATATTCAGTATCCAGCAAAAGAGAACTAAAAAAAGAGAGAACGAAAGTAAGTTAGAAGGGCAAACTAGTAAGGAATGTAAAAACTGACAATAAGGGCTTCTTTAAATATATAAAAAAGGGAAGGATCAACATCAACATAGGCCCCTTAGAAAATGAATCTGCTGAGATAGTTATATAGAACAAAAATGGCAGAAGAGTTGAACAGATATTTTGCATCAGTCTTTATAATGGAAGATATTTCAAACATCCCTTTAATATTAAAGAATTGGGGGAGGAATTAAATACCATCAACTTCACTCAATGACCCTTTCACAGAACACTGTTCCGAAGGATCATTGGAACCAAATTTAAATCTGCTTTCCTTCCACAGCTTTTTAAAAAATTGTTCATTTATAGAGGGATGTGGACATCACTGGCTGGCCAGTATTTATTGCCCATCCCTAGTTGCCCTTGAGACGGTGGTGGTGAACTGCCATCTTGAACCGTTGCAGCCCACCTGCTGTTGGTTGACCCACAACGCTATTAGGAAGAGAATTCCAGGATGTTGACCCAGCGACAGTGAAGGAATGCCGATATGTTTCCAAGTCAGGATGGTGAGTGGCTTGGAGGCGAACTTGAAGTTGGTGGTGTTTCCATATACCTGCTGTCCTTGACCTTCTACATGGAAGTGGTCTTGGGTTTGGGAGATATGGTCTGATGATCTTTGGTGAATTTCTACAGTGCATCTTGTAAATAGTACACACTGCTGCCTCTGTGGGTGCTTGTGAATGTAGTGCCAATCAAGCTGGCTGCTTTGTCTTGGATAATGTCAAACACCTTGTGTTGTTAAGGCTGCACTCATCCACACAAATGGACAATATTCCATCACACTCCTGACCTGTGGCTTGTAGGTGGTGGACATTTTCTGGAGTCAGAAGGTGAGTTACTCGCCGCAGTATTCCTAGCCTCTGACCTATTCTTTTAGCCACTGTGTTTATGTAGTGAATTCAGTTAGGTTTCTGATTAATATAACTCACCAAATGTTGATAGTGAGGGGGATTCAGTGATGGTAACACCATTGAATGTCAAGGGGCTTTGGTTAGATTGTCTCTTGTTGATTATGTCATAGCCTGGCATTCATGGGTCTGAATGTCACTTGCCACTTATCAACCAAAGCCTGGATATTGTACAGATCTTGTTGCATTTGGACATGGACTGAGGAATCACGAATTATGCTGGACATTGTGCAGTCATCAGCAAACATCCCCACTTCTGACCTTATGATGGAGGAAAGGGCATTGATGAAGCAGCTGAAGATGGTTGGGCCGAAGACACTATCCTGAGGAATTTCTGCAGAGATTTCCCCTGGAGTTGAGATGACAGACTTCCAACAACCATGACCATCTTCATATATGTGTTAGGTATGACTTTAACCCTCAGAGAGTTTGCTGCCTGATACCCATTGATTTCAGTTTTGCTAGGGCTCCTTGTTGCCCCACTTACAGCCTTGTGAGTGCTTGTGCATGCAGCCTTGATGTCAAGGGCTGTCACTCTCACCTCACCTCTGGAATTTAGCTCTTCTGTCCATTTTTTGAACCAAGGTAATGAGGTCAGGAGCTGAGTGGCCTTGGCAGAACCCAAACTGGGTGTCACTCAGCAGGTTATTGTTGAGGAAGTGCTGCTTGATAGCACTGTTGATGACACCTACCATCACTTTACTGATGATCAATTGTAGACTGATGGGATGGTATTTGGCTGGATTGGATCTGTCCTGCTTTTTATGTATAGAACATACTTGGACACTTTTTCACATTATCAGATAGATACCAGTGTTGTAACTGTACAGGAATAGCTTGGCTCGGGGAATGGCAAGTTCTGAAGCACAAGTTTTCAGTATTATTGCCAGAATGTTATCAGTTCCTGTAGCCTTTTGCAGTATCTACTGCCTCCAGTGGTTTCTTGATATCACGTGGAGTGAATCGAATTGGCTGAAAACTGATATCTGTAATGCTGGGGACCACTGGAGGAGGTAGAGATGGATCATCTACTCAGCGCTTCTGGCTGAAGATTGCTGCGAAAGTTTCCACTTTATCTATTGCACTAATGTGCTGGGCTCTTCCATCATTGAGAATGCAGCTATTTGTAGAGCCTTCTCCTCCAGTGAGTTGTTTAAATGTCCACCACCATTCACATCTCGATGTGTCAGGAATGCAGAGTTTAGATCTGATCCATTGATTGTGGGATTGCTTAGTTCTGTCTATCATTTGCTGCTTATGCTGTTTGGCACGCAAGTCGTCCTGTTTGATGGCTTCACCAGGTTGACACTTCTTCAGATATGCCTGGTGCTGCTCCAGGCAAGCCCTCCTGCCTGGAGCAGCTGCTGTTGATGGCCCATAGCACCTCATGATTACCCAGTCTTGAGTTGTGTGATCTGTTCCAAATCTGTCCCATTTAACTCGATGATAGTGCCACACAACATGATGGAGGTTATTCTCAGTCTGAAGACAGGACTTTATCTCTACAAGATCTGTGCGGTGGTCACTCCTACCAATACTTTTGTGGACAGATGCTTCTGCAGCTGGCACATTGGTAAGGATGAGGTCAATGATATTTTTCCCTCTTGTTGGTTCCTTCAATTCCTGCCGCAGATCCAGTCTAGCAGCTATATCCCTTAGAACCTGACCAGCTCAATCTGTAGTACTGCTGCTGAGCTGCTCTTGGTGGTTAACATTGAAACCCCCCATCCAGATTATGTTTTGTGCCCTTGCCATCCTCTGTGCTTCCTTGAAGTGTTGTTCAACATGGAGGTATACCAATTCATCAGTACATGGTAATCAGCAGGAGGTTTCCTTGCCCATGTTTAACCTGAAGCTACGAGACTGCATGGGGTCCAGAGACAATTCTGAAGACTCCGAGAGGAACTCCTTCTCAACTATATACTACTGTGCTGTCACCTCTGCTGGGTCTGTCCTCCCAGTGAGTCAGGGTATATTCAGGGATGGTGATGGTGGTGCCTGGGACATTGTCTGTAAGTATGATTTTATGAGTATAACTGTGCCAGGCTTTGCTTGACTAGTTTCTGAGACAGCTTTCCCAATTTTGGCACTAGCCCCTACATGTTGGTGAAGAGGACTTTGCAGGGTCGACAGGGCTGTCTTTTCTAGTGCCTGGGTCAATGCCAGGTGATCCATCTGGTTTCATTTCTATGAGACTTTATAGCGATTGGTACAACTGAATGACTCGCTAGGCCTTTTCAGAGGGCAACTAAGAGTCAACCACATTGCTGTGGGTCTGGAATCACATGTAGATCAGACCAGGTGAGGATGGCAGATTTCCTTCCCTGTAGAGTATTAGTGAACCAGATGGAGTTTTACAACAATCAATTCATGATCATCAACATTAGATTCCAGGTTTTTATTGAATTCAAATTCCACCATCTGCCATGGTGGGATTCAAACAGGAGTCCCCAGAACATTTATCTGGGTCTCTGAATTACTAGTCTAGCGATAATCCCATTATGCCATCACCTTCCCTGATACTGCCAAACCTGCTGAGTTTCTCCAGCAGTTTCTGTTTCTGTTTCTGGGAAGTGTGGGTTTGATTTCCAGTGACAGTACCTTTCCAATGTTGCTAAAGGACTGGGAGCTTTTCAAAAAGGCAAGTTATTCAAAAGCTTTCTTGAGGAAAGTAGCAGTATTTTTAACCTTAGAACATAAGAATTAGGATCACACCTTCCCCTCCAACTAATATAATCAAGGCTGATCTTCAACCTAAGCTTCATTTTCCTGTATTATTTGATTCCTTGCAAAACCAAAAAGAAGCTTTTACTGTACTCCTTGGTGGATCCTCCTCCACCTACTTGGGTACAATGAAGAGGTTTTGCAAATGCTCAAATACTTAGCCTGAAACTCTGTCCTCATGATCCAGATTCGCCAGTCAGGAGAGGCAACCTCATTGCATTCTTTATCAAATCTCCTCACAATCTTGTAACATTCCACAGCAGGTAATGAAGGCTCTAGGTGAATACCACAGCTAAATTTAACAATTCTATGGAGTGTTACACCGCACTAACAATCATGCCCTGCTATCCCCAGAATTGTCGCAAAAGTTCAAGATTTTAACAAGGACACAGAGATTCCTCAATTTATCTGACTCTCAGATCTAGATTGACAGAAAGCATGGATCAAGTTTCTGCGTCAACAAAAAGTACTACTTATTACAATTAATTAGACTCTAACTACAGGTAAATAATTATGAACCATTGACTCACAATCTAGTAATTAAAACTCAAATCCCTTTACAAACAGGAAAAATAAACAAGGATGTTACGGATGGAAGGAAGACTGGGAAGGCAGTTTATATTTCCTGTTCACAGGAATGCTGAGATGTTTCTTCTGATTCTTGTGATGGTCAGAATGTTGCTTATTGGTATTCCTTCTCTGGAGGCTTTCATTAGTTTACAGGATAGGCTTATTAGCTAAAAGTCATAGCTTGCAGCAACTAACAAAAGGTAGAGATACAGGGTTTCTTAAGATTAAAAATAGCTTTCACTGCAGAGAACAGAGTAATTTCCTGAGCTGGTAGAAAACTGGTATCTTCTCTTTACTTTGTTCACAGCACAAATGATCAGTTACCTGAAAACCAATCATATATTTATTGGTAGGTAGAAGGTCATTGTCATTGATAACTGGTCACTAGTCCACAATCTAATATGTTACTTGTTGCAAATAAAAGCTTCATTTGTGCACAATTCTTGAGCTCCAGTTCATCTGCAACCACTACTATGATTCACAGCTGTATAAACAGTGTTCACAATATGTACCAAATTACTCGCTTTCAAATCATGCAACAATCCGTTCAATTCCTGGTTATGTTCTCATTTCAACCCACTATTTGAAAAAAAAAATCACAAAAATACACTGTCTTTACATGTGTCAGGAACTGTATGTGGCACAGGAAGCAGCTAGCAATATGTAAATATTCCTGGTTATGAGTTAGCATAAGGATTCATCCTTGGACAAGGGGATGCTTTGCTATATTCTAACATTTCCTCCAGAACATTTCTTTAGAACTTTCTAGGCCTGTATTTTTGACAGCCATTCACTGGCAAATATGATTGGACCACAAAAAGCAACATTCAATGGTACGCACATCTGCCAAAAATGCTTATTATTTAAAGTTTCTCCAATAGTTCAAAGTTAGTACCCAGCTTCCTTTTCTATACTGTAAACTATTTTCTCAAACCTCTCTCCCCATCGACTTCACCTCCAACAGAAATACAAAGATTTTGTCAGCTGATTAAACCATCAACAACTCTCCCTGTCCAACATTTTAGACATCCTCTAAGGATCTTCTTGCCCTAGCCTTGAACTCAAGTCATCCTTAAGATTCTCTCCTATCTTTCCTGGGTCGTCTTTGAGCTCAGCTTGCCTACCAGACCTGTCATATTCCCTTGACTCACATCCCGCTGCTAACCATCTGGCATCATTTATATAATGCAAAAAATAATACAGATGTTGGAAATCTGTAAGAAAAACTGAAAGTCAGAAATTAAAACACACATTCACAATCATTGATTTAAAATACTGAGGCTTGCATTCCCAGCCAACACAAATCTCCCACATTTTAAGGTCAGAAAGGCATTAATTAGTTCAGGGTGAGACTTCACCTCCCATCTGGGAAAATCCTACCTTAGAGAGCTACTGGCCAATCTGATTGTTGTTCCAGCAGTGCCAGATTCGAGTGGTAGCCACTGCTGTGACGACAGGCAAATCCTGAAATGAGGAGGTGATGGAAACCCCAGGCTTAAGGCAACTCTTAGCTATGGGAGAGACCTGGCGGACTGGCCCAGAACAGTGGGCGATGGAGGTGAAAGCCTGAGCTAAAGGGGAGGTATGACCTGTAATGGTGTGTGTTGGGAGTGGGGCACGATGGTTGCATGGGAAGATGGGCACATCCAATGATTACCCATGAGTTTTAATTTTTGATAACAGCTCACCTGTTAAAACCTGTCAGGTTGACTAACTGCTTGGCCTGTATGCCCCCTTTTTAAGGAGAAAGTGAGGTCTGCAGATGCTGGAGATCAAAGTTGAAACTTTATTGCTGGAACAGCACAGCAGGTCAGGCAGCATCCAGGGAACAGGAGATTCGACGTTTCGGGCACAGGCCCTTCTTCAGGAATGAGCGGAGAGTGTTCAGCAGGAGAAGATAAAAGGTAGGGAGGAGGGACTTGGAGGAGGGGCGTTGGAAATGTGATAGGTGGAAAGAGGTCAAGGTGAGGGTGATAGGTCGGAGTAGGATGGAGGCGGAGAGGTCAAGAAGAAGACTGCAGGTCAGGAAGGCGGTGCCGGGCTGGAGGGATCCGGCTGAGACAAGGTGGGGGGAGGGGGGATGAAGAAACTGGTGAAGTCCAAGTTCATCCCCTGCGGTTGGAGGGTTCCCAGTCGGAAGATAAGACGCTTCTCCTCCGACCGTCGGGTTGTTGTGGTTTGGCGGTGGATGAGTCCAATGACCTGCATATCACTCCACCGAGGATATGCAGGTCATTGGACTCATCCACCGCCAAACCACAACAACCCGACGGTCGGAGGAGGAGCGTCTTATCTTCCGACTGGGAACCCTCCAACCGCAGGGGATGAACTTGGACTTCACCAGTTTCTTCATCCCCCCTCCCCCCACCTTGTCTCAGCCGGATCCCTCCAGCCCAGCACCGCCTTCCTGACCTGCAGTCTTCTTCTTGACCTCTCCGCCTCCATCCTACTCCGACCTATCACCCTCACCTTGACCTCTTTCCACCTATCACATTTCCAACGCCCCTCCTCCAAGTCCCTCCTCCCTACCTTTTATCTTCTCCTGCTGAACACTCTCCGCTCATTCCTGAAGAAGGGCCTGTGCCCGAAACGTCGAATCTCCTGTTCCCTGGATGCTGCCTGACCTGCTGTGCTGTTCCAGCAATAAAGTTTCAACTCTGCCCCCTTTTTAACAAAAACATTCACAAGTCAACAGTGTCACTGGCTAGGCTAGCATTTGTTGCCCATTCCTCATTGCTCTGAACAAGAGTCAACCACATTGCTTTGGGTCTGGAGTCACATATGGGCCCAACCGGATAAGGTCAGCAGTTTACTTCCCTAAAGGACATTGTCAGGAAAAACTTGCTTGGTTGACCAATCAGAAATGACTTCACAGTCTTCATTAGAATTGTAATTCCATATTTCAGCAGCTACTATGGTGGGATTCAAACCCAAGTCCCCAGAACGTTACCTCTGGAATAATAGTCCATTGATTGTCCCACTAGGCTATTGCCTTACCGTGGGTTTATTAGCAGCAGTTTGGATCAAGGTACTTTAAAGTTTCAATGGGCCTAACAGCGAGCTGGCCACATAATCCCTCCACTGACCCCTTGCTCTATGGGAAACAGGCCATGATTGGGCAGAAAGGTGGTGAGCAACTTCTTTGCTTTATTTTATAAGCATTTCCACCTTCTTAGATGGCCATAAAATTCACCTCTATCTCCAACCTCATTCAAATTTCTGAACATGTTGTCCCTGAAATCTATGCTCATATTTCTAGAATCCAAGTTTGAATCCCTCAAAAAGGGTTTCAGCCCCTCCTGTAGTATGACACCAGAAAAAGGTAAAGTATTACACCTCATCATTCTTGACCCATTAATACCCTTTGACATGGATATGTTTCAAAATGTTCTGAGTGCATTGGGAAGCTTTACTACACTAAAGGTACTTTATGAATACAAACTGTTGTTAATCTGTCTGGGTTGTTCCAGTGCAACTTTATTCATAGAACCTGGTGGAGGAAGAACTAACAATAATTCAGTTATGATATATAAAGAGATCATTTCTTCTTTCCAGTGAGTGAAGATTCATGGGGAAACATCTTTCATGTCCAGTCTCCTGATTAAACCCCAGGATAACAGGATTTATTTCAGAATCATAACCAATCTTCAGGCTTAAATTTGCCAGTACATTAGGACCTCTTTTGGACTTGTTACTCTTATTGTGATGGAGGGATTTGCTTTCAACTAGGTGGTATACTGAATTCCTCCTTTCTGGGCATATTCTGAGTTCAAAATCATGATTCTGTAAAGTTTTATCCTTGATTCAGTCAACTTTAATAGCAAAAGAAATGTGCTGAGCAGTCAAGTGCTTTAATGTCTTCTCCTGAAATGCTTTGCCATTGGTAATTTGAGAGTCTAGGGTTGGAAGATGTGATGTATATTCATAAGCAGAATCTCCAACACCTGGAAGAGAGGGCCCGAAAGCCTCAATTATTGAAATAAGTATCATTGAAAGTGCGTCATTATTTAATTAAATATTTAAACAGTTTAAGAATCACTTTTTTATAGTAATTTAAATAGTATCAAATTAATGTTCTCCTTTCAGATTTGCTCTTTACTATAAAATATTTCACACCCACATAATTGCTGCAGTACAGATGCAAATGCTCAAAATGACAGGCATGATGACTCTAATGAAGCTCTTGGTTTAATTTATATACTGAAGATGGCATACTATTTGAAAAGCAACATTGATTGTGACATCTGTCGGAAGTGGTAACAGTGTATTTGTCTAGTGGTGAAAATATTGTAATTGACTACAACGTTTGTTCATTAAAGTCAAATAAAATAAATTTGGAATCTTTAATCACCATTTTCAACATGTGGAATTTTATCACTTTCAAAGCTCTTGGCAATTGAAAAGGTCTATCTCCAAGCTGCAATAAAGCGGGAATTTTGACCACACCACCATCCCCTTCCACCAACCAGCTTCAGATTAAGTGAAGGCAGTAAGGATGGAGTTAGGGTTTTGCTCATTGCCTTCTTTAGCCAAATGCAGCTTTAAATGGCAGGCAATAAAGACTCTGATAATGTTACAAGGGCTCAACTGCAATCAATGATGTTGAGCATTTTATGGATGCCTAAACGAAAATGTGTTACTTTCTAAAACGTCCTTGTGGGCAGGAGGAGCAATAATGCATTTCTGGAGCAAGGCTTCTCTTCTCTTCCCTTCCACTCTTCCCTGATCCCATCCTCCCTTCTCAAACTGATCATGATGATGCCTTTTGGCACCTCTCTGAAAGACTTTCTTCCTAGGAGATATTTGTCCCATAGCTCCTAACAGGGATCTTAGTTTGTAAGATATAGAAGCAGAATTAGTCTATTCAGCCCATCGAGTCATAGAGTCATAGAGATGTACAGCATGGAAACAGACCCTTTGGTCCAACCCGTCCATGCTGACTAGATATCCCAACCCATCTAGACCCACCTGCCAGCACCTGGCCCATATCCCTCTAAACCCTTCCTATTCATATACCCATCCAAATAGAGTCAAAGTCATAGAGATTTACAGCATGGAAACGGATCCTTTGGTCCAACCTGTCCATGCCAACCAGATATCCCAACCCAATTTAGTCCCACCTGCCAGCACCCAGCCCATATCCCTCCAAACTCTTCCTATTCATATACCCATCCAAATGCCTCTTAAATGTTGCAATTGTACCAGCCTCCGCCACTTCCTCTGGCAGCTCATTCCATACACGCACCACCCTCTGCGTGAAAAGGTTGCCCCTTAGGTCTCTTTTATATCTTTCCCCTCTCACCCCAAACCTATGCCCTCTAGTTCTGGACTCCCCGACCCCAGGGAAAAGACTTTGCCTATTTACCCTATCCATGCCCTTCATAATTTTATAAACTTCGATAAGGTCACCCCTCAGCCTCCGACGCTCCACTATCCTATCTACCTGCGACTCCACTTTCAAGGAGTTATGAACCTGCACTCCAAGGTCCCTTTGTTCAGCAACTCTCCCTAGGACCTTACCATTAAGTGGATAAGTCCTGCTAAGATTTGCTTTCCCAAAATGCAACACCTCGCACCTGCTCCGCCATTCAGTCATGGCTAATATGCTCCCCACCTCCATTTTCCTGCCTTCTCTCCATATCCCTTCAACCCGTTACTGATTACAAATCTGTCCAACTCCTCCTTAAATTAACTCACTGTCCCAGCATCCAGTGCACTTTGGGATAGCTCATTCCACAGATTCACAACCCTTTGGGAGAAGTATTTTCTCCACATCTCTGTTTTAAATTTGTTACCCCTTATCTTAAGACCATGGCCACTCATCATAGAATGCCCCACGAGATGAAACATCCACTCCACATCTATTTTATCCACACCTTTTATCATCTTGAATACCGCAATTTGATCTCCCCTCGTTCTTCTAAATTCCAGAGAATATAGGCCTAAAATGTTCAATCTCTTCAAACGACAAAGCCCTCATCTCTGGGATCAATCTAGTGAACCTCCTCTGAACTGCCTCCAATGTCACAATACATTTCTCAAATAAGGGAACCAAAACTGTGCTCAATACTCCTGATGCGGTCTCACCAATACCTTGTATAGTTGCAGCAATATTTCCTTACCTTTACATTCTATTCCTTTAGCTATAAAAGACATTTTCTTTATTATCTGCTGTATCTGCATGCCAGTGATTCATGAATGGGTAACCTAGATCCCTCTGCACCAAAGCACCTTGGTGTCTCTCCCGGTTAAGATAATTGGTCACCTTCCCATTTTTTTGACCGAAATGCATGGCCTCGCACTTATCCACTCCATCTGCCACATTTTGGCTCACTCTCCCTAACCTACCTATATCCATTTGTAAGGTTCTGATTTCCTCATTGCAATTTATCATCCCGCCTATTTTTGTGTCATCTGAAATTTGGCGACAGAGCCTTTTATCGCTGTACCCAAGTGTTTAGTGTAGATTGTAAATAGCTGGGGTCCAAGGACTGAACCCTGTGGCACTCCACTAGTTACATCTTGCCATCCAGAAAAAAAAATCCTGACTCTCCATTATCTGTCCATCAGACAGTCATCTATCTAAACTAATAAATTACCCCTAATCCTGTATAATCCAACCTTGTGAATTAACCTTTTGTGTGGCATCTTATCAAACGCCTTCCAGAAATCCAGATAAATTACATGTACAGCATCCCCATTATCCACCTTGTTTGTTTCATTTTTAAAGAATTCTAGCAAATTAGTCAAATATGATTTGCTCTTCATAAAACCATGCTGACACGGATTTGAGTTTTCCAATCTAGGTGCATGTTAAGATCACCCATGATTATTGGTGTACCTTTCTTGCACACCTTTAATATTTCCTGGTTTATACTGTGCCCCACTGCAGAACAACTGTTTGGGGACCTATAGAGTAAACCTACTAAGTACTTCCCTTTGCTGTTTCTTATTTTTACCCAGGCTGATTCCACATCTTGATCTCCCATGCTTATGTGATTTCTCATTACAGCACTGATTCCCCTCCTTGATCAACAAGGCCACACCACCTCCTTTTCCTTTCAATATGCCTTTCCAAAATGCTGAGTACCCCTGGATATTTAATTACCAGACCTAGTCTCCTTATAACCATGTCTCAGTAATTGCTACCAAACCGTTTCCTTTTGTTTCTATTTGTGCTATTAACTCATTAATTTCATTTTGAATGCTTTGTGAATTTATATACAAAGCTTTTAGATTTGTTAAATTTCCCTACTTTGTTATAATTCCTTGATGCATAAAAAATATTCACCTTCCTGGCATCTGACTTCAACAGCTGGGCATATTCTTCCTGCTAATGTTTATACCATAGACTTTTAGAGTAGAGAAGGAGGCAATTCAACCCATGATATATGTACTAGCTCCCAGCTAGTCACACTCTACAGCCCTATTTCGTAGCCCTCTAAATTCATCACTTTCAAATATATATCTACTTCTCTTTGAAACTTCCGATGGAATCTGCCTCCATCACTCTCCCAGGCAGCACATTCCAAATCCCAACAACTCTGAGTAAAGAAGCTTCTCCTCATCTCACTCCTAGCTCTCTTGCTGACAATTTTGAAATTGTGGCCCCCTAATTACTGACGTGCCAACTAATGGAACATAATATCCTTCTTTACCCTGTCAAAATTGTTCATCATTTTGAATATCTCAGTAAGGTCACCTCAATCTTCTCTGGTCCAAGAAGAATAAGCCCAATTTCTCTAATCTTTCCTTGTACCTAAAATGCCTCATTCCCGGTAAATCTCCTTTGCACTGTCTCCAGGGTTTTAATTTCCTTCCTTTAATAAAGGCACCCAGAACTGAACATAATTCTCCTAATGTGGTTTGCGCAATGTTTATAAACCCAAGGATCCTATAAATCTTCTTAATAACTGTTTCGCCTTGCCTTCAGACAATCATGCATGTGAACCCTGAGGTCCCTCTGGCCCTGCATCCCCCTCAAAAGCACTTTGGTTAGGGAGACTGGATAGTGTTAGATGGGCTAGGTTATTGACTATGCATGATCTAAAATCAACTTCTACTGAGTTCACGTTTTAAAGGTAAGCTCATTGGAGAGAAATTCAAATTTGACTGAGGCAATATAAGGATAGTAATGGATTACTTATTGTACACTTCTGCTGAAACTTGGTGTATAACTGAGGGTCAATTCACTAACCTTCGCCATTCTTTTATGTCCTGCTAATCGAATTTCACCCCATGTGCTCTGAAATCTGCAATTATTTACTGAATCAATCGCACCATTGCTTCAAGTTTAGTGTACATAATAGGCGACATCTGAATATTAACCAGTCTACATTGTTGTCTCTTTAAAAGGAATATTAAACATTTCATCAGACTCTTTAATAAGGGAAGTAGGACTGGTGTCAAGCAGTTATTTTTGGATTGTCAATCCAACTTCAACATATCTGATGTGTTGAATGGCCTCCTTCTCTAATGTAAAATTCAATGATCTAAACATTAGCAGGAAGAATGTGCCCAGCTGTTGAAGTCAGACGGCAGGAAGGTGAATATTTTTATGCATCAAGGAATTATAACATAGGAGGGAAATTTAACAAATTCAAAAGCTTTGTATATAAATGCACAAAACATTCAAAGCAAAATTAATGAGTTAATAGCGCAAATAGAAACAAAAGGGTACAGTTTGGTAGCGATTGCTGAGACATGGTAACCATTTACAATGAATACATTAAGTGGCAAGAGCTACTCAAGGTGACTGCTTATCTGCAAAGATTTTGCCATTGTTTTGTTACCTATGTTATAAGCACTCTGTGACTGTTTGCATTTGTGTGGTGGAAATATCATTTGAACTTGTGCTATCTTCATCCTAAATATATATAGAGAGTAGCAGATAGTAGTAAAAATAAATGTCAGTACAGCTTCTGTGCTGATTAGACCAATGACGATAGTGATGCTGCATGATCAGTGTGGTGCTAAGGTTGCCTTTCTCAGCATAATGGAGATTCTCACTCGCACAAAGGAAGAATGAAATCACTTGCTGTTTTTGTTCCTGATTATCCATTGCAGCTGTTCAATAATAATGGATTTCAGCTGACGACACAATTATAGTTTGGTAAATCTACAAACAGAAAGGGTCTCCCTGGAACCAGGTCTTAAACATTGCAATGTCACATACCATGACATCTCCTTGGTTACCTCGTATTATCAAGGCTTTTGTTCAGAATCCAAACTAGAAGCTGGAATTAGGAGTTGGCTACTCAGCCCTGCAATTAAAGTCCACCATTTGAACACATGTCTTCAGAGCATTATCCTGGGTCTCTGAATTGCTAGTGTAGTGACATTGCCACTCTACCACCATCTTATCTACAGATTGATTTTTCTATTTCTGCTTGACCGTGCCTAGTTTGAGTAAGCATATGTGAGCATTTCAAAGATGCCAAGTGCTTTTGGAAAACTGTCAACACATCAAAATGAAAAGTCTTGTTGCTTGAATCTCTGTTGCTGTAGCTTGATGCCAAAATGCACTCAGCAAAGGCTCAGTGACTCTTGGCTGCTTTTGAAACACTAACGATAGATTTATTCTTGTTAAACCCATACTGACAATTTGAAGGGAGCATAAAAATGAAGATCTGTGGATGGTTTATATAATTATGTTTGTCCCAAGTTCTTTTCCATAAATTGAAACTCAACATCTGTTGCATGAATAGATCAGAAGCTTTATCTAGCTACTTGTAGAGTGTGAGATTTTTTCCTATGGGTATTTTGGGCCTACACAAATTCTATGTGACTTGTGTTCTCTTTTAGCTCTTTCTGTTCTAGGATGTAGGCTTGCTCGCTGAGCTGTAGGTTTGATATCCAGACGTTTCATTACCTGGCTAGGTAACATCATCAGTGGCGACCTCCAAGTGAAGCGAAGCTGTTGTCTCCTGCTTTCTATTTATATGTTTGTCCTGGATGGGGTTCTTGGGGTTTGTGGTGATGTCATTTCCTGTTCGTTTTCTGAGGGGTTGATAGATGGTATCTAGATCTATGTGTTTGTTTATGGCATTGTGGTTGGAGTGCCAGGCCTCTAGGAATTCTCTGGCATGTCTTTGCTTAGCCTGTCCCAGGATAGATGTGGTGTCCCAGTCGAAATGGTGGTTTTTTTCATCTGTGTGTAGGGCTACGAGGGAGAGACGGTCGTGTATTTTTGTGACTAGCTGGTGTTCCTGTATCCTGGTGGCTAACTTTCTTCCTGTTTGTCCTACGTACTGTTTGTGGCAGTCCTTGCATGGAATTTTGTAGATGACGTTGGTTTTGTCCATGGGTTGTACTGGGTCTTTTAAGTTTGTTAGTTTTTGTTTGAGAGTGTTGGTGGGTTTGTGTGCTACTAGGATTCTGAGGGGTTTTAGTAGAATGGCTGTCATTTCTGACACTTCTTTGATGTATGGTAAGATGGTTAGGGTTTCTGGCTGTGTTTGGTCTGCTTGTCGTGGTTTGTTCTTGAGGAATCTGCGGACTGTATTTTTTGAGTATCCGTTCTTCTTGAATACATTGTATAGGTGTTCTCCTCTGGGACAGGCTAAGCAAAGACATGCCAGAGAATTCCTAGAGGCCTGGCACTCCAACCACAATGCCATAAACAAACACATAGATCTAGATACCATCTATCAACCCCTCAGAAAATGAACAGGAAATGACATCACCACAAACCCCAGGACCCCATCCAGGACAACCATATAAATAGAAAGCAGGAGTCAACAGCTTCGCTTCACTTGGAGGTCGCCACTGATGATGTTACCTAGCCAGGTAATGAAAGATCTGGATATCAAACCTACAGCTCAGCGAGCAAATCTACACCCTAAACCTCAACCTGAGCTACAAACCTTCACAAATCTTTCTGTTCTCTTTCATACTTTAGCATATATACAGGAGTATAAGAAACATCAGAAATAATTAGAAACACATTAATCTATCAGCCATGATTTAGTAACATACTTAACTCTGCTTTAGAAACCATGTTGCGGAGGTGCCCATGTTGGACTGGCGTGGACAAATAAATCTGTTGGACTATAACCTGGTGTCATGTGATTTCTGACTGCTTCAGAAGGTGAAGGGCTAAAGTCCCATTTTGTAACTTGGGGACGTAAAAGTCTAGGCTAACCATGCCAGTGTAGTGCTGAAGGCGTGCTGTGCTAATTCTTTTGTATGAGACATTAGCTTTAGTCTGGCCTCTCAGCCACAAAACATTCATTGATACTTTTCCCAAACCCTATCCACCATAAAGCATAAGTCAAGAGTGTAATGGATTACTTTTCACTTGCCTGGAGAAGTACCGCTTCAATAATATTTATGATTGACACCAACCAGGACAAAGCAGTTTGTTGATTGGTACTGTGTCCACCATTTTAAACATTTTGTATTTATTTCTTGTGACGTGTGCATACTCTCCATGACGACACACCATGGCAATAACACGTATCATCTAAAAGATGCACTGCAGCAACCCTTGAAGCCTCATTGATGGTGCATTTGAAACCCAGTACTTCTATGACCAAGAAGTAGAAAGGTAACATGTACACAGAAACACCACCACCTCCAAATTGTTCTCCAAACTACACACCATCCTGACTTGTGATAACATCTCTATTTCTGTACTGTCACTGGTCCAAAAACCTGGAACTCTCTTGCTAAAAGCACTGTGGGTATATCCACACCAGATGGAGTGCTGCAGTTTAAGATGATGCTCACCAACACCTTTTCTATTGCAGTTATGGATGGGCAGCAAATGCTGGCTTTGCTAGATCCATGAAAGCACTTAAAAAAAGAAGCCGGGTATTATGCATGGTATCCTAGCCAATACTTATTTTTCAATCAATATTCCGAACCAAACAGATTGTCTGGATTGATCTCTGCCTAAAGGCGACAAGGCAAGTGATAGGAAGGGCAAATAATTGAGCAAGTTGATAAGATACTTACCCTTTCCTTCTACATCAGCAAAAGAGTTCTGGTTGGGAATGTCCATGGGTGACCTTTTTAACCTGCCACAAATTAAGGCCTGAAGTGGTCAATTAACAGCCACATGATCTCAATCCTTCAATTACCAATTACCTACCTTCCCAGCAGGCAAGTAATTGGCTTGGGGGGAATGGTTTCTTCAATATGCCCCTATCTGGGAGCATGTGGGGTCAGTGGTTTGGGTAGGGATGCTATAGTCACTGAAAGTCACTTCTCAGCCTTTGCCTCTCTCCCCTTGATCCCAGACTCATGATCCCTCTTAAAAAAAATTGATCTTCTCAGCTGTGCGGCTCTTTATGACTCTACAACCTGGTCTTACAGCAAACCCTCACAAGTGTCCAGTGCATGCTGGCTTCTGATTGGGCAGGATGGGAAGTCAGTGCCAATGGTCCTATTAGGCCATAGAGCCCACTGGTGAATCCTCACTAGTGGGCATAGGGTGTTAGTTGCTGTTGAAGATATCGACTTCCAATAACTATTTTTGTCACATTGCTGGTTGTGAATCTAGCCGTGCCCATGTTGGTTGCCTTGTTTTCCCCAAAATGACTGCATTTTGAAAGTAATTAATTAGCTTTAAAGTCTTTGGGATTTCCTGAAGGATTGAAAAGCACCTTGTAAATGCATGTAATTTATTTTCAATGCTACACATTGCTATACTTTTCCACTATATCCATTGAAATTCAAGCCTGATTTTACTGTACCTTAATGTGTTGTGAACTGCAAAGATAAAAGGGTTTTTATTTGCTTGTCTTCTGTTTTTGAAAGTGCTAATGCATTGGAGAATTTTGTGTCATATACAGTGTTAGAGTTTATTCTTTTCTGTATGAATATTCTTTTGCTTCTAGAAATTGTAGACATGATTCAGAGATGCCGGTGTTGGACTGGGGTGTACAAAGTTAAAAATCACCAGGTTATAGTCCAACAGGTTTAATTGGAAGCACACTAGCTTTCGGAGCGCCGCTCCTTCATCAGGTGGTTGTGGAATTGTGAAAGTAGTTACTTGCTGGAATGGTATTTCATATTAACTTGGCTGAGCTGTTTTGCAGAATCCTTCAATTCAAAGCATGTAATGCACATACAAAATCTTTAGAAATGAGGAGTCAATTTGGGCAATCTACCTTGCTTATAAATATGACAGGGTGTTAAGTTTAACAGCTTGTTCTGAGAATACTAAAGATCTGATTCTAAAACTAGTATAGGTAGGATGCAGAAGAAAACAGAAAGGTGCTCTAATGGAAACTGTTACTTAAATTATATTGAATGTTTTCTTTAATACATTTGTGAGGAAGCTATTCCAGTATCCTGGATCATTATTGGAGGCACAATTAAATCTAAGCATATTGGAACTAATTATTTTTCGTGCCAAAGATTTTTATTCATTCATGGGAGATGAGCATCTCTGGACAGTCAGCATTTATATCTATTTCCAGTTAAGCATCAACCACATTGTTATGGATCTGGACTCACATGTAGACCAGCCAGTTAAGGACAGCAGTTTCTTTCCATAAAGGACCTTATTGAACCAGATAGGTTTTTCCCAACAATTGGCAATGTTTTCATGATCATTATTAGACTCCGAAATACAGATATTTATTGAATTCAAATCCCACCATTTGTCATAGCAGGATTTGAATCCAGGCCCTCAGACTGGATAAATTGTCTCATGACAATACCACCAGCCATCAGGTCCTCCATTTCATGGTCTCACAGTCTTGTTCCGGATTACTAATTCCAGATTAACTTTCAATGGGACAATGTCAGATTATTTACTAAATGATTAGATTAGTAGAAAAAATTCCTTTTATTGCATTTGATTATGTTAAATGCACAGATGGCACAAGTTGCTAGTCTGTTCCAGCAGACAGTTATGACAGCTTCATTTCAAACTACCAAAGTGTTATTTACTTTGAATAATTCACACAAATCTACTTTCAATTTTATCATCCTCATCATTAACTTGTGTGCTCATGGCCTATGGACCAACTGCAGTCTTCACCTGGATCTGGTTCAACATCCATCTGTACATTCACCAACTCTGTCAATGAGATAACAATTTCCTATCCTCACACTTAAAGCAATCTTCTACCTGCATTCTGCTAGTAATTCCTGTTTTTGTGAGTTTCATTTACTTTCTGGAAGAAAGTAAGTGTATAATATTGAATTGGATGAGTCCTAACAATCATAGTGCTATAAAAGCATTCCTGTAATAATAGGGCTCCCGCCAGTGCTGGGTATTCTGGGCCTTCAGCCCCCAGGTCATCTCCTCTGTCCGAAAGCTCTTCAGCCATATCCTGAAGCAGACTCACTACCACAGCCACATATCCTTCCTCAGTGCCTGCTGTTCTCCTGCTCAATGTCCATAGTACTCTATTTTTTTTTGCTTTTTACAGAGAGTCAACTGCAGTAGCTTTTATGCTTGCAACCAAGGGAACTATAGGTAGAATGGAAACAAAAGCTAGGATTAAAAAAATGATAAGCATGTAAACTGATGTGTAAACAGTGACTGCACTTAAGAAGGAATCCATTGGCTGTACAGTGCTTTGGGAATTTATTGTACCGAGGAGACATTTAATCATCATTCTTGCACCTTGTAGTATGTTTTGGAATGATGAGAAATTGATACCTAGTGGTAATTAAAGCATGAATTGTGATACAGCAGCCTGTTTGGAGTTTGACGTAATCTGCCATGTTGAGAATGTTTGCTACAGTCATTCCTTCCCATGGAAGACCACTTCTTCCAAGCAAATTCCAATCAGTGAATTGTTTATAATAAAATCGCATAAGTCCTAGAAGATGATTCATTTGTTCTAAAGAATATTCACCAGCTAAAATGCAAAATATTTAAAATGCCCAAATTTCTAAAATATACAACATGTGCATTATATGAAAGAGTAACTTGAGACCTGGAACTGAGAGCAGTTTCAAAGCATAACCTGGAGGAATGTAACTCCAAAGCATGCATCAGGGAGGTTGGAGACTGAGCATCAATGAAGCTAGGGGATTAGTGATATTCTGATTTGTGACTGTCAATTGCTGACGTTACACATGAACGGTAGACAAACAAAATAACACTTGGGTGAATTAGCTTAGGTATGTGGAGCAGCGAATACATTGAGAAGGGAAGCTACACTGAAAACTCTAAGCTTTCAGAACAAGGATCCAGATTTTGGCTACAATAGAAAAACTCTTCATGTCAAAAATAGCAGGTTTGCCTAAACATCTTCAGCTCAACCCCTGAATATGAGCAGTGGAATATTTTCTCAGGGTGGAAATAGGATTTTTAAAGATCCATTTGTGGAATGTGGACATCGTTGGCCGGCCAGCATTTATTGCCAACTCTAGTTGCCCTTGAGAAGATGGTGATGAGCTGTCTTTTTGAACCACTGCAGTCCACTTGCTGTGGGTTGACCCACAATGCCATTAAGGAATTGCCTGCAGGCACATTTTATGGAGGCCATTGACTATTTAAATCATTACCCGTTTACACTGGAATGACTTGTTGATAGCCTTGGAATGTAAAACCCTAGGTTTGCGAATAGACTTGGTAAGAGCTGGTGAACTTTGTGGAATCATTTAGATAGCTAGTGTATCTTTTGAATCTGATCACAGGATACCTTTGGAATTGGTCAGGTGTTCCTTAGGCTAGCACAGGTGCCTTTTGAGTTGTTAAAAGGAGTGTAATGTGCTTAAAAGTGAATAAGCTCATTGCTGTCAAGACCATTGAATCTGCAAATAAAACTATCAAAATTGTCAAAAGCACATGCTAAGTGAGCCCGTCAAAAGGGCTGCCAGAAATGTCAGTGTGCCTGTCAACTGGAGTTGTCAAGGCATTTAAAAGTTCAGCCTTTTCAATCTTTGAAAGTATGTGCAGGATGTGAAAAAAATATTGCTTGCTATTTCACTGTTGACATGTTGAGGGTTTCCATTACAGTCATAGTCATCCAGTCATAGAAATGTACAGCACAGAAACAGACCCTTCAGTCCAACTCATCTGTGCTGACCAGATATCCTAAATTAATGTAGTCCCATTTGCCAACATTTGGCCCATATCCCTCTAAACTTTCGCTATTCATATACTCATTCATGAGACCTTGGAGTGCAGGTACATAGTTCCTTGAAAGTGGAGTCGCAAGTAGACATGTTAATAAAGAAGGTGTTTTGTATGCTTATCTTTATTGATCAGTGCATTGAGTATAGGAGTTGGAAGATCATGTTGTGGCTGTACAAGACATTGGTTAGGCCACTTTTGGAATACTGCATTCAATTCTGCTCTCTCTGCTATAGGAAGGATGTTACAAAACGTGAAAGGGGTCAGAAAAGACTTGCAACGATTTTGCCAGGACATGAGGATTTGACTTATTAGTAGAGGCTGAATAGGCTGGGACTTTTTACTCAGAAGATCGGAGACTAAGGGGTGACTTTTTAGAAGTTTATAAAATCATGAGGGACATGGATATGGTGAATAGCCAAGGTCTTTTAGCTCAGGTGGAAGAGTCCAAAACTAGAGAACATAGGTTTAAAGTGAGAGAGGAAAATTTTAAAAGGGACTTGAGGGGTAACTTTTTCACACAGAGGTTGGTGTATGTATGGAATGAGCTACCAGAGGAAATGGCAGAAGCTGGTACAATTATAACACTTTAGAAGTATCTGGATGGGTAAATGAATAGGAAGGGTTTAGAGGGATATGGGCCAAATGCTGACAAATGGGACTAAGTCAGATGGGCTGTCTTGTTGGTGCAGATGAGTTGGACCAAGGAGTCTGTGTCCATACTGTATGACTCTGTGTTTTCCAAATGAGTTTCTAAAATGACCCCTTTGTAAATATGATCTCTTCAGTTCTGGTTTTACTAAAACAATTATAGTTTTATTTGGGTACTGGTTCAAACCTAATGCACAAATAGGTACCTGTCATTGCTTCGGTCCACATAAGAGTAATTTTCAACTTTATCTCCAGGGTCGTACCTGGCTTCTGGCACTTTTTCATAACTTCAGATGAATGAAGCTCTAGCAGTTTCTTCAGTTAGTCAGTGAATGATTCCACAAGGTGATGGGTGTTGAAAATGACCTCTTTTAATTCTTATTTGTGCTAGTTCCAATGCAACCTTGGCACATCTGAAGCATATGTCTCTGCAGTTCAGCAGATCGATAATTTCCATTTTTGTGACTGTGAAAACTAATCTGCTTGCTCTTCATTCTTGCAGAAGTGTACCAATTTTAAAAAGTCAAATACTTTGTATTTACTGACTTGGTAACTTGCTGAAATAAATGAACCGACTTCATAAGAATTTATTTTCTGTTTCTTACATATTTTATATACATCCTCTTACAGCTCCAACTTATTACTGCTGCAATACCAAGGATATTAATATTTGATCAGCTTAAAACCAAAATTCTTTTTATGACTCCATTTTCATTAATATTGTACAGAGTTCCAAAAAGTCAATGAATATTTAGACAGGAAAAATGAAGACAGAAAATTCAATGTCCTCATATCTATCAATTCTTTACAATTAGAACAGAGAACATAGAAAAATACAGCACAGTACAGGCCCTTTGGCCCTCGATGTTGCGCCGATCCAAGCCCACCTAACCTACACTAGCCCACTATCCTCCATATGCCTATCCAATGCCCGTTTAAATGCCCATAAAGAGGGAGAGTCCACCACTGCTACTGGCAATTCTTGGTATTGTTGGGTAATTTTCTTCCCTAAGCAGTTGTGAACAGGGAATTTGATTTCCTTTAATATTTATCTCTATTTTAGTGTATCTAATGAAGTTGAGAACGAGGAAAAAGACTTTGCTGTAATCATTGCAAAGAACAACTCAGATTGAAGATTGACCTGTTTGCATCCTAACTGGAACTGGTCAGTGGTTCTACTATTCTGAAAGATAGACATGACCAATAAATTCCAACAGCTATTGGATGATTGTGAATCTGAGTTATAGATGTGAAAGATTTTCTAAACAGGCTGTAAAGTATCTTTCTGCCACATGTGAAAACTGGACTTCCCACGACTGAATAATGTGATGAAAGGTATGAACTAAATATTGCACCAGATTTTCCAATGTATAAGATTGCCACCTTGGCCTTTATTTTATGAAAGAAGGAAACTGCTCAGGGCTTCCTCAGAATCACAGATGCAGACTCCCATTCTGACAGTTCTTTCTTGGCGTTACAACCATTAGACAAAAGAAACTCATGTCCTCTTTTCACAGCAGTCAGTTGCTGCATTCTGAAATGTAACATATCCTGACAGCTGTAGTGAAAGGGCAAGTGGATAAGTAATTGTGATGTTTGGGTGTTGGGAGGGTAGGGTGCCAGATGGGAAGGAGCTGTAAGATGCCAAATAATTGGGATGCCAGGGTGCCAGCTGGGGATGACAAAGGAAATCCAGCCAGTTACAACCGTTCCAGGAAGATGTCTCAGTGCTAGCACCTTGTGTGTGCAGAATAACTTCAGAATCAGAGCACCATTTGTGACGACTGATGACTTATCCTATATTCATGACTTTAACTATTACTAGGCCAGACTAGTAAAAGTTAACACTGCTGAGTTTTAATTTGTTTGATTTTGCCTCAAAATGTTGTGTGTCTGTATTTTTTTTTAAAAAAATGATATTTATACATATGATCCAAGCTGTTTGCAACTTTGAGTAAATTTGCATTTGGTAATAAACCATTTTGTTTTCTAAATACACCAGGTTAACTTGTTCTTGAAAAAAAATGAAGGAACTGTGGATGCTGTAAATCACATAGTAAAATAGAGATTGCTGAGAAAGCTCAGCAGGTCTGGCAGCCTCTCTGTAGAAAATCAGAATTCTGAGGAATGGTCACTCGACCCAAAACATTAACTCTAATTTCTCTCCACAGATGGCTGCCAAACTTGCTGAGCTTTTCCAGCAGTCTGTAACTTGTTCTTCATACTGAACCTGACTTTATCTGAGACCTATATAATTGGCCACATCACAAACCTGTGGTGCTGGAAAAGCATAGCAGGTCAGGCAGCATCCGAGGAGCAGGAGAATCGACGTTTCGAGCATAAGCCCTTCATCAGGAGTGAGGCTTCTCGTGCTCCTTGGATGCTGCCTGACCTGCTGCGCTTTTCTAGCAACACATTTTTCAGCTCTGATCTCCAGCATCTGCAGTCCTCACTTTCTCCTGAGCCAGATAGATAGCTAGATAAGTAGATTCTTGCTCGGTAGGGGAATCTAGGGTTGTGGGGAAAGGGCAGGAAAGTGGAAGTGAGGAATGTTGGATCAGCCATGATCCCATTGAATGGTGGACCATGCCCAAAGGGCTGAACAGCCTATTCCTGTTCCTATTTCTTTTGGTCTTGTGCATTGCCAGCAGCTGTGAAAGTGACTGTGACAATGAATGTTTGATGTATCAGGCTCCATTCAGGTTCAAGCTGAAGCTGTTTGCAACATCTTGCCACTTGCTGTCCACTGTTCATAAGCAAGGTCATTCAAGTTGTCCATTATATGAGAGCTGACTGCATTACATTCTTGCTTGCCAAAGAGAAGCACGTGGTGTAACCAAAACTTCATGAGGATCGCAGGCAGTTTCACTGTGAGGTGCCAGTAACTGAACTTCATGCATCTGGTTAGCAGGGACTGCAAATCAATTGCACAAGGATGGTGTGGTGTCTCAGTGGTTAGCACTGCTACCTCACAGTGCCAGGGACCTGGGTGCAGTTTCAGCCTTGGGCACTGTCGGTTTGCACATTCTCCCATGTTTGCTTGGGTTTCCTATGGGTGCTCCAGTTTTGTCTCACCAGTCTAAAGACCTGTGCATTAGTCATGAGAAATGTAAGGTTACAGGGATAAGCTAGGGAGGTGGGTCAGGGTATGCTCTTTGTAGGGTCATTGTCGACTTAATGAGCTAAATGGCCTGTTTACACATTGTAGGGATTCTGTGAAATCTAAAAATATTGCAAACAAAAGCAAATCTACTCACTCAACCTCCTGCAGGTTTGTGCTCATATATAATAAACTGTGCAGATGAATGCCCAATATATTGTCAGCTGCAATCATGCCCATCATTCTCGAGCAGTTCATTGTGCCTTCTGGACTCGAACCATTTTATCAAATCAAATGGTGGCTTCTGGGTGCCCCAGGTCTACCTGGCCACATAGCCGGTGATTCCAGTGCAATTTATGTGCTGAAGCTTTGAGCTTTGCATCAGAAATCCTGGGAACCTTCTCTCTCGCCTGTTGTTTTGTCAATTGTGTTTTTGCTTCTCTAAATCTTCCACAGACAATTATGTTTTGTGCAATAAGAAAGGAAGGCTGCCTTTAATACTCACTGAAACATGCACTCACCAAACGTGCTGCCATTTCTCTTTTCAGCATGCAAACAGTCAGCAATGCAGGTTTCCTGTTTGCTGCCTCAACTGATTAAGTGCTGGGCGATCAGTTACCTGAATTCCCTGGTGCACAAACAGATCAAAATGAAATTTTCCTTCATGGTGTGAACTTTTGCAAACATTCTCAATTACCTTCCAATACACAGGAGGGCATTTGATTGAATGGAAATAGTTGCTGAGTTGAACAGAATTTGAGTATTTCTGCAAATTGAGACAGAATGTCAAACTTCAAAAGCGTTTAATTTTGTATAATGCTTGAGAGAAATGAACTGATTGGTTGGCAAGTCTAATTTCGTACAAAAAGACACAATTTAAATTAAAACACAGGAGGCAATAGTTCCTTGATGTATTCTTCATGGCAATGACTTGACCAATCTCAGTCAATTTGACAACAATTAGCTTACTACTTGTGTGATATATATTACTGTTTAAAATTTGGCATTTCAGCATTTGTCCTGAAAAGTGCAAGACAAAAGCTTTAATCACGCACTTTTCTGTTAGCAATACTCAGTGGAAATAAACAATAACATATGTTGGATGTATGAATGACTATTACAGCGGAATTAACTGTTTATTCTAGAATTTAAATGATAGTTACCCATTTAGCATTAGAGAGTGCAAATTCTGTTTTCTGTCTTAAACTGAGCATCTTGTGTGCCTACCTCAATGTCACCACAGAGATTGCAGAAAAGCAGCTGTTTGGTTCAGATTAACAGACCAAAACAGTAAATCCAATTAATATCAGTAGTCTTGACTTGTCTCGAATGTAGTATGGTGATCTTGTAATTTGCACAAAATTTGGAGGTGCCCTAAATTTACATGAAGGATTTTCTTTACGTCTATTTTTTCTTCAATGCGTTAACATGAAAATGATCAGGTTTTAATTGAAGAAATAATTTTATTCGTTCACAGGATGTGAATGTTGACAACTAAGCGAACATTAATTTCCCATCTCTAACTGCCCTGGAGAAGGTGATTAGTGAGTTGCCTTCTTGAATTGCTGCAATCCTCGGGATTGAGGTTCCCTCTCAAAGGTGTAAGCAGGGGAGATTCAGTAACAGCGAAAGAATGACAGTATATTTCCAAGTCAGCATGTTGGGTGACTTGGAAAGGAACTTCTCTGTAGTAGTGCTCCCATGCATCTGTCGCTCTTGTCCTCCTAGGTTGTAAGGGTTATGGTTTGGAAGGTGTTGACAGTTAACAGAATGATGAAGTACTTTGATGCATCTTATAGATGATGCACACTGCTGGCCATGAGCATCGATGGTGGAGGGAGTCATTGTTTGTGGCTATGGGGTCAGTGAAAAAGGCTGCTTTTTCTGGAATGGTGCCAAACTTCTTTGTTGGAACTACACTCATCCAGGTAATTGGATATTATTCCATCACACCCTTTACCTGTGTCTTGCGGGTCACACAGGCTATAAGGAGTCAAAAGGTGAATTATTCACTGCTGGGTGCATAGCCTATAATCTATTTTTGCAGCCACAGTATTTATCCAGCTGCTTCAATTCAGTTTCTGGTTCATGGTAACCCTCAAAATATTAACAGTGGGGGATTATGGTAATACTTCTGAGCACCAACAGATGATTGCTAGATTCTTTTTTGCTAGAGATGGTCATTGCCTGATACTTGAGCAGTGTAAATGTTACAAGTCACTTATCAAACCAATCCTGGATAATTCAGTTTGTGAGGAATTATGGGTGGTGCTGAACATTGTGAAATAACCAGCAAACACCTCACTTCAGACTTTATGATGGAGTGAAGGACATTGATAGGTCATTGATGAAGCAACTGAAGATGACTGGACCTAGAACACTACCTTGAGGAGCTCCTGCAGAAATGTCCTTGGATTAAGATGATTGACCTCTACAGTCACAGCCATCTTCCTTTGTGCTAGTTGTGGCTTGAATCAACAGAGAGTTTTCCTTCTGACTCTAGTTTTGCGAAAGCTTTTTGATGCCATTCTCAGTCAAATATAGTCTTGATGTCAATTTCTGTCATTGTAGTTCAGCTATTTTGAACTATTTTGTCCCAGAAGTTCAGCTATTTTGTTCATGTTTGAATTAAGCCTGTAGAGATGAGAAACTGAAAAGCCAAGGTAAGCATTAATGAGCCTATTATAACTTTGCAACTGGATAACACAGTTGTCAACATCTCAAATCACTCTGCTATTGCTCGAGTGTGCACTAATAGGGTGGTAATTAGTTCAATTAGATTTATCTTGCTTTTTGCGGATAGGACAGGTCTGGGCAATTTTCCACATTGTCAGTTATATTCAGTACTATTTGTGATGATACTATGGCTTTAAGAGGTGTATTTTGTCTTGATTTTTTTTATGAAGAGAGTTTGAGACAGAGGTGATAAGCGGTCTGTTCGACTCAATAAAGTGAACAGCTTTTGTGAGGCCTTGGGGCTTTTTTAAAATAAGTAGGCTGGATAGGTTGGGAGTGTAGGAGATCGAGGGGTTACCTTATTAGAGGTTATAAAATCATGAGGGGCATAGGATAAGGTGAATAGCAAGGGTCTTTTCCCTAGGATGGGGGAGTTCAAAACTAGAGGGCATATTTTTAGGATGAGAGGAGGAAGTTTTAAAAAAGACATGAGAGGCAACGTTTTTACACAGAAGGTGGTTCATGCGTGGAATGAACTGCCAGAGGAAGTGACGGATGCAGGTATAGTTACAACATTTAAAAGACATTTGGATAAGTACATGAATAGGAAAAGTTTAGAGGGATATGGGCCAAACACAGGCAAGTGGGACTAGTTTAGTTTGGGAACATGGCTGGCGTGCATGGGTTGGATGGAAAGGTCTGTTTCCATGCTACATGACTCTATGAATCTAATAGAAATAGCGTGAAGGTATGGGGTCAAGCTCCCACAGAACCAGAATTTAGTTTAACATTCACTAGCTGCTGGGCTTTGGAAGCTGCCATATGCCTCTCCCTGCAACAGCAAAATGCTTGTATTCTCTTTCTGATGTTTCTCTTGATGTTCTTTTTTCCTGGATGGAGAACTGCATGTGAGACAATCTATTTTACTGAATTTGCATTTGCTAAGGAACAGTTGATGTTTAGTAGTTAAATAATTTAGTTAAATATTCCATTAACTTCAGAGTACAATGGGATCTTGATAGATGGGTCAATGGGCCTAGGAGTGGCAGATGGAGTTTAATTTAGATAAATGAGTTATGAACATGTACCTTTAAGAGAGCTATAAGCAACACAACTATCTGACAGAAACAAATATTCTGACAAAAAAGTAACATTTGGTCAAACAACTCAATTAGCTAGTTCCCTAGAAACTCCAATCCAGTTTGAATTTCATATATTGACAATCTTAAAATCCAATGCTTTGGGGGTTAAAACCAGGGAAAATTGAACATAAGGGAGGAGAACTGCCAGGCCACCAGCATGTAAAAAGACTGCCTGAAAAATAGCTCTCTTAAAGGCACCTTTATCGATCAGTAACGTGCGAAGCAGAATCCCCTAGAAGAAGAAAAGAAGACAGGAACACAGAGAAAACTGAAAGCTGTCTGGTTTGGAGATAAGAAATTTTGTTTTGTAAATCTTAATTGGGAATTTTATCAGACTAGTATTGGGGAAGGGCAAGGTAAAAGATAGGTTAGAGGAAGGAGTTGAAAATAGTTGTTAGTTAATTATTCTCTCTTACACTTTACGAAATAAAGTTGTTAAATTTTAGTGTAAATAATACTTGGTCTCTCGAATTTTCACAGATTACTGCATGGGATAAATCTTTACTGTGTTGCTGCTTTTATTAGGCAGGAGTGTTTACCCCATGTCTTAACAAATGTGTGGTGCTGCATTTTGGAAAGGCAAATCTGGGCAGAACTTGTACACTTAATGGTAAGGTCCTGGAGAGTGTTGCTGAACAAAGAAACCTTGGAGTGCAGATTCATAGTTCCTTGAACGTCGAGTCTCAGCAGATTGGATAATGATGAAGGCATTTAGTGTGCTCTCTTAATTAGTCAGAGCACTGAGTCTAAGAGTTGAGAGGTTGTGTTGTGACTGTACAAGACATTGGTTAGACCACTTTTGTAATATTGTGTGCAATTCTGGCCTCCCTCCTATGGGAAGAATGTTGTGAAACTTGAAAGGGTTCTGAAAAGATTTACAAGGATGTTACCAGGGTTGGAGGATTTGAGCAACAGGGAGAGGCTGAACAGGCTGGGGCTGTTTTGCCTCGAGCATCGGAGGCTGAGGGGTGACCTTTTAGAGCTTTATAAAATCATGAGGGGCATGGATAGGGTAATTAGACAATGTCTTTTCGCTGTGGTGGGGGAGTCCAGAACTAGAGGCTATAGATTTAAGGTGAGAAGGGAAATATTTAAAAGGGACCTAAGCGTCAACATTTTAATGCAAAAGATGGAATGAAATGTATGGAATGAAGTGCCAGAGGGAGTGCTGGAGGCTAGTACAATTACAACATTTGAAAGGCATCTGGATGGGTACATAAATAGGAATGGTTTAGAGGGATTATGGGACAAGTGCTGGCAAATGGGACTAGATTAATTTAGGATATCTGGTTGGCATGGACGAGTTGGACTGAAGAGTCTGTTTCTGTGCTGTACACCTCTATGACTCTAAGTTTTCCAATAAAGTTATTACTTCAATTCTTCTTTCTTTGGTATTTTGACTATAGTGTAAGAATAAATTATGTTTTCCTTCCTGCCTGGCAGTTTGATCAGTCGAATTGAATCTAGAACACTTGCCTTACATTTGCCTTTAAAAGTAAGAAAAAGTTGGGGTCTAGGCAATCTTCTTAATATATTTTGAGAGGGTTTGGTCTTCTGCATAGCATATTGTTGGGATTGTCAAAGCCGATAACCTTTGCACTGTTCAGTGCTTTCAGTCTTTTCTTGATCTCATATAGAGTGAATTGAATTGTATAAAGACTGGCATCTTTGATGGTGGGGACCTTAGATGGAGGTTGAGTTGGATCATCCAATTGGCAATTCTGGCTGAAGATGGATGTAAATACTTTAGTCTTGTGTTTTGCACTGACATGTTCGCCTCCCCCATCAGTGTGGATGGGGATGTTTGTGAAGCCTGCATCTCTTGTGAGTTGTTTAGTTGTTCCAAATGGATGTAGTCGGGCTGAAGAATTTAAATCTGATCTGTTGGTTGTGGGACCGCTTAATTCTATCTGTCCATTACTGGCAACGCTCACTTGATACTTCAAAAATATCAGCCCTATTTCAAAGACCTGACTGAATTTCTGACTTTATTACAGTGATTTTGAAATGGTTGAAGAGAGCCAAAGGGAGAAATTTTGACAGCAGCCAAGTCCGAATTACAAATGTGCAGCAAATTGAGATACAGCCAAAATGTGGATGGAAGGAATCGTGATTCAAAATAAGATCAGAGAGAGAAGGAAGATGGGAGGGTGCACAGACAAAAAATTTGAATAATTTTTGAATTATTTGAATTACTTGAAAAAGTAAACTAAACTGGGACAGCAAGGACTGACTCTCATGCGTGATCAAAAATTCAAACAACAGCAGTAGAGTGAGAAAGAAACGTCATTTATATCCATGAGCAATGCCAGCTAATATGTCTTTGTAGACCTGAAATTACTTGGTTTAATAATTATGTTACCATATATGTCTCTGTTTTAATTTATATTTGCAGCCCTGCCATTGACTTATTCTTATTATGGAAAGGATGAAATATTAGATGTACTGTGTCAATCAATTGTGTTGCCGCATTATGACAACACTGACTGGTTTCTCTGGAGCAGCATTGTTATAAATAAAACAGATATCTTCTATAGCAGTACAAATATCAGTTACTCTTGAATTCAACATGCAAAGCAATGATCCAAAGCAAGGAATTATTGCAAGCAGTAATCTATACATTGTCAGATGTCTTTGTAAACCATATAACTTTCCATTTGAATCTGAGACAAGGTGGCATTACTGATGTTTTTCTTTGCATCCTTAGATGATGTAGCTTTATTCTATTTTTCTCTTTAGGATGTTGAAACAATCTGTCACTGATACATTAATATACTTATGCAAAGAGATTGACTAGTTAGATAACCTCATTGTGGCACACTTTGAGTTGAGTGCCATTTATCAGTGGAGCCTTGTGGAGCGATAATTGTGTTCCTATCTGTGGTAAAAGTCCCACCATAGGTGTTCTATGATACTTCTGTATAGTTTTAAATAACGTCAGGTCTGTGGCACTGTGGTTGTGTTCCTACCTGACCACTGGATTTTATTTCAGGGGCAAACATATTGTGTGGAATTTTATAAGACCCTGAGTGATGTAGGCTATGGCAAGATTTGTGGCAAAAGCATGTGAAAAGCCTTACTCCACTGGAGGTGTATCATAACTTGTCTAAAATGATTGAGTATAAATGACTTGTTGAACAATCAACTTATCTGCAGCTACAATCAATCTTATTATTTGCAAACTAAGAAACTTATCCAAGGTTTTTGAAGAATGGGAGCAAGTCAATCCCATCTGAAACTGGGCAGTACTCTAGCTGAGCTAAACATGAAGAATGGGGAAGTGAGACCTGCTTCCAGTTTGAATGTGTGTTGCTGGAAAAGCGCAGCAGGTCAGGCAGCACCCAAGGAATCATTCCTGAAGAAGGGCTCATGCCCGAAATGTCGATTCTCCTGCTCCTTGGATGCTGCCTGACCTGCTGCACTTTTCCAGCAACACATTTTCAGCTCTGATCTCCAGCATCTGCAGTCCTTACTTTCCCCTGCTTCCAGTTTAACTGACAAAGACCTACTGCCACATTAACCTCGTTTTCTTCATGCTGCAGTGGAACCCCACCTGAAGGGGAATGCTCTTTCAGAAACTGGCAGCTTCTTTTAAGATTTTGTGAGCTGTTTTTAATTTTGTTTTGTGCTATGAAATTACACTGCAGGACTAATCAAAAGAGATACAAAATGTAACTGCCCAAAAGCCCAATGTAGACTATCTACATTTTGGTAGCTTAATGCATGAGTCATTCCTGAACATTTGAAATTCAACTACAGGAGCAAACATATACAGCAGAATCTTACAGGAGTCTGAGTGACATGGTCAGATATGTCACAATGTGTTGAAAGACATTGTTTAAATACATATATGCTACATTTATAGGAAGGATTTGTAGTCTGAATGTGCATGGCTGTGAATATCTGCATGTTTGAGATGCTGTCGCCCAAGTTTCTCTATGCAAGCCTCCAATCTAATGTGACAGAATTGTGCAAGAAGTCCAGAGAAGCCTATTTAAACATTGGGAGCATCTCGTACCATTTTTTTTGTTTCAGACAAATGGCATAACAAATGTCTCAATAGACACCAGCAAAATGCAAATTAAGGGGATTATAGCTTGTTAAACACCTTGTTAATGACCAAATTTGCTTCATTAATATTTAGGTTCTCACCTTACCAAAAGCTAGAAGTCAAGTGAACTTGACCTGGTCCTTGAGGAGAAAGTGAGGTCTGCAGATGCTGGAGATCAAAGTTGAAACTTTATTGCTGGAACAGCACAGCAGGTCAGGCAGCATCCAGGGAACAGGAGATTCGACGTTTCGGGCACAGGCCTGAAGAAGGGCCTGTGCCCGAAACGTCGAATCTCCTGTTCCCTGGATGCTGCCTGACCTGCTGTGCTGTTCCAGCAATAAAGTTTCAACTTTGACCTGGTCCTTGGCACTGCCTTCAGTAATAGACACCAAGGCTCCAGAGGAGATCAGAAGCATGGATGTGGCCTCAATGCTTAAATAAAGCAATGCTGCTTCCTGAGAATTATGCAACACACTTCTCAATTTATTGGGGCATACCAGTTGAAAATCACTGGATCACAAGTAAGGGCTGTTGGGCGCAGTCTTTGTGTCCCTAACTCTGGGTCAGAAGTCCCACATGTATCAGATATGTCACAATGTGTTGAAAGACATTGTTTAAATACCTATATGCTACATTTGTGGGAAGGATTTGTAGTCTGAATGTGCATGGCTGTGAATATCTGCATGTTTGAGATGCTGTCGCCCAAGTTTCTCTATACAAGCCTCCAATCTAATGCATCTTCACTGAACAGTCTCCAATGAAATAACATTTTTTAAAAATAAGATGATGAAAATTGGTCACAGTACGTGGCACAGTGGTTAGCACTGCTGCCTCACAGCGCCAGAGACCCGGGTTCAATTCCCGCCTCAGGCGACTGACTGTGTAGAGTTTGCACGTTCTCCCCGTGTCTGCGTGGGTTTCCTCCGGGTGCTCCAGTTTCCTCCCACAGTCCAAAGATGTGCAGGTCAGGTGAATTGGCCATGCTAAATTGCCCGTAGTGTTAGGTAAGGGGTACATGTAGGGGTATGGGTGGGTTGCGCTTCGGCGGGGCGGTGTGGACTTGTTGGGCCGAAGGGCCTGTTTCCACACTGTAAGTAATCTAATCTAATCTAATCTAATCTAATCTAATCTAATCTACTCCAGATGTGGTCTTTGGAGTAGAGAAGGGTTCATTGTGCACATCGGGGAGACCAAACATAAATTTATGGTACAGATCACCAAGCATCTCAGCCGGGCCTGCAGGGGCCAACTGGAACTACCAGTCGCAGTCTATTTTAATTCCTCTTCCCACTCCCTTCCCAACATGACCATCCTTGGCCTCCTCCATTGCCACAATGAACCAAACCACAAATTGGAGAAACAACACCTCATTTTCTGCCCGGGCAGCCTACAGCCCAGAGGTCTAAACATTGAGTTCTCCAACTTTAAATAACTGCCCTTCCCATCCCCCAACTCCCTTCCCAGCCCCTCCCCCTCCCTTCCACTCCTCTTGCCACCAACTGGATTTACTCTTCCATTGACCAATCAGGTCTTACCTCTATCTGCCTTCACCTATCCCCACTTCACTACCCTGCTCCCTTTATCTGCAGCTCCCCTTACACCCATCCCCTGTCCTGAAGAACAGTTACATCCAAAATGTCGACTTCTCCACTTCCTGATGCTGGTTGGCTTGCTGTGTTCTTCCAGCTTCCTGCCTGTCTACTTTTGTGGATGTCCAGCTGGTAAATTAGATCTTTTCACTATCGTGGTATTAGATGATTGTTGCTTTCTCAGCATTATCTTTTCTCACTGATACTGACAATTCTTCTTGTTTTGCAGGCTGCCTTGCTATCTGAACAATGTCAGTTAAAGATTTGTCGGTAAACTCAATGGATTGAACAGATCCTTCTTGTTCTTGATACAAGCTGTTCTGCTATAATGTGTATTTCTTCAATGCGAATTGGCTTTAACGTGATTGAAGAATTTAGATTGTTATTTATGCAATGCAAACGTGGCTATAATGCGATTCCAGTCAAGAGTGTGGTGCTGGAAAAGCACCATAATCAGGAAGGGCTTATGCCCCAAATATCGATTCTCCTGCTCCTTGGATGCTGCCTGACCTGCTGTGCTTTTTGAGCACCACACCCTCGACTCTGATCTCCAGCATCTGCAGTCCTCACTTTCTCCTATAATGCGATTCCAGCCCCATTAGTTGAAATGGCACTGCTATTGTGCGATATTCTTATAACCCAAGATCTCACGAGAACGGAACTATCACGTTATATCAGAACCGACTGTGTTTGCTTCTACTGGCAATCTTTGCTCATTTTTCCATCTGAACTTTCTTCAGTAGTGATTAAAATGGAAACATTTCCACCAGTTCTGAAAAGTCACATATTCCTCCTGTTCACAGAATGTGGTATTCTTTATGCCAACATAGGTAATATCAATAGATTCTTCCTTCCCCATAAGTCTGAAATGCACAATTAAATCTTCACATGGCTGTTGTTTCACTGGCTGATCAGCAACAGTTTGCTTCTGAACTAATTATTCTATTGAAACTGATCAAACTCAAGCTTCTATTACAAAATCATGGGGGTTGGTTAGCTGAGCTGCAATGCAAATTGTCGCCATGCCGACTGAGGTCACTATGACTGGCCGTCCTTGCCTGAGCTTTGGTAACCCTCAGGTTAAACCACCAACCGCTGTCTCTATCTCTGTCTCTGTCTAATGGGATAGTGGTACTGTGATGACTTTACTGTATTTTACTTTTTACTGCAAGGATATTGAGTTTAAGACACACTTGAAGGCTCAAAAATGAGAAGTATTAATTGTGAATAACATATATTTTCAACTCTCTTACGCTCCTTACATTGTCAAGTCATTTGTGGCATACTTTTATTCCTGGAGAATGTAGTCTCATCTCAGTAAGCTACAACTTCTGTTTCTTCAGCTATGGTATTGATCTGCTGGACCAATGACACTTGTCCATACGCTTGTAACAGCATCAGATTGGGTGGAACCAAATGCACTGTCCAACACTAACCCTTTGAAAACCATAGCTTTATACAACTCTACTGAGTGTCAGATCTAGATATTTTTTTCAGTTTTGACCTGAAAGTTAGTCCAACCTTATAGAAATGTGCCAATTTTTGCAAATTTGTTTGTGATAGTGTTTATATCCAGTAAATGTGGTTTTAATGCAGTCTAATCTAATTTTTTTACCTTATTAATATTGTCTGTAAGTTGCTTAAATTTCAATTGAGACAACTTGATAATTTTATTTTAAGTACTGTTTAAAAAAAGTGCAGGTGATTTGTCGGGCGTGAGATTAAAGACCGAAATAATTTTACCATGGAACTTTCTCAGCATGACCTTTGTATGTATCGAGTACATTCTGCTTCCCTGTCAAATTATTCAGTCTTTCAATCATTTTGATGTGTGACATTAACAATGTCTAAATATAAAATTGTTGCTACATTGCTCAGTAATGGTTTCCATGGAAAATGTCATGCTTTAAGGAACTTGCAGAATGGATAAAATGTATTTGCTTGCTGTAGCACATCAGATGAAGTGGTAACAGATTTTTAATCAATAGGACACCTTCTAACATATATCTGACATCTGACTGATCCATTATCCTAATCAGCCAACATTTATTACAAACAGGAGAATTCCTTGTTTTTCCAAGTCTTTCCAGATAAATAATTTTGACTTCTGGGTAATCCACTGCTAATTTATATATAATGCTTATTCTATTTAATTTAAAATAGCTTTCATGGGATTTATTTTGCTTAGTATTCAGTATTTTTTTTTACTATAAAATCATGTGCACACATTTAATAGTAATCTTAAATCTGTGTCCTGTGGTTCTTGACCCGTCTATCTTTTCCATATAAACCTTTCATGACTTTGAATGTTTCTATCAAATCTCCTCTCAACCAACTGAGCACATTGCTTACTAGTTGCTAGCTGCCGGTTTATTGAAGTGTTTATGGAATTGTTATGTTTTCAGAATTCTTCATGATATTGCCTTGCAATCAGCTATAGAATTACAAAACCAATGCCAATTTCTTCTGTGCAGCAAAGTGTCTGTAAGTACACCTCATGGAAATTGCATTCTCATTGCATGAGTTTTACCTGATAGAAATGGAGATGGTTGTGGCTGTTGGAGGACAGTCATTGCATTCTGTATGACACCTCCACAGGAGTTCGTCAGGGTAGTATCATTGGCCCAACCATCTTCAGCTGCGTCACTGACCTTCCATCCATCCTAAGGTCAGAAGTGGGGATGTTCACCACTGATTGCATAATGTTGAGCCCCATTTGCGATTCCTCAGATACCAAAGCAGTCTGTGTCCAAATGTAGCAAGACCTGGACAATAGACAGGCTCACATTGTAAGGTAGAAAGTAACATTTGCACAACTGAAATGTCAGGCAATGACAGTTTCAAACAAGAGGGAATCTAACCACAACTTTTTGACATTTAATGGCATTGTTGTTACTGATAGTAATATATAATGATATTTGCCATTACCATTATTGAAACCCTACCATAACTTCATGGTGGTTATCATTGACCAGAAACTAGACTAGCCATATAACTATACAGGCTACAAGAGCAGGTCAGAGGCTAGGAACGGTGCAGAAAGCAACTCACCTTCTGACTCCCAAAGCCTGTCCACTACCTACAAGTACAGCTCAATAAAACTTAATGCTTGACCATGATCCAGGACAATGCAGCCTACTTGATTGGAGCCATATCCACAAACATGCGCTACATCCACCACCATTGCTCAGTAGCAGCAGTGTGTACCATCAACAAGATGCACTACAGAAATTCACCAAAACTCATTATATAGCTTCTAAACCCAAAACCAATAATGTTTAGAAGGACGATGGTAACAGACATGTAGGAACACTACCACCTGCCAGTTCACTTCAAGACCACCATCCCTTGAGTGTCATTGTGTCAAAATCCTGAAGTTCCATCCCTAAGGCTATTGTGAGCCTACTGTGCCAAATAGACTGCACCTTGTCAAGAGTAACTCAGGATGGACAACAAATGCCGGCCAACACCACACACATCCCATGAGTGAATTTAAGAATAGATGATTTGGAGAGAACAATTTTGGGCTTGAAAGGGTAAATTTAATTCAGACTACAATTTCCAGCAGTCCAGTTGAAGTCAAGGGCCCCAGGTACATGGGACCACAAGCTCCTCTCCAAACCACTCACCATCTTGACTTGAGCGAGGGTTTTAGGATGGCGTGATTTCTCTTCCCATCCAAAGATTGGCACTGGTACTGTTTCAGTGAGCATTAATTACTGGATTCTGTCCATCACTTGAGTTGAGATCTGCCAGCCAATTGCATTGGTCAGAGCCTCTCTATCTCCTGCAAGACCTGAAGCTGTTGTGAACAGGACACAGTAGAAAATCCAGGATCAAGAAGGTATGGAAGGGAATGGGGTTAACACCGAGGGAATTTGGTGTTAGGGGGAGACATGTGGGAGTATTGCTGTAGAGACTGATTTCAGGTCACTGGATGTGTGTATGTGTATGTGTGTGTGTGTAGGATAAGGGGAGGGGGTGGTTCTGTTGTAACTTTGAAAAATGGCAGTTGATCAATGTACTTCCCCACCCAAGGCCTGAGTATGGTCCTTTTCCAAGCTTTCCCTCACCTCTGAACACCACCTCACCTCCCACCAGCCTGACAATTGAAGCTTGGTGGGAAACAGCCATTTGATAGTTACAAATTGGCCATTTAAAAGCCTCTGTTGGAGAAAAGGCAGGCAGGTCCACTTAACTGTGACATGACCCACCATACATTTGAGAGGTCAGGGCTGGTACAAGCTCAATGTGAGGTAATCTGAGGAACTTTATAGGTCGACCTTCAAACATACCCCCAACCCACTTCCAAATGCATCAATGGGGTATTATCAAATTCAACCTTGGAACTATACCATTAATCCTTCACTGACACTGGATCATAATCTTGGAACTCCTTTTCTAACAACGCTATGTACCTATATTGCATAGACTGCAATAGTTTAAGACAGTGGCTTACCACAACCATCCCAGATATAGTAAGTGATGGGCAACCTGCCATTGACACATATATTCTATGAAAGAATGAAAAGAAAAAAAGGATAAATTTTAGAAGTCAAATATTTAAAAGAATTACAGTAATATTCTACCCGTAAATGGTTAGCCCTTCATTACAGTGAAGGGCTAAAATTATTACCCCAGTAACTTTCATTTCTAATATATTGATAATTATTGAGTTTGCCCTTTCGATAACATATTATTGAGTAGTTAAGCAAATAAGTAGTTTGAGTATTATTAAAACTTTAATTACTGTTGAAAAATTGTTAGGCTATGTCGAGTCTGCTTAAATATCACTTGAGCTTTCATTTATTTATGCTATTGCCTGAAGCCTGGAGAAATCTTCTGCTGAAATCAGACCTACTATTACCTCTAGGGAAAGCAAAAGGTAAGTTAAATGTCACAGTAGGTGCTTGCCCAATAGAAAGCATATTGCGGCAAGACCTCTGAAAGTCAGTTCTTATGTTCCTTTTGAGACATCAGGATATTTATAGTTGAAGATTGCAGAGTAATATAGAATTGTATTTCTTTCGTGACAATTGGATTTAATGTTACTTTGGAATTTTTTGTTAGATAGAGAATGGAAGCAAAAATGCTGCTTTGAGAATAATTGATAATCTAGTGTGCGGACTGTGCTTACACTGTGAAGTGTAAAATATGGCTCAAGTTTCTGCTCCAGTTCTTGACATAGACAGACACAGATTTTCTCCCGAGACTGTGCCCTTGCATTAAAAAATATTCTTTGATACTTTTAAGAATGGTAACCTCCTACAATTTGATTAATAAATATGCAAATAGATTTATCATAAACTAAGTCTTTCTAATAAGTGTATCTCGTCCACCATCTGAGTGCAGCCTGATTTTAAACTGAAAATGACTTCCAAAAATAATAGATAACTTTATTTTGGTTTCATTAGTGTATGATATCTGTAAAATACTTGTTAATTTTATTTTCAAAGTCTTTATTCATATCATTATACTAAAATGGCTTAATTTTAAGAGACTCCCCAAGGCACATTTACAAAAACCTGCCATGGTGAGATTTTCAGACTGGGCCTTGGCTATTTTGTTTTGCAGCTGGGTTAGCTTCTTTTGCAATGTTTTTCAAACCAGTGCAAAACACTGTGGGAACTTGATTTTTTTTTAGATTTCCTACAGTGTGGAAACAGGCCCTTCGGCCCAACAAGGCTGCACTGACCCTCCAAAGAACAACCCACCCAGACCATTCCCCTACATTTACCCCTGACTAATGCAGCTATGCCTGCATTAGCACGGCCAGTTCACCTAACCTACACATCTTTGGACTGTGGGAGGAAGCTGGAGCACCTGGAGGAAATCCACGCAGACATGGGGCAAATGTGCAAACTCCACGCAGACAGTTGCCCAAGGCTAGAATTGAACCTGGGTCCCTGGTGCTGTGAGGCAACAGTGCTAACCACTGAGCCACTGTGCCGCCCCTGTATGCACTGTATGTAACTTGAGCTGGAAATACCTCAATCATTTGTGCTGGTTTATCTAAGTTTGGGCAAATTTCATTGACGAAGCCAACAGAACCAGACAGAGATACTGCACATGAACTTCAAAAGTAGCAATAATTTTGATATGTGCATATCTTTATATGTTGCAAAAAATGATCTGGTAGAATATTACAAGTTGATTTTCTTTTTCAAATTTGCATTATTCATTTGTGTGCAAGTTTGTAATGTTTTTTGCTGAAATTCATTTCTTGATAAGATTGAAGGTGTCAATAAGTTTTAGTTTTAAATATCTGTATCTCTCTCGGGAAAAGGAAGTCTAATGGTATTGAGGAGATCTACAGTTTTAAGGTCCTGGGAAAGAAAAGTTTGGAGCAGGAGACACTTAAGTAACGATTTTCAGTAAGTTTACACGTTTTGAGAAGGAATGATAGGATCACTATATCTTGGACTTCAAAATGAACATGTGAGAAAAATTCAGATATGCTTGATTGCGGTAGCAATATTAAAAAAGAAAATGGCAAAAAACATTGTGATGAAAGGAGGTTTAAGTTTAGATAGACGTAAAGAAAAAACATATTTTGCACTTATTACTTCTTTATAGAAATTTAGTGGTATAGAGATGTACAGCATGGAAACAGACCCTTTGGTCCTACCTGTCCATGCCGACCAGATATCCCGACCCAATCTAGTCCCACTTGCCAGCACCCATCCCATATCATCCCAAACCCTTCCTATTCATATGCCCATTCAGGTGCATTTTAAATGTTGCAATTGTATCAGCCTCCACCACTTCCTCTGGCTGCTCATTCCATACACATACCACCCTCTATTGAAAAAGCTGTACCTTAGGCCTTTTTTATATCTTTCCCCTATCACTCTAAACCCTCTAAATGTCTTCTAATTCTGGACTCTCCCACCCCAGGGAAAAGACTTTGTCTATTTATCCTGTCCATGCCCCTCATGATTTTATAAATCTCTATAAGGACACACATCAGCCTCTGATTAGATTAGATTAGATTACATTACATTACATTACAGTGTGGAAACAGGCCCTTCGGCCCAACAAGTCCACACCGACCCGCCGAAGCGCAACCCACCCATACCCCTACATTTACCCCTTACCTAACACTACGGGCAATTTAGCATAGCCAATTCACCTTACCTGCACATATTTGGATTGTGGGAGGAAACCGGAGCACCCGGAGGAAACCCACGCAGACACGGGGAGAACGTGCAAACTCCACACAGACAGTCGCCCGAGGCGGGAATTGAACCCGGGTCTCTGGCGCTGTGAGGCAGCAGTGCTAACCACTGTGCCACCGTGATGCTCCAGGGAAAACAGCCCCAGCTATTCAACCTCTCCCTATAGCTCAAATCCTCCAACCCTGGTAACATCCTTATAAATCTTTTCTGAATCCTTTAGCAATCTGACTGAGACAGAACAATATTCAAAGGTCAAATAAGATTGACCGCAGATGATTGCACCAGTTGTAACTTCTCAGACATTGAAGATGTCATGTTAAAATGTAACAAGATTTTGAGAATGTCCAGTCTTAGGCTGACAAGTGGTAAGTAACATTTATGGCACACAAATGTAGGGCAATGACCAAGGCATCATTCTTGTAAACCTATGTAGTGTTCCCTCCAAGGCCAATATATTGTTTCAAAGGTCCCCCAGTATTATAACTAACTATTGTATGCAAACAGATGGGTTGATTTCTGGGTATGTGATTTTAAAGGTAAAAATACTTCCACCAGAATTGTTTTCAGTCTAAGTGAATGGTACAGTTATAAAAATTTGCCTCTTTGGTAGACAAGTGGGCAGCACAGTGGCACAGTGGTTAGCACTGCTGCCTCACAGCGCCAGAGACCTGGGTTCAATTCCCACCTCAGGCGACTGTCTGTGTGGAGTTTGCACATTCTCCCCGTGTCTGTGTGGGTTTCCTTCAGGTGCTCCGGTTTCCTCCCACAATCCAAAAATGTGCAGGTTAGGTGAATTGGCCATGCTAAATTGCCCGTAGTGTTAGGTGTAGGGGAATGTGTTTGGGTGGGTGCGCTTCGGCGGGTCGGTGTGGACTTGTTGGGTCGAAGGGCCTGTTTCCACACTATACGTAATCTAATATTTGTGTCCCCAATGTATGCAGTGCTAGGGAAAATAAAAAAAAGCCCACCAGAAATGCATAATTTCTGACTTGCCTGTATGTTGTGAAGTATTTGAGTAGTATTTTTCAAGAGAAATTTTCAAGATTAGAGTAAAGCTTTTGTTTGCAATTTGTGATTTAGATTGCCTATTGCCATGACAACTGGTGTTACAGTCTCCATACACACTGACAACTTTGAAGAGATTTAAGATTCCAGTTATGACCTAAGAGAGTGACAGGGCAAGGTTTAATGCTTTAAAACCTTCCCTGTAACAAATGTCAAAAAAACCATGATTGACTAAAATCTATTACCTTTTATTCTTATATATTATAGAAAATAGAAGAATATCTGTCTTATAGCTATTCTTCTCTAGATGGATAAATATAGTCCCATGTGTCAGCATTTGCCCAATATCCCTCTAAGCCCTTCCTATTCATGTACCCATCTCAATGCTGTAATTGTACCAGCCCCCACTATTTTGTCTGGCAGCTCATTCCATACACGCATGTGAATTCCCCTTCCCCTGTGCCTGACTAGTTTAAATCCTTCTGGGTGTCTGGAACGCAGCACTTTACATTTGACTTTACAATAAAAAAAATCTAGGATCTGGGCTACCTTCTTAAAATGTTTTGAGAGTGTCTGGTCTGGTCCATAACAGATGTGATAATCAACAGACAGCCTTTTTTTGTGATATTGAATAAGGGAAATATTGGCGAGTACACTTGGGGTTGATTCACTTGCTCTTTAAAATTGTGCCATGGATCTTTTACATTCAATCAAACAGGCTGGTGCAACCTTTTTTTTAACATCTTTTATGAATTAAGGCACCTCTGCCAGTGCAGCATTCCTTCAGTACTACCATAACGTCAACTATGATTGTTGTACTCAAACCCTGTATTATGATTTGTTGAGAGTGTTACCAAGTATTTTCATGCATAAATTACCTTGTCTTCTATAAGGTGGGGAATGTGAGTTTGGAATGTCCTGCTGAAGGTTGCTACTGTATATTTATAGAAAGTATACTCTGCTGCAATTGTGACCATGAATGGAGTGAATGTTTAAGATGATGAGTGGAGTGTTGATCAAGCATGCAGCTTTATCCTTGCTGGTCTTGAGCTTCTTGAGTGTTGTTGGAGCTGCACTTATTGTGGAAAGTGGATGGTATTGCATCTTGCTCCTGCTTGTGCCTTATAGCTGATTATCAAGTTAGGACTTAAGTTATTTGCTGCAGAATTCCCAAACTCTGAGCTATTCTTGGACTGAGTTATTCTTGGAGTGACAATATTTATCTGGCTGGTCTGGTTAAATCTGTAGTCAATGATAACCCTGACCCTGTTGATAGTTGAGAATTCAATGATGGCAGAGCCATTAAAAATTAAGATGAGAAGGTTAGATTCACCCTTGTTTGAGATGATCATTGCCTGGCATATGTGTGACATGAAAGTTTCTTGCCACTTATATGCCCAGCCTTCATTGTTGTCCAGGTTTTGCAGCATATTGTCACAGACTGCTTTATTACCTGAGGGTGTATTGTTTTTGTATCTATCGGAGGAGCTGAGACTAATACAAAATGCTACGCACTCATAGAGCTATTGAGATGTACAGCACGGAAGCAGATTCTTCATCCAACTCATCCATACTGATCAGATATCCCAACCCAATCAAGTCCCTCCTGCCAGCACCTGACCCATATCCCTCCAAACCCTTCCTATTCATATACGCATCTAAATGCCTTTTAAATATTGCAATTGTACTAGCCTCCATCACTTCCTCTGGCAGCCCATTCCATACACATACCACCCTCTGTGTGAAAAAGTTGCCCCTTAGGTCTCTTTTTTATCTTTCCCCTCTCACCCTTAACCTACGCCGTCTATTTCTTGATTCCCCTACCCCAGGGAAGAGACTTTGTCTATTTATCCTCTTTTTTATAAACCTCTATAAGATCACCCCTCAGCCTCCGACGCTCCAGGGAAAACAGCCCCAGCCTATTCAACCTCTCCCTATAGCTCAAAACCTCCAATCTTGGCAACATCCTTGTAAATCTTTTCTGAACCCTTTCAAGTTTCACAACATCCTTCCAACAGGAAGGAGACCAGAATTGTACGCAACATTCCAGAAGTGGCCTAACCAATGTCCTGTACAGCCACAACATGACCTCCTAACTCCTGTACTCAATACTCTGACCAATAAAGAAAAGCATACCAAACCGCCACCTTCACTATCCTATCTACCTGCGACTCCACTTTCAAGGAGCTATGGACCTACACTCCAAGGTCTCTTTGTTCAGCAACACTCCCTGAGACCTTACCATTAAACGTATAAGTCCTGCTAAGATTTGTTTTCCAAAAATGCAGCAGCTCGCATTTATCTAAATTAAACTCCATCCGCCACCTCTCAGTCCATTGGCCCAACTGATCAAGATCCCGTTGTAATCTGAGGTAACCTTCTTCGCTATGCACTACATCTCCAATTTTGGTGTCATCTGCAAACTTACTAACTATACCTCTTATGCTCGCATCCAAATCATTTATATGAATGAGGAAAAGTAGTTGACCAATACCGATCCTTGTAGCACTCCACTGGTAACACATCTCCAGTCTGAAAAACATCCCTCCACCACCACCACGCTTTGTCTTCTACCATTAAGCCAGTTCTGTATCCAAATGGCTAGTTCTCTCTATATTCCAGGAGATCTAACCTTGCGAACCAGTCTCCCATGGGGAACCTTGTTGAACGCCTTACTTAAGTCCATATAGATCATGCCCACTGCTCTGCCCTCATCAATCTTCTTTGTTACTTCTTCAAAAAACTCAATCAAGTTTGTGAGATATGATTTCCCACGCACAAAGCCATGTTGACTATCCCTAATCAGTCCTTGCCTTTCCAAATACAGTCCCTCAGCACTCCCTCCAACAACTTGCCCACCACCGACACCAGGCTCACTGGTCTATAGTTCCCTGGCTGTCCTTACCACCCTTCTTCAACAGTGGCACCACGTTAGCCAACTTCCAGTCTTCTGGCATCTCACCTGTGACTATCGATGATACAAATATTTCAGCAAGGGGCCCAGCAATCACTTCCTTAGCTCCCACAGAGTTCTATGGTACACCTGATCAGGTCCTGGGGATTTATCCAATTTTATGTGTTTCAAGTCATCCAGCACTTCCTCCTCTGTAATCAATCATCAGTGGAAATCCCTATTTCTGACTCTACAATGGAATGAAGACCATTAATGAAGCAGATGAAAATGTTTGGCCCAAGATGATTAATCTGAAAAATTCCTGCAGTCAAGTCCAGGGCTGAGATTATTTGTCTCCATTGCCACAAATATCTTTCTTTGTGTAATGTATGACTTCAACCTGTGAAATGTTTCATGACCTCTCTCCTCCCCAATTTCCATTGATTCCAGTTTTTCCACGTTTCCTTGATGCCAGTGACCATTCATGCCACTTTGATAACAGTAGCACTCATTCTCAGCTTACTTTTGCTGTTCAGCTCTTTCATCCATCTTTGGAGCAAGGTTGTAATGAGTTCAGTGACACTGTGCATCAGTGAGTAGGTTATTGCTGTGAAAGTGCTGTTCTGATCTTCAATTTCTAGATCCTCATAATTGGTGCCAAGTATGCAATGATGTTCCATTCATGTTAATTTGCCCTCTCTCACTTTGACATAGAAAGTCACAAAAAATGTTGATTTTTTATGATGTTTCCATGAACTCTTAGTTAATACAGAGTATGATAAAGGCCATTAAAAGACTAGGGAAAATTATTATAAGCTGACTGTTTAAGCCAGATTGTGCACAAAGACTTGAGTACCAAGTTGGCAAACATCAAGACTCAAAAAATAGCCCCTATTTGCCTATCAATTTCCCCCAGCATGGCAAGGTGCATAAATGGAACATATTCTGAACAATATCAATTTATGTTTCTCCCTTAGCAATATCATCTGAAAGCACAGCACAGGTGATCAGATCTAGCTCTATCTCACCACAACATCTCTAGATCAATCACTGTCTCTATTGTGCCAGACTGTTTATTGAAAGTCCAATACTGGATGGGCAGAAATTCTTTCAAATAACTGTTAAGAAGAAAAAGCCATTGTTCTCAGTCCCTGCTACAGACTCCATTCCTTAGTCATTGATTCCATCTTGTGTCCCAACAACTGTCTGAGGCTGAACCGGACTGGTGTCATTTTTGATCCAGACATGAGGATTTGACCAAATGTTTGTGTCATTACTGGTACTGCCAATTTCCAGTTTAGTAACATCACCAAATTCTGATCCTGCCTCAGCTCATCTGTTTTGCAAACCTTCATCCATGCTTTAGTTACCTCTTTACAGAATGATTCCAACACACACCTGACAGTTCTCCCATGTTCCATGTTTAGTAAGCTTGAAGTAATTCAAAATTCTGCTGCTATGTCTTACTCAAAATAAATCCCATTAACTTGTCAACTCTATGCTCTATATTGCACCTGTGTAAGCAATAGCTCAGTTTTAAAATTTTCATGCTTGTTTTTAAATCCCTCCATGATCTCACATCTTCCTATTTCCTTCAGCCCTACAATCTTTTAAGATTTCTGCACATATCCTTCATCTTACTTTCTGGATTTTTTTCCTTAAACCCCTCAGCTTCTTTACCTTGCTTCCTTCCTTTAAGACACTCCTTAAAAATAGGAATAAAAACAGAAAATTCTGAATATACTCGTGTAAAAGTTGAATTTTTTAGACTTTTTTTTAAGGTTAAATTTATGAAGTCAACAATTACGTGGATACTACTTTTGATGGGCTGAAATTCATGCTACAGTCCAAAATACCATATCATTAGCAGAATCCCAACTGATCTTGAAATGAATGAAGAAAGAAAACACAATGATTCACGATAATATGACTGTACTCCATGAGTGCTACAGGGGAACGGAGCTCAGCTGAACTGCACACAAAGGGAGGTTGTCACCTGACTCTGACCTGATGTGTCTTAAACTTTTGCACCAAATTGGTGTGAATTGTACATGAAAACACAGAACAACATGATAAAGAAAATTCATTTCCTCATTGTAACGTTTATGTACAGGATAATACCTTGACTCACAAATGTTGATCTGTTACCTGTGAAGAACTGGGGTCGATTGTTACACGAGATGTATGAAAAATTCCAGATTTTTTGGTGAAAAATAGGGGGTCGACCTTTACACGAGGTTGACATTTACTCGAGTATATACGGTATCTATGGCAGATCATGCATCTCTTGTGGAAAGAGAAGAAGAGTTAATGTTTCAGGTTGATGACCTTTCATCAGAATGATTTGCTCCTGGAAAATGTTGAAGGTATAATAGAATTTTAAATAAATGGTTTGGCACGGAAAGGAGGATGGACGAAAGAAATAAAAGGGAAGATCAGTGAAAGGGCAGAAGTCAAGAGAAATTTAATGAATGTTCAAGATAAGCCTCATGTTCAAAGCAAATGAGATGTCAAGGGACAAAAAAAGCTCCAAAGTGTGGATCCAAAGGAAGTGTAAATGCAAATCACAGAATCATCATGAATCATCTATCTAAAAGGACTGAAATTGTCTAATTCAGTGCTGAGTCCAGAGGCTGTAAAATGTTAAATTGGAAGATAGTATTGGTCTTCAACCTTGCATTGAGTTTCATTTAGAATCAAAAATGTGGGTGGATGACAGCAGACCCAATCCAGGAAATACCCCCAAAATAACCTTTCCTTTTCCCGGTGGTCATTTGACTAGTGTGAGGTGTGCATTGAAGAGTTCAATAAAACCTAACATATTGATCAGAATTTTCTCATTTTCCTTCTGTGGCTCAGTTTCAATTTTGTTTGACAATTCTCTTGTCAAATGGTTGAGGCGTGCCTGAAAGGTGTTATTTAATTAAAGCAGTTGTTCCATAGGATATTTAACCATAGACTTTATTGAAATATCTTTAGATGTCAAAAAGAAACTTCTCAGCAAATTCCCTTGTTTGAACAAGTTATGTAGTTGATTTGTAAGATGTAAGTGTGCAGAGCCCATAGACAGTGCTGGCAATGTGGAATAGTCTTGTTTCATGCCTTGTTGTGTTCTTAAGTGGGAATTAGTGAATAGAATAAAAACAAAGATGTGTTTTTCTCAGCATAAATGTTAAATATTGATCTTCAGTTCCTTCTGTGAAGTCTGTTTAGAATTAGATTAGAGCAGAGCTTTCCATTAGATCCAAAGGATACACACAATCTATTCTTCTTGAGTGCCTTATTTGAAATGTATTACAAAAATACATTTATAAATATTTTAATGTTTTCTGTACTAAAAGCTTTTGTCCCTGTCTAGTGGAAAATATTTGTTCACAGGTCATAGGTTCCACTCGCCCTTGGCATCAGCCCTACAGACCTGACTCTCCCCACCCTACTGTCTCCCAACACCCTGCTGTCCAACCCCCCCCAGGATCCAACATCTTCCACAGGACCAGATACCCTTCTCCCCTTCCTGCCCCTGTATCTGTTATACAGCCTCTCATCTGCCACCAGACTCGACACACTCCCCACTGACATTCCCATCATCCCCACTGGGACCCCTTTCTTCCTCTCTTCCCTCCAACATCCTCTGTCCACCCTCACCCAACACCAACCAATTGGCCTGAATGCCCATCTTCCCTGCCAGATCCGATATCTGGTACACCTCTGATCCTACCAATCTACCACTGAACCTAACTAGCACCCTGGCACTCTGCCACCTGGCATTGTTTCATCCTACCAACTTGACACCTTAAGCCCAAACCTAACTTAAATATCTTTACACAGTAGCTCTTCATGCTGGTGAATATGTAAATCACAGAATACGGCAACTATTGCCATGAGAAAAGGGCATGATTCAAATTTCCCTGACTGTACTGCACTTTGAGGGAACTGTTAAATTTCAGATATGCTGCACCTCTCAAGAGAAGCCATAATCCAAATTTCCTACCAGAAAATTAATGGAAAATATTCGGAGCAATGTGGCAATCTCATTGTGATTGCCTTTCCTTGAAATCCATCCCAATGATATTTTAATGTACTAAACACAACGTTCTTTGTTTCACTTCTTTAGTTGTAACTTCAGTGTTAAATCTCCTGATTTAGCTTTGAGTATTCATTTTTTACTCAAACTGAATTTGCCCTGCAACCATCAGTATAGACGATGCTGTATTTTACTGCATGAAGATTTCATTTTTGTAAATATATTTTAATATTAATTTGCCATATATCCTGAGAAAAACATCAGTGTAGATAAAGAATTTGAATCCAAGTCCACTCACCCATTTTACATTTTTACTTGCATCTCTTCGGTATGATGCTGGAAATTGCTTACTGTGTCATTTATATCACAGAAGGGGCATGCACCGTTGTGGATTCAGACATGCATGCAGTAAAGACTGGGCCAACCTCAAATATTCACACTGTACACTCTATATTCAAAGCCTCTCTGCTTCCTTTGCTTGACCGATGTTGATATCTGGATGTTGAGATTAAAAGTTGAAAAATGCAAGCCTTCAACCCTTTTTATCCAACTGTTGACATAATTCTGTAACTTGATTGACTAGGTGTGTATATATTGGAGAAATACTAAAGAAAGGGTCATCCAAATGCTGCATTGCAGGGAAGCTTGCAAACATGATGAGAAGGCCATAGAGATTGATTTATTGCACATGCAACTCACTAGCTGCCAACAGGACATCCTGAGCAGCAACTCCAACAATTAACTTCATATATATTAGCTTATGGAGGAACTTTCCTCTCAAGGATTGATCTTAAGCCATCAGCAACATTGGTCCTTTTGAAGACCAGTATTAATAGACAAAAGACAGCACTCTTCAATATAGTCAGTTTGTCTCCGGATGTGAATGAATTAACTTAGTAGTAGAATGTATAACTCCTCAATTGTTTTTACACACTTGTTTCAACCCTAAATATTGAATAATGAAAAGACAGAACAAGAATATGCAGAGTAAATAACACACATCTGAAATGGAGGAGCAAATTACTGCAGATGTTGGAATCTATACTGAAAACAAAAAATGCTGGAGATCACAACAGGTAAGGCAGCATCCATGGAGAGAAAGAAAGCTAACGTTGAAGAGTCATCTAGACATGAAACATTAGCTTGCTTTCTCTCCATGGATGCTGCCTGACCATCTGAAATGGATTTGTTACTTGGCTGTTCATCATCATCCATAGTTGGAAAGATGCCATATTTTGCACCTTGGACCAGATAAAACAAAATGTGTTATTTACTCTGTGTATTCTTGTTCTGTCTTTTCATTACTCAATATTTAGGGTTGAAACAAGTGTGTAAAAACAATTGAGGAGCTATACATTCTACTACTAAGTTAATTCATTCACATCCGGAGACAAACTGACTATATTGAAGAGTGCTGTCTTTTGTCTATTAATACTGGTATTCCAAAGCATTTCAACTTCCTCCAGGCCAAAGCACTTTTGACAGCTGCTGGCTTTGTTCTGCAAGTGAGCATCAATAGACATGTTTGTGGTCAGGTGATTTGAGTCTGCCAGTAATCTGGAATTTGCTGAAATTGCAGATACATTTTAAAAATGTCTTCTTGTGTCATCAACAGCTATATTTAATTTTCTTTGTTACTGGTTGACATCAAAGGGCAGCAATCTGTCAGCTCAAAAGCCCCTCTAGGGCCATGAAGAGAGAAGATAGAAGAATGTTGACACAAAGAGACATTAGTTTGGATCTAATATTAAGAGTGTTGGTGAAGAGTGGCATGTCTTTAATATTTTCTGTATTAAAAGATTAATAGTCTCCTCCTGTAAATTGTATGAATTTCCAGAAAATTTCCAGCCTTGCTGCTGCTACTTTAATAAAAAGTTTCACTAATTTATAGTCAGAACCAATGTGTGATGAAGTGTTTACCATTTTCTGAGGTCTTGGATATCATGAGAACCTGTAACATCATCAGTAAGTGGAATACACACAGTCAGGGTTTCTCTATAACTCCTGTGAATACCAGATCATTAATTTATCAAACACAGTTTAATAGGGTCTGAGAACTCATTTTGGGTGAACATGAGAAACATTTTTCAGGAAGGAACTAACATTATATTTATTATTAATGCAATAGAACGATATAGCACAGGAACAGAGTGTTCGGTCGACATGTCTGTGACAACCAAGATGCTATTCTAAACTAATCCAACTGCTTGCAAATGGTCCATATCCCTTTATTCTTTGTCTGTTTATGTGTCTTTCTAAATACCTCTTAAATGGTGCTATCATTTCTGCTTTTACTACCTCCCCTGGCAGCGCATTCTAGGCACCTACTACCCTCTGTGTGAGAAACTTTCCTTGCACATCTTCTTTAAACTTTCCCCCTCTCACATCAAACCTCTGCCCCATATTATGTGATATTTTCACCCTGGGAAGGAGAGCCTGATTATCCACCCTATCCATGCCCCTCATAATTTTAAATACTTCTAACAGGTCACCCCTCAACCTTCAATGTTTGTCCAAACTCTCCTGACAGTTAATACACTTCAATCCAGGCAACATCCTGGTAAACCTTTCTGTGTCACCTCCAAATCCTCTACATCCTTCCTATAGTGAAGCGATCAAAACTGTGCACAGAACTGTGGCCTGACCAACATCTTATATAGCTGCACCATGATATTGCCAACTTTATACTCAATGTCCTGACCAATGAAGGCAGCCATGCCCATATGCCTACTTTACCAACTTATCCACTTGTGTTGTCACTTACAGGGAGGTATGGATTGGACCCTAAGATCCCTCTGGATTACAAAGAATCCATCTATTAAAAGTATACTTTAACTCTTGAATTTGACCTCCCAAAATACATCACCTCACACTTGTCTGAATTAAATTCCATCTGCCTTCCTTACTATCCACAATGCTGCCAATTTTCATGTCATCTCAAACTTACTGATCAGAGCATTGACATTTACATCCAAGTCATATTTATATAAAATAATAGAGGTCCGAGAAATAATCCTTGTGGAACACAACTGGTCACAGCAACACCCTTCCAAAACGACCCTCTATCTTTTTAAGATATTCAACACCTCCTTCTTCTTAGTGTCAACATGCCTTAGAGTACCAACAAACCCCTTTTTAAACTTACCACCATCTATGTCTTTCTCCTTGGTGAATACTGATGTGAAGTACACATTAAGGACCTCACCTACTTGCTCTGGCACCATATGTAAATTTTCTTCTTTGCCTTTGAGTGGATCTACCCTTCTCTGAGTTACCCTCTTGCTTCTAATATACATTCATAATGCTTTGGGATTCTTTTAATTCTCCATGCCAAGGATATTTCATGGCCACTTCCTGCCCTCCTAACTTCTTTAATATTCTGTTTCCTTTATACCCATCAAGGGTCTTGTTTGATTTCTCGTTCCTGAACCTTACACATGCTTTCTTTTTTTGTTGAGGTTCCTGAAGCTTGCTAGCCTTACAGGAATGTGCTGTCCTGAACTTTGGTCAACTGGCTTTTAAAAGATTCCCACGTGTCAAATATGGATTTATTGTCAATTGGCTGCCCCCAATCCAAATATTCTAGTTCCTACCAAATACTGTTAAAATTAGCCTTCCCCCACTTCAGCACTTTTATCCAAGAATCAATCTTATTCTTTTCCATGACTAGTTTAAGAATTAGGAAATTATAGAGTTATAGAGTTATAGAGATGTACAGCGTGAAAACCGAGCCTTCGGTCCAACCCGTCCATGCCAACCAGATATCCCAACCCAATCTAGTCCCACCTGCCAGCACCCGGCCTATATCCCTCCAAACCCTTCCTATTCATATACTCATCCAAATACCTCTTAAATGTTGCAATTGTACCAGCCTCCACCACATCCTCTGGCAGCTCATTCCATATATGCACCACCCTCTGTGTGAAAAAGTTGCCCCGTAGGTCTCTTTTATATCTTTCCCCTCTCACCCTAAACCTATGCCCTCTAGTTCTGGACTCCCCGACCCCAGAGAAAAGACTTTGCCTATTTACCCTATCCATGCCCTTCATGATTTTATAAGGATGACAAGGTCATCCCTCAGCTTCCGACGCTCCAGGGAAAACATCACTAACCTGTTCAGCCCCTCCCTATAGCTCAAATCCTCCAATCCTGGCAACATCCTTGTAAATCTTTTTTGAACCCTTTCAAGTTTCACAACATAATTATCCACTTAGAAATTACCAAAGTAGCAACAATGTGATTGCGAACATATGGTAAATTTTAAATTGTCTGTTGCAAAAGTTAAATGAAAGAGTTAAAAATGCCAAGACAAATCAATAAATGATAAAATAATATAACCATAAAACTTCTACAGTTTGTTTTATAAAAAAGACTAACCTGGTTATGAACATGAAAATAGCTAGTTAACTGGACAGACTTTGTTTAAAATCTTATTTCGAGTTAATATCAAAAAAAGTTTTGAGAAATAGACAGCTTTAACATTAATTTTTGTGTCAACCTTTTCATGAGATGAGGGCATCGCAAGCATGTGTTTCCTATTATTGCCACTGCCCTTAAACTGAGTGGCTTGCTAGCTAGGCTAAGTCAGAGGGTAACTGTTCTCAAAATGCTCCCCCACTAAAATTTTGATCACCTGTCCAGGCTCATTCCCCAATACAAGGTCTCATATGGCTCCTTCACTCAATATATTATCTACATATTGTTTCAAGAATAGCTTCTGGATGCAACTAACACATCTTGTCCATCTAAGCCCCTGATACTAAGGAAGTGCCAATGAATATTTGGGAAATTAAAATCACTCACTACCACAATCCTGTTATTTTAAAATCTTTCCATGATCTGGGTGGTTCAGAACAAGCATGCTTCTGTTAGTGAGAAGGGCAAGGCTGGCAGGAGTAGGGAACATTGGATGACTAGAGATATTGAGGTTCTGGTCAAGGAAAAGATGGAGGCATATGTTAGGTATAGGCAACTTGGATCAAGTGAATCTCTTAAGGAGTATGGGAGTGTAGAAGTACATTTAGGAGGGAAATCAGGAGGGCAAAAAGGGGACATGAGATAGCTTTGGCAGAAAAGGTAAAGGAGAATCCAAAGAGATTCTATGAGTATATTAAAGGCAACGGAGTAATTTGGGAGAGAATAGGACTCCTTAAAGATCAACAAGGTCATCAATGTGTGTAGCCATAGGAGATGGGTGAGCTCCTAAACAAATATTTCTCATCAGTATCTATTACAGATAAGCTAGGGAAGATAGGGAACTCGGGAAATAAATAGTGATACTTTGAAAACAGTCCACATTACAGAAAGGACGTTCTAGAGGTCTTAAAACATGTAAGTGTTGATAAATCCCCAGGACCTGATCAAGTGTATCCTAGGACATTGTGGGAACCTAGGGATTGAATTACGAGGCCCTTAGTGGAAATATTATTATCATCGATAGCCAAGGATGAGATGCAGCAAGACTGAGGATGGCTAATGTTGTGCCATTATTTAAGAAAGGTTGCAAGGAAAAGCCAGGGAATTATAGACGGGTGGGCCTGATGTCAATGTTGGGTAATTTAATGGAGGGGATTCAGAGACAGGATCCACATGCATTTGGAAAGGTAAGGACTGATTAAGGATAATTAGCATGGCTTTGTGTGTGGGACGTTGTGTCTCACAAATTTGATGAAGATTTTTGAAGAAGTGACCAAGGAGACAGATGAAGGTGGATTACTTTAGCAAGGCCTTTGACAAGGATCCACATGGTAGACTGGTTAGTAAGGTTAGATCACATGGGATCCAAAGAGACCTAGCCAATTAAATACAAAATTGGTTGACAGTAGAAGACAGAGGTGGTGGTAAAGGGTTGTTGTTAGGACTTGAAGCCTGTGACCAGTGGTGTGCCGCAAAGATCGGTGCTGGGTCCACTGATAGTCACCATTTATGTAGAGTCAGTGAAGAACTTCACTGCAAGCTACTTTAAAATCATTAAGTCTGAATTTTCCAAATCAGGAGAAACTTCTTTATCTAAAGATTTGGAAGAATGTTGATCTTGCTACTATAGGGAAGTAATTGTAGTGATATACTTAAGGGGAGATGTGACAAAATTTGAGGGAGAAGGGAATAGGGAATAATGATGGTAGATTTAGACTAGGAAAGATAGGAGGTGGTTCAAGTATAGCAGAAACAGTAGAGTGGTTTACTATCCTGTTTTTGTGCTGTATACCTTATGTAATCCTGTATAAAATCGTTTTAGTTGATCTCACCTGACCACTTTGACAATCAGTTGTCAATGAAAGTTTCCACATCTGTTTACCTCTGGTCACCACTGTCTGCTCAAAATATCATAAATCCCAAAATGACAATCAAAATACAGTATCTGGAAAAAAATAAAAGCATGATCACAATATAGATTGTTGTCTGAAGGGATATTGTGAGATTTGATTATATAATATATACATATAAATAAAATCAGTTTATTGGATTTGTGGATGAAAGAGAATACTTACGTGTAGACAAATTAGCTGCCACATTTCATCAAAGGTTTACCACAGAATCTATCTATGATTTAATAATTTTCCACTTAATCTGGCTGTAACTTGCTGATTATTTTGTTACCTTTCTTTTTCAGCTGTTTCTGTCATGCGACACAGTGCATCATCCTTTGGATTTGCAGTAAGTAATTTTGTGTAAATAATCACAGAGAAAAACTGAAAAGGGACTCACCAGAGTTATCTAGGGTTGGTCTAAAACAAATTGTTCAGCATTCTTGTAAAACTTAACAATGTGTGATTCTGCCCTAAAGTTAATTATGAAAGAGAGAACTAGGAGTTGAAGCACATTTTAATTTTTACACTTCATTATTGATTGTTGCAACAATGTGGATCTAGAAGTTACATCAGTTCAGAATGTAACAGCAGTTTGTCACTCCTATACAGCAATTCTATTTATATTACAGCATAGAAGGTAGTACAGCTTTAGACTCCTATCACTTAGTCGATTTGCTGTTTCCTATCATTCTGCCAATTGCCTACGTAAAGCAAGTATGATGATGGACGCTAATGAATACAAAGGCAAATGTAATAGTTGTGGTGAGTATGGATCGTTAAGGGGTTTAGAGTTCACTAGACACTCTCTTTTAGATATCATATGTGGTCACTCAGCCAGTGCAGCAAGTTGGTGCCCATACTGTGACCAGTGATGAAACAGATGGTAGGATGCATTCTAGCTTGGTACAGTCTGGGAAGAGCTCCAGTGTGGTCCAGATAAAATGTTGCCACATCATCCTAGCACACTATGTTTTGCACAGTTGGAGCAGGCGATGGTGTGATGTGATAGCTGCTGGGGAGAATGGGAGCATTCCTCTGAGGAGAAAGATGAGCTGGGGGAAGCTTGCATTGTGGATGTCAGAGCTCAGCTGAATTGAGTGCTACAAGGTAGTCAGGAGCTGATTGATAGCCAGTTGCAGAAGATGCCAGTTCTGTAGACTCATGGACTGTCAAAGCCAAGGTTGCTGGTATATGGTTTGCATTGTGGGTGCTAACTGCAACCTGCATTCATGTCCATTGTGTTCCCTTTTGATGGCTGTCAATAAGACCTCATGTTTAGACTTTTCTGAGTGGTTGCTTGCATGTGATCTTCACCTGTAGACAGTGAACCACAGGCTAATGGAGAAGGGGTACCATGGACTCGGGACTTCAGACAGGGTATGTCTAAAGACAGAGCTTAAAAAGCCGAAGAAGGGCTTATGCCCGAAACGTCGATTCTCCTGCTCCTTTGATGCTGCCTGACCTGCTGCGCTTTTCCAGCAACACATTTTTAAGCTTTGATCTCCAGCATCTGCAGTCCTCACTTTCTCCTATGTCTAAAGACAGGTAAATCATGTGGTCTGGTGGTTAAACAGCAACAGGGTGAGGGAACAGAATTGTACACACAAGGGAATGCCAGTAGTGATGGCTATGTGCTGTGGATATTGTAGCTTTGTGACTGCTGTACCATTATGCTGCTGTGATTGACAATGCGGGATTGCTAATGCTTGTCTGTGTGTACAGCGACCTTTTAAAAATGGTGTGGCGTGTAAGGGCTGCTGTTCTTTTGATGGATATTCAGTGAACATTGCATTGTTCTGGTAATGGTAAGACGGGGGCTAGGTAAGGTATGCCATAGAAGGGTTGGGTAGTTAATGAGGCATGATTGGTAAGATGTGGCCTGGTTGGCCTCCTAGCGAGAATCCATCTAACAACTCAATGTAAAATGCACAATATATAATCACATTGAAATTATTGCAATTTGTTTGTATGTCAGATTAACTCTTAGCACTGAATTCCACCTGCAAAATAATAAATTACCATTCAAAATACTGTACTCTGAAATTCAGGCCAACCATGATGTCAGGATTTTAGAGATAACCCCATTTATTATATCATGTATTTTTCCATGTTGATACTGCATGATACCCATTTTCAAAAAAACATTTCTGCCATTTGTTTTAGTTTGATGCTACGTTGGATGTGTTGTCTTCTGCAATAGTGCTGTGGCGTTACAGCAATGCAGCCGCTGTGCACTCTGCCCATCGGGAGAATATGTAAGTCTTGTTAAAATTAATGATGGTTATTCATCAAGATTACTGAAAGAAGTACATATCTTGTGTTTTGGTACATTTCCGATTCGGCTTAAACATAGCCCGTGGTTGAAATGAGCATTGATTAATTTTATAAATTGTACAATGAGGGAAGAAGTAGTTGCTCAAAGAAGAAAAGGAATTCTAAATTGAGTTAGTATGCTCTCCACAAGCAATGTGCTTGGTGTTTTACCAGATTAGCTTGAGATTGAGGCAATGCCAAAACAGATTATACTGACATTTGTCTAATATAGCATGCATGATTGTTTGATGCTCAAGAGAGATGAGTGCACCTCCAACAACACTAAAGCAGCTTGAAACCATCCAGGATAAAGCACTGCACTGGTACCACATTCATTAATATCCACTCCCTCCATCACTAACATTCAATAGTAGCAGCATGTACCATTAGCAAGATAGAATCATGGTGTTATACAGCAAATAGGCCCTTGGCCCAACTACTCCATGTTGACTAGATTTGATAAACTGAACTAGACCTATTTGCCTGCATTTGGCCCATTTCCCCCTAAACTTTTCCGATTCAAAATGTCTTTTAAATGCTGTAATTGTACCTACCTCTACAAGGATCGGTGCTGAGTCCACTACTTTTCATCATTTATATAAATGATTTGGATGTGAGCATAAGAGGTATAGTTAGTAAGTTTGCAGATGACACCAAAATTTGAGGTGTAGTGGACAGCGAAGAAGGTTACCTTAGATTACAATGGGATTTTGATCAGATGGGTCAATGGGCAGAGAAGTTTAAGTTAGGTAAATGTGAGGTGCTGCATTTTGGGAAAGCAAATCTTAGCTGGACTTATACACTTAATGGTAAGGTCCGAGGGAGTGTTGCTGAACAAAGAGACTTTGGAGTGCAAGTTCATAGCTCCTTGAAAGTAGAGCTGCAGGTAGATAGGATAGAGAAGAAGCATTTGGTATGTTTCTCTTATTGGTCAGAGTATTGAGTACAGGAGTTGGGAGGTCATGTTGCGGCTGTACAGGACATGGGTTAGGCCACTGTTGGAATATTGCGTGCAATATACACACCAACCTTTATGGAAAGTTACCCCTCAGATCCTTTTTAAATCTTTCTCTTCTCATCTTAAACCTATGCCCTCTAGCTTTGGACTCCCTTACCCTGGGGTGAAAACCTTGGCTATTCACCTCATCAATGCCCTTCATGATTTTATAACACTCTATAAGATCATCCCTCAGCCTCCTACACACCAAGCTCCTTATGACCATCTCTGTCTCCCTCATAAAGGACATGCTGAAATGGCTCTCCTCCTTCAGTTAGCACTTGCTGCCTTCAGGTTGTTGGCCATGTATCCTGCAAGAAAGAGTGAGATTTGTTAGTGAGTGCTATGTAATCTGTTTGGCTTATGTGGTTGTCATGGTTACAAACTGCAAGGTACGGATGTGAGGCCTGTGACTGCAATGAGTGTGTGAGAGTGAAGCAAGGCTTCTGAATGTCAAGTATGCATCCAGATAGAGATTGTTGGTTGGTGAATAAAGTCAGATATGTTGTGCAGTGTGAGAGGCTGGGAATGCAGATGGTAGACTACCTCCCTCCCCTTCCTGGACCTCTCCATCTCCATCAATGACGACCGACTTGACACTGAGATTTTTTACAAACCCACCAACTCCTACAGCGACCTGGATTACACCTGTTCCCACCCTACCTCCTGGAAAAATGCCATCCCGTATTCCCAATTCCTCCGCCTCCGCCGTATCTGCTGCCAGGAGGACCAGTTCCACCACAGAACACAACCAGATGGCCTCCTTCTTTAAAGACCGCAATTTCCCTTCCCACGTGGTTGAAGATGCTCTCCAATGCATCTCATCCACATCTCACACCTGTGCCCTCAAATCCCACCCCTCCAACCGCAATAAGGACAGAACCCCTCTGGTCCTCACCTTCTACCCTACCAACTTTTGCATAAACTGCATCATCCGCCGACATTTCTGCCACCTACAAACGGATCCTACCAGGGATATATTTCCCTCCCCTTCCTTTCCACTTTCCGCAAAGAACATTCCCTCTGTGACTACCTGGTCAGGTCCACGCCCACCAACAACCCACCCTTCCCTCCTGGCACCTTCCCCTGCTACGGCAGAAATTGTAAAACCTGCGCCCACACCTCCTCCCTCACCTCCATTCAAGGCCCCAAAGGAGCCTTCCACATCCATCAAAGTTTCACCTGTACATTCACCAATGTCATTTATTGTATCCGTTGCTCCTGATGGGGTCTTCTTTACATTGAGGAAACTGGATGCCTCCTCGCAGAGCACTTTAGGGAACATCTCCAGGACACCTGAACCAATCAACCCCACTGCCCTGTGGCCCAACATTTCAACTCCCCCTCCCACTCTGCCGAGGACATGAAGGTCCTGGGCCTCCTCCACCACCGCTCCCTCACCACCCAATGCCTGGAGGAAGAACGCCTCTTCTTCCGCCTCGGAACGCTTCAACCCCAGGGCATCAATGTGGACTTCATCAGTTTCCTCATTTCCCCTTCCCCCCACCTCACCCCATTCCAAACTTCCAGCTCAGCACTATCCTCATGACCTGTCCTACCTGCCAATCTTCCTTCCCACCTATCCGCTCCACCCTCCTCTCTGACCTATCACCTTCATCACTACCTCCATCCACCTATTGTACTCTTGGCTACTTTCTCCCCAGTCCCACCCCCTCCCATTTATGTCTCCACCCCAGAGACTCGCTGCCTTCATTCCTGATGAAGGGCTTTTGTCCGAAACATCGATTTTCCTGCTCCTCAGATGCTGCCTGACCTGCTGTGCTTTTCCAGCACCACTCTAATCTAAACCTCGGCATTCAAAGTTAAGTTCACTCAACTTGATCACCTCGTGTAGTGCTATCGAACTTCATTTTGTCCTGCATCAAAACCCTCAGGACTTCACTCCTGACATTTTGCTCCACAGCCATCTACCTCTATTGCTCCTGAGCATGTGTGGAGTGCCTTATGCCCTGCCTCCCTTGATTCGACACATCTGTTCTCCTTTGCATCTCTTTGAACTAGCCCTCCAACACAGTATCTGAAAACAATGGAGCCCATTATGCTGTGATGTTGTTGATGTATATAGTGTTCTACACATCTGGATGGCACAAATTTCTGTACAAAGTTTTATTATCAGATAGCCAGCGAGACATTCTCAATGTCCCCAAGAGTAGTTATGTGTCTAGTTATGGGGACACTTCTCCACAAATCTCTGCCCTACACACAAAGACAGTATTTTTATAGGGATTAAACAAAAGGTTTATCACTCACATGGTTGATTGTCATTACATAGTTTAAGATAGGTAATTATGAATTTACAAAACTCAATGAATGTCGATGTCCACTCATAACTTGTGAATGGATTACAGGGACTGATTATTGTATTCTTCATGGTCATGTGTTGATGGGAAGAGATTAAAACAGAAGGGCTTTATGACTCTATGAGTTCTCAATGGGGGATTCACATACCTATGCTAATATGGAGGGGAAGCAAGACAATGGGAGCAGGAGACAGTTTAACAGGGTTGTGGCCAAGGTTATCAGGCTTGTCTGTGAAGGACAAATGCTTTTGTCTGAGGCTGCAGAGGAATCCACATGTGTGTCTCCACTGGACCCCTTTTCTGGGACACAGTCAGCCTCTCCCTACTGAGATGTTCTGTCTATTCTGTAAGAGGACAGGCTTCCAATTGATACTGCGGTGAGTCTCTTTGGCAGTGGAACGTTTAACCCTTGAGTTCCCAAAATACCTTGAAAGAGAAATAAAACATGGAACTGATCCTTTTGTGGCTTTCTAACTTCTTCAATGTCTTTAATTCTTCCTCAATGTTAGAAATGTGGAGAGAGAGCAAGCTAACATTTTGAGTCGAGATGACTCTTCATCCGAGCTGATGAGGAGTCATCCAGATGCAAAACATTAATTTGCTCTCTCTCCATAAATGCTGCCTGACCCACTGTGATTTCCAGCACTTCTTGTTCTCAGTACAGATTCCAGCATCTGCAATAATTTGCTCCTATCTGTGTTACAAATGTGGTATTATGTTCAGCATCTGCTCTAGCCCCACAATGCATCTCCCCTTAAGTGTTGCAGAGTGACTTTGAATAATGCAGGCACTTAAGCTGTGCAGCATGTCGTGGTTTTGGGGGCTCTACAGCCAGCCATCAGCAATATTAAGAGCTGGCTATACCCTTTGACCATCAGGCAACACAAAGTTGACATAATGGCTATGTTAATTTGAACAGGCATGAGATAATGGCACATTTCAATTCCTATGTTTGTTTTCAGTGCTGTCAAATTCAGTGTTGTTGTGATTTTAACTAATTTGAAGATTTCCTTCTTTCATCCAACTGTAGAACCTGATATAATTTTAATCCCTTGAGCTCCTTTATTAAAGGCTGAGACACGAGTGAATTCAGTGCCTGTGTAATGTTATTTAAATGTTGAAATACAGACCTGATAATGCAGTAGGTGGTGTGCTAGTCATCCTTACACAATTAAAGCAATTTGTGTATTTTGCACTTACTGGTTGAAGAGATTTAATTTTGGTTCATTACTTCGAACATGCTCAACAGCAATCTATTCATTACTCTGCCGAGACTGGAGCAACATAGTATACGTGGAAACAGAACTCCGTACACTCAAAATAAAATATGTTAACATATTCAGATGGAGACTTTGCTGAGTATTTAGAGTCATAGAGTCATAGAGATGGACAGCATGGAAACAGACCCTTCGGTCCAACCCGTCCATGCCGACCAGAAATTCCAACCCAATCTAGTCCCATCTGCCAGCACCCGGCCCATATCCCTCAACCCTTCCTATTCATATACCCATCCAAATGCAATTGTACCAGCCTCCACCACATCCTCAGGCAGCTCATTCCACCCTCTGCGTGAAAACGTTGCCCCTTAGGTCTCTTTTATATCTTTCCCCCTCTCACCCTAAACCTATGCCCAGACCCCAGGGAAAAGACTTTGTCTATTTATCCTATCCATGCCCCTCATAATTTTGTAAACCTCTATAAGGTCACCCCTCAGCCTCCGACGCTCCAGGGAAAACAGCCCCAGTCTGTTCAGCCCCTCCCTGTAGCTCAGATCCTCCAACCCTGGCAACATCCTTGGAAATCTTTTCTGAACCCTTTCAAGTTTCACAACATCTTTCCGATAGGAAGGAGACCAGAATTGCATGCAATATTCCAACAGTGGCCTAACCAATGTCCTATACAGCCGCAATATGACCTCCCAACTCCTGTACTCAATACTCTGACCAATAAAGGAAAGCATACCAAACGCCTTCTTCACTATCCTATCAACCTGTGACTCCACTTTCAAGGAGCTATGAGCCTGCACTCCAAGGTCTCTTTGTTCAGCAACACTCCCTAGGTCCTTACCATTAAGTGTATAAGTCCTGCTAAGATTTGCTTTCCCAAAAATGCAGCACCTCGCATTTATCTGAATTAAACTCCATCTACCACTTCTCGGCCATTGGCCCATCTGGTCCAGATCCTGTTGTAATCTGAGGTAACCCTCTTCACTGTCCACTACACCTCCAATTTTGGTGTCATCTGCAAACTTACTAACTGTACCTCTTATGCTCGCATCCAAATCATTTATGTAAATTACAACAAGTAGAGGGTCCAGCACCGATCCTTGTGGCACTCCACTGGTCACAGACCTCCAGTCTGAAAAACAACCCTCCACAACCACCCTCTGTCTTCTACCTTTGAGCCAGTTCTGTATCCAAATGGCTAGTTCTCCCTGTATTCCATGAGATCTAACCTTGCTAATCATGGGGAACCTTGTCGAATGTCTTACTGAAGTCCATATAGATCACATCTACTGCTCTGCCCTCATCAATCTTCTTTGTTACTTCTTCAAAAAACTCAATGAAGTTTGTGAGACATGATCTCCCACACACAAAGCCATGTTAACTATCCCGAATCAGTCCTTGCCTTTCCAAATACATGTACATCCTGTCCCTCAGGATTCCCTCCAACAACTTGCCCATCACAGAGGTAAGGCTCACCGGTCTATAGTTCCCTGGCTTGTCCTTAACTCCCTTCTTAAACAGTGGCACCACGTTTGCCAACCTTCAGTCTTCCGGCACCTCACTTGTGACTATCGATGATACAAATATCTCAGCAAGTAGCCCAGCAATCACTTCTCTAGCTTCCCACAGAGCTCTCGGGTTCACCTGATCAGGTCCTCCAATCTTGGCAACATCCTTGTAAATCTTTTCTGAACCCTTTCAAGTTTCACAACATCCTTCCAACAGGAAGGAGACCAGAATTGTACGCAACATTCCAGAAGTGGCCTAACCCATGTCCTGTACAGCCGCAACATGATCTCCCAACTCCTGTACTCAATACTCTGACCAATAAGAGAAAGCATACCAAACGCCTTCTTCACTATCCTATATACCTGCGACTCTACTTTCAAGGAGCTATGAACCTGCACTCCAAGGTCTCTTTGTTCAGCAACACTCCCTTGGACCTTATCATTAAGTGTATGTGTCCTGCTAAGATTTGCTTTCCCAAAATGCAGCACCTCGCATTTATCTGAATTAAACTCCATCTGCCACTTCTCAGCCCATTGGCCCATCTGATCAAGATCCTGTCGCAATCTGAAGTAACCTTCTTCGCTGTCCAGTACACCTCCAATTTTGGTGTCAACTGCAAACTTACTAACTATGCCTCTTATGCTCACATTCAAATTGAAGTGGAGGACCCAGCACCAATCCTTGTGACACTCTACTGGTCACAGGACTCCAGTGTGAAAAAAAACCCTCCACCACCACCGTCTGTCTTCTACCTTTGAACCAGTTCTGTATCCAAATGGTTCATTCTCCCTGTATTCCGTGAGATCTAACCTTGCTAACCAGTCTCCCATGGGGAACCTTGTCAGACGCCTTACTGAAGTCCATATAGATCATGCCCACTGCTTAAACAGAGGCACCACGTTAGCCAACCTCCAGTCTTCCGGCACCTCACCTGTGACTATCAATGATACAAATATCTCAACAAGAGGCCCAGCAATCACTTCTCTAGCTTCTTACAGAGCTCTCGGGTACACCTGATGAGGTCCTGGGGATTTATCCACCTTTTTGCTCGATGAAAGTGGTGTCCAGGAAGCCATTGAAGCTGGACATTTCATGTCTTAGTCACATGCTGTGGAAATGCACTGCTGTCCCTGAATATGCCTGCAGAGATCTTTGCCCTCCCACCCAAAGTCATTTCTTTTAGTTCAGTGCAGCCACCAAGGCTCTTCCATGTTGAGATGCTCTCACTCCCTGCCTGCCTACCTCAGTAGCACCCTGTGCAGCTGCCGGCCTGACATGGATGTGATTAGTACACTGGCTGGTCCAAAGGAAGCCACTTAAGGAGGTTGCCTTCTTTAAGTTTGTACCAATGGTGGTCATGGAGAGCTGCAGTGGCTCAAGATCCTCACATAGGCCTTGATGCCTCCTGGAGAAACCAACCCATACAGGGAAAGTCTAACTCATTCAAAAGCAACCTAGCTACAACAGGCCCATAGGATGCAAAGGTCAAGGGAATAAGAGTGATTTTGCAGAGACTTCAGACTGTTGTTGAACTATAGGGCAGAATTTAATACCCTCCCTGTAAAACTTTTAGGGGTGAGGAGGTATTTATTCAGGTGGGAGCTTGGCTGTGTCTTCTCACTTCCACCCCAATAAGTGCATGGTTGAGAAGCTCTAAGAATGGACTTTCTGTTCCACTGTAAATTGAAGCCCTCACTTTGGGAAATAATCCTTAGTTCTTGGTGCCTTACTTCCAAATGAATGACATGAATGAGATACAGTGAGCACCCCCTTATTCAAAGTTATGCAATCCCACATTGGGAAGGTTAAAGCCACAGATAGCGCTTGCTGCTATACCACTCCCTACAGTCCCCACCATGTGATTTTCTCCCGCACAACAAACTACCATCACTCATTGGCCTGGGATCCAACAATGATACGAGGATTTGGGAGGTTAACGAGTTAGCATTGAGAGCAACAATCATCTCCCTGGTAATGCTGGTCAAGTTGCTGATTTGTCAACAGCGGTTAGTGGGTGTGACTTCTACCCACTGGGTTACTTGATCCCAGGGAAAGCCCACTGCTGTGCAGTTAGGTCACTGAGTGAGAATTAATTCAGTGGACCTTTCCTAAAAAGCTGATGTGAGACACTCATCACCTTCATTAAATTGGGCCCATTGTGGACAGTTTAGATTTTTTTTTGTAGGATGTCACAGCATTGAAACTTGTGTAGAACAGTCATGATAGATCAGTTAAGAAAATACTGGAAGTTTATTTTGGGTCTGAGAAGATTGCATAGCTTAGCTCTGATCTCTATGATTACACAGATTATTGATAAGGTGAATAATAGAAAGTAATAGCTTGTTTACACTCGCCATTGTTACAGGATCACACAGAAACAAGCAGTCCATGCCAATGTTTATACTCCACTTGAACCTCTCTTATCTTTCCTCTTTTAAGACTAATATTTGATTTGATTTAGAATTAGATTTTACTGTCACATATATCAAGTACAAAAGTATAGGAGTACAGTGAAAAGTTTTTAATGTCACCATGCACAGTGCCAGTTTAGATACAACTATCAAGGTATAGAAACAAGTTACAGTGGAACAGAAAGTCCATTAAGAACAAGGTAGAAAACAAAGGAACAAAGTTGAAAGTTAAACATTACAATCCTTCTTAATATTAAGTCTTTCTGAAGTGCTCAGCTATGTGGGGACCACGCTTCCTACAAGGGCACAATCTTCTTCGCTTTGGCACTGGTTCAATCTCCCCTGCTCTCATTGTTGCTGATGTTGGTGGAACCTCCATCACTGCGTTGGGCACACTCCTGGAATCTCAGACTACCAGAGCCCGATCCAGGTGCCGTCCACATTGATCCTTGGCCTTACCTTTGGTCCATGCGCCAGGCATCGGGAACTCACCGAGAATCCTGGGTTAGGCCCTCAGCTAATGCCTCGCACTGGACACCTTGCCGACTGCCACATTCAATGAGCTGGAAACCGCCACTGCTACTCTCAAGAAGATAAGTTATTTGAAAAAGACCAGCTATAGGATAAATACTAAAGCTAAAAGAAGAAAAAATAAATGAGAAAAGAAGAAAAAGAAAGGGAAATAGAGCAGATGGATTGAACGAGCCTATTCCGCTGCTATCGTGTGGAGATACCGATCTAATCAGTGATGGTTAAGGAAAATACCAAAGCATTTTATTTGTATATAAGGAGCAAGAGGGTAACTAGAGAAAGGGGAAAGCACAGCAGGCAGCATCCCAAGGAGCAGGAAAATCACCATTTTGTGCCGGAATGAAGGGCTCCAGATGAAGGGCTCCGGCCCTAAACGTTGATTCTCCTGCTCCTCGGATGGTGCCTGACCTGCTGTGCATTTCCAGCACCACCCTGTCAACTCCGATCTCCAGCATCTGCAGACCTCACTGTCTCCGAACTAGAGAAAGGGTTGACCCACTCAAGGACAAAGGAAAGTTATGCGTTGAGCCACAGAAAATGGGTGAGATTCTTAATGAGTACTTGGCATCAGTATTCACCGAGGATAGGGACATGGAGGATGTTGAGGTTAGGGATAGATGTTTGATTACTCTAAGTAAAGTCAGCATAAGGAGGGAGGAAGCATTGGGTAATCTAAAAGGGATTAAGGTGGACAAGACCCCAGTTCCAAATGGGATCTATCCCAGGTTACTGAGGAAAGCAAGAGACGAAATAGCTGGGGCCTTAACAGATATCCCTGCAGTATCCTTGAAAATGGGTGAGGTCCTGGAGGACTGGAGAATTGCTAATGTTGTCCCCTTGTTTAGGAAGAGTAGCAAGGATAATCCAGGTAACAATAGACTGGTGAACCTGATGTCAGTGGTAGGGAAACTACTGGAGAAGATACACAGGGATAGGATCTATTTACATTTGGAAGAAAATGGGCTTATCTGTGATAGGCAAAATGTTTTTGTGCAGGAAACTTAATAAAATTATTTGAGGAAGTGACAAAGTTGATTGAGGGAAGGACTGTAGATGTCATATATATAGACTTTAGTAAGACATTTGTTAAGGTTCCCCATGGTAGGTTGATGGAGAAAGTGAGTCGAGAGTGTGGTGTTGGAAAAGCACAGCCAGTCAGGCAGCATCCGAGGAGCAGGAGCAACGATGTTTTGGACATAAGCCTTTCATCAAGAATGAGGCTTGTGGGCTGGGGGCTGAGGGATAAATGGGGAGGGGGGGAAGGTAGCTGAGAATACGATGGTGAGGGGGATGGTGATAGGTTGGAGAGTAGAGTGGAGTGGATAGGCGGGAAAGGCACTGGACAGGTCAAGGGGGTGGTGCCGAGTTGGAGACTTGGGACTGGGATAAGGTGGGGGGAGGGGAAATGAAGAAACTGGTGAAATCCACATTAATCCCGTGTGGTTGCAGGGTCCCAAGATGGGAGATGAGGTGTTCTTCCTCCAGGTGCGGATGGTTAGGGTTTGTTGAAGGAGGCGGCCCAGGACCTGCATGTCCTTGGTGGAGTTGGAAGGGGAGTTGAAGTGCTCAGCCACGGGGCGGTGGGATTGGTTGGTGCGGGTGTCCCACAGGTGTTCTCTGAAACAATCCGCAAGTTGGCGTCTAGTCTCCTCGATGTAGAGGACAGCACATGGGCTACAGTAGATGACATTAGTGGAAGAGCAGGTAAAAATTTCTGTCTGACATGGAAGGATCCTTTGGGGCCTTGGAAGGAGGTGAGGGGGAGGTGTGGGTGCAGGTTTTGCACTTCCTGCACTGGCAGGGAAGGTGCCGGGAGTAGGGTGGGGCAGCATGGATTTGACAAGGGAGTTGCGGAGGGAATGGTCTCTCCGCAACACTATTAGGGGTGGGGAGGGAAATATATCTCTTATGGTGGGGATTGTTTGTAGGTGGCAGAAATGGCAGAGGATGACGTATACGAAGGTTGGTGGGGTGGAAGGTGAGGACCAGGGGGCTCTGTCCTTGTTGCGTTGGGAGGGGTGGGGTTCAAGGGCAGATGTGCTGGAAGTGGAAAAGGTGCACTGGAGGGCATCATCGACCACATGAGAGGGGGAATAGTGATCTTTAAAGAAGGAGGCCATCTGATATTTTCTAAGGTGGAATTGGTCATCCTGGGAACAGATGTGGCAGAGGTGGAGGAACTGGGAATAAGGGATAGCATTTTTACAGGTGGCAAGATGGGAGGAGGTACAGTCCAGATGGATGTGGGAGTCAGTCCTCACTTTCTCCTGATGCAGTCCGGGGGTACTAGCCAGATGGATGGCCGAAGCAGACAGAGAGTAGTAGCAGAAGGGAGTTTCTCAAAATGGACAACTGTGACCAGTGGTGTTCCACAGGGATCTGTGCTGGGACTACTGTTCTTTGTAATATACATAAATGATCTGGAGGAAGGTATAGATGGCCTGATTAGCAACTTTGCAGATGACCGTCAGGTTGATGGAGTAGCAGATAGTGAAGGTGACTGTCAGAGAATGCAACAGAATATAGATAGATTGGAGAGTTGGGTGGAGAAATGGCAGATGGAATTCAATCCGGGCAAATGCGATGTGATGCATTTTGAAAGATCCAATTCTAGAGCAAACTATACAGTAAATGGAAAAACCCTGGGGAAAATTGATGTACAGAGAGACCAGGTCGAGTGTACCTTGAAGGTGGCAACACAGGTCAATAGAGCAGTCAGGAAGGTGTAAGGCATGCTTTCCTTCATCAGATGGGGTGTTGAGTACAAGAGTTGGCAGGTCATGTTATAATTGTATAGGAGTTTGTTTTAGCCACATTTGGAATACTGCATACAGTTCTGGTCGTCAAATTAGCAGAAGGATGTGGATACTTTGGAGAGGGTGCAGAGGAGGTGCAGGATGTTGCCTGGTATGGAGGGCGCTAGCTATGAATATAGGTTGAGTAGATTAGGATTATTTTCAATAGAAAGTTGGAAGTTGCGGGGGGATCTGATTCAGGTCTACAAAATCATGAGAGGCATAGACAGGGTGGATAGCAAGATGCCTTTTCCCAGAGTGGGGGACTCAATTACTAGGGGTCACAAGTTCAAAGTGAGAGGGGAAAAGTTTCAGGGAAGTATGTGTGGAAAGCCCTTTGCGCTGAGGGTGTTGGGTGCCTGGAATGCATTGCCAGTGAAGGTGATAGAGGCGGGAACAATAGTGTTATTTAAGATGTATCTAGACATGAATGGGCAGGGAGCAAAGGGACACAGATCCTTGGAAAATAGGCGACGGGATAGAGGATCTGGATTGGCACAGGCTTGGAGGGCCAAAGGGCCTGTTTCTGTGCTGTAATTTTCTTTGTTCTTTGTTCTAATCCTTTGTTCCTATCTCCTTCTGTGCTTTTGTGTAATAAAATGCATTTATTAGCGAGTGGGTAAAAGAGTTTCTTCTGAATTCTTTATTGGCTTTCTTGGAAACTACCTTAAATTGATGACCTTTTAATTATGGTTTTCCTAATTTGAGGAAACATACTCTCTGCATCCACTATATCAAAGGCTTGAATAATTTTGAAGACCAATTGTGAGAAACAAAGTTCACTCACTTCAATAATTTCAGTCCGAGACAAGATCTGAATCAGTAGTGTCATTTATTTCACACTTGCAAGTGGGTGTGATGTCCAGTGCCTATAAGGCAGAGGACGTACACAACCCAAATTCAATTCATACACAATATTTATATAATTTGGTTTCTTTTGTTTTACATTGCTCCTCCCCTGTTTACATCCTCCACTTCCCTAAGACTGGCCCCATTACTCCTGTTTATCTCTTGCCTTATCCGGCCTTGTCTGTGACCAAATGCTTATTTCTGACCTCACAAGGCCATTTGACCTCATCCCATCCTTTGCTTAGCATTATCTACTCCCTCCATCTGTGCTGCCCCTCACAGCATCTTATCACTAAGCCCTTTTAATTGGGGTTTGTTCCTGTGTTTCTGTAAAAGTGGGAAACAGATGTTTATACCTACTGTTTGTACAGGGGTATCTAGCTTAACTTCATCCCCTCACAACATCTTATCTATTTGCCCGTAATATCTACCATTGTTTTGCTGTCACGTTTCATTTTGGCATACAATTTTAGCTAATACAAAAACAATTATATATTTCCTCCACATCGTTTCCATTCTTGTTGACTCAGCTCTTGGCTAAAACAATTACACACTGGTGTGAATTCATTTACTTTTATATAATCAATTATAATTGCAGAATTGCAGAAGTAACATTAATTTACCTATATTCCACAATTTCCCCTTTTTCTTTAATTACCATTTGTTATCTTCTGCATTTTTCTTTTAAGCATCACCCCTGAAATTCGCAAGCATCATTCCGGAGATTTCATCCATCTTTGTCTCACTCATCTCCTCATTATTTAGTTAATAAAGTTCTTCTGCCTGATTTCCTTTTAGGGGCACCTGTTCATCAAGGCTGTTTCAATCAGTCTTTGGGTGAGCCCTCGTATACAGGGTATGATACAACAGCCAATGGCCACCAATACCCTGACTACTACTATCAGGGAAGTAACGATGGAAACCACCACCCGCTTCTACCTTCCAAACCAGGATTCAAGCCATCCCGTGAGAGATGTGTCTACTCCTGAATTCTCAGCCAGTTCCTCTGCTAAGGTAGTCAATCCCCTTAAGGCCCGAGTAATTGAACCATCAGGTGCAGTGTTATTAGGAATAAAGGTACAACAGCTTCCTCCTAACATAACTCTAAGCATTCCCAGTATTTTAAACATCATGCTGAAGCACAAAACGACTTAATATACAATCCTACAGAAATAATCCCGCGCTCGCGTAATCAGTTACTCAAAGTCTCTTTAGTCTGAGTTTCAGCGGGTCTTGCGTTGATTTGGCTGTCCAGACTTCTTCCTCAACTGGAGGGTCCACTGGCCCTTTGATCCGAGTGTAGTAAGTCCAGCATTTTTCCGCCATCCTTATTGCCGTTTCGGTAGTCAAAAGAGTCTGGTACGGCCCTTCCCACTCCGGCTGCAATTTAGTCTCTGTCCATGATTTTCCTAAGATCCAATCGCCCGGCCGGATGGGATGAATGGTGAATTCAAGGGGTGGAGTCTGTGCCAATAAACCCTGTTTCCTGAGGAAAGACAGAGAGGAGGACAAGCCCAGTATATACTTCTTTAAGAACAAATCTTTAGTTTCGGGAATTGGCAATTCTCCATTCGTTCCCAGATAAGGTAATGCAAATAAGATTTCATAGGGGGATAGTCCTAAATCTTTTCTCCACCAAGGGACAAGCCCAAAAGGCATCCTTTAAATCTATCACACTAAACCATTTGTGGTCATGAGGGATCTTACTTAATCTCTAATCAGTCCCTCAATTACTGGCTGCAGTCCTCGTGTACCTTCTATGGAAATGGGATATTGTCGCTCACAGACAATGTCCCCTTTCCTTTTTAAATTTATTAGAAGGGGAGGGATCTGTAGTTTTCCACGATTCCCTTCCCTAGCCCATACAATAGGGTCTATCTCTCTCTCCACATCCGCTGTCAACATTGCCATTTGTACAACTAATTCTTTTTCCTGAATTCCAATCTCCAGTCCTAAGAGGATAATTAAGTCTCTCCCTAGTAAGTTACTTCCTATATCAGGGATTTACACAATTCCCCTGTGACCCTATCCTTAGGACCTTCTATCATCATAGGTTCAAATACTGGAACAGTAAATCCTTCCCCTTTTACCCCCGAAATGGTAATTGAGCGTGTCGACATTTCTACTTTCTTTGGTTTAAAATTCAGCGATGACCGTGCTGCCCCCGTATCTACTAGGAAGACTACCACTTCCCTATAGCGTCTCACCTTCAGGTTTATCAAGGGTTCCTGGTGGGCCCCCAAGGGTAGGAAAACCTGACACCCCTATTCTTCATCAAAATTCATAAGCGGAATTGCCCTTTCTTCCCTTTGTAGATCAGGACACTCCCGCTTAAAATGCCTTATCTTTCCGCAATAATAGCATCCTGCCTGTGGAGACCTCCATCTCTGCCCCTGTCGCTCGAACCCTCTATCAAATGCTCCCCCTTGTCCTCTCCCTCTCCCTCTTCCTGTCTGTCCTACATGCTGCCTCCCGCTGCTCCGGTTGCTCACCATTGGTTCCATTCTTTTCTTAACTACCTCATCAACCGTAGCTACCATCATTTTCACCTTCTGTTTTTGTCTCTCATCCTCTCTCTTTACAAACACTTTCCGTGCCTCTCTTAACAATTCATCTAATGGTTTTTCACTCCACCCTTCTATCTTCTGTATCTGTCTCTGTATGTCTGGCCATGCCTTTGTCACAAAATGTACTTTCAAAAGACCCTGTGCCACTGGGTCCTCAGGGTTCATTCCAGAGTATTTTCGCATTGAGTCTCTTAATCTTTGCAAGAAAGCTGAAGGAGTCTCATCTTTCTCCTGTCTAACTTCAAAGGCTTTAGTCAGATACTGCGACTTCGGGACTGCCTCTCTTATTCCTTTTAGAATCAGGTCTTTCAATTCCCTCATTTCTTCTCTATGCTCCAGGTTTTGGTTTTCCCACTGGGGATCTCTGAGGGGAAACTTCGTCTCTCCCTGTCCAGCATCCCCATCTCCAATCGGGTGTTCCCTGTCCCATATTTTAATGGCTGCTCCCCGTATAAGTCCCCTTTCCTCCCCAATAAATAGTATATTCAAAATAGACATTAGCTCAGCCCACGTATACAGACTGGGCCCCGAAAATTGATCAATTTGTTCAGACAACCCCACCGGATCCTCAACCAGGACCTTCATTTCCTTTTTAAATGTTCTGACCTCCCACTGGTGAGGGGGGCACTTACAAACCCAATCTTTTTGTCCCCTGTTGGTACCTCCCAAAGGGGATAAGTCGTTACATTCTTCCCTTTTTTTTCTTAAAAAAATATTGCAATATTTCTAGCTCCCCATAACTTCAAACACCAATTCATCAATTCACAATTCATGCTTGACTAACTTTAAAGCCTGTTCCAAACTTGTAAATATATTTATATATTTACGTTCATTTATTCAGTATTTAATATTTAAAATGTAAAATGTATACAGTTCCCATTTTTGAAATTCACTGTAATTACCCAGTTTTAGTCCCTTAATTTAAATCCAAAATTAGTTTTCTTAAGTAGTCCTGACCAATCATTGCTCAATTACAATACTATAGGTCATGAAATAATCAAAGCTGTCTTAAAAGAATTTGTCTATTCAAGTTTAAAAAAAAAACTTCTAATGCATGAACAATGGCCGAATCCAAGGTCACAGATATTAACCAAAAGAGTTTCGTTTTTACTACAATCTAATGTTGAACTGAAACTTCAACTGTCCTCCATAAATCGCTTTTATGTAAAGCTAAAATAGATTAGTTAGAAACTGATAATAAGGCAGTCATGATCTGTAAAAAGAACAGGAGTTATCACCATTTTTTTTCATAATCTCGATAGAATCCTTAACCTTAAAAGAAATCATGTTAAGTTTCCATAATAGAAATCAGATTCAAAACAGCCCTGGAACTCAAGCTCCAGGGAATAAAACGCAAACATTCAATCACCAACAAACAAATGTGCATTCAAACCAAATCACAAAGGGTTAAACTTTCTATCAGCTGTACAGCTCTTTTCATTCTCTCTCACTCATTGACAAATGAATTCAGATATTTACAAACCCAGTCTTCGTCCGACCTGTACTTTGGCCAGAAGATGGCGGGACGAAGAATGGATTCCTTAGTCCATACGAAGCAACAATATTTAATCATCTTTTTCCCTTGTACAAGTATTATTTTGCCAATTCCACAACATCCTGCCCAAAGGACTTTCTGGAGGTATGTTGTAAGGGACCCCACCTCCATTTCCATTGCCTTTTTCTTCTTTTGTTTTCCCAGAGGCTTTTTCCTTACCCACGGCGCAATCCATATTGAGTTCCTTCGTTAGTCCCTTATTAACTACTAAAACTCAATCCCGGCCACCAAGGCAATACTTAAAAGTCAATTTTCTTACCTTGGTCTGTGCACAGAGTTGCCTGGCCTCTTTTTGCCGTATTTTCTATCGACCTCCTCTCATTGTCTGATTCAAATGTCACTCTTGTGGGACTCATACCAGTCGCCCAAGGGAGCGGACCAAACCAGGACACGAGACCGCTCCTCAATTGGGAACAGGACGCGTCTTCCCAGTGTCCAGGGCCAGCCACTCCCCCCGGCGATGGAAGAACATCCCGGACAGCCCCCAATTGTGAGAAACAAAGCTCACTCACTTCAATAATTTCAGTCTGAGACAAGATCTGAATCAGTAGTGTCATTTATTTCACACTTGCAAGTGGGTGTGATGTCCAGTGCCTATAAGGCAGAGGACGTACACAACCCAAATTCAATTCATACACAATATTTATATAATTTGGTTTCTTTTGTTTTACATTGCTCCTCCCCTGTTTACATCCTCCACTTCCCTAAGACTGGCCCCATTACTCCTGTTTATCTCTTGCCTTATCCGGCCTTGTCTGTGACCAAATGCTTATTTCTGACCTCACAAGGCCATTTGACCTCATCCCATCCTTTGCTTAGCATTATCTACTCCCTCCATCTGTGCTGCCCCTCACAGCATCTTATCACTAAGCCCTTTTAATTGGGGTTTGTTCCTGTGTTTCTGTAAAAGTGGGAAACAGATGTTTATACCTACTGTTTGTACAGGGGTATCTAGCTTAACTTCATCCCCTCACAACATCTTATCTATTTGCCCGTAATATCTACCATTGTTTTGCTGTCACGTTTCATTCTGGCATACAATTTTAGCTAATACAAAAACAATTATATATTTCCTCCACATCGTTTCCATTCTTGTTGACTCAGCTCTTGGCTAAAACAATTACACACTGGTGTGAATTCATTTACTTTTATATAATCAATTATAATTGCAGAATTGCAGAAGTAACATTAATTTACCTATATCCCACACCAGGCCACTCTTAGAATTCTGTTTACAGGGAAAAAGACAACTGACCTATTGATCTTTCTTGATATGCATGTCATACAATTCTGGTATCAATTGCTATGAGCATTACACCTGAATCTAGTTATCCCCAATGGACTGCACACATGTACTTAAAATTCAAGAAGCCTGCTTCATATTTTCACATGCCCACTGCATCCCCCTACTACCTAATCGAGGTTCACTGAGACAATTTGTCATGTCTCTCCTGCCTCAGCTAACTCTGCACAGAATACAAACTGAACCTGCTATTTAAGATTACCAAATATGTAATTGGAGAAGCTTATAACTCAGTCTATGGGCTACATTATGATTAACATAATTAAAAGTTGTATGAAAAGGATTAAGTTTAGAGAGATGCTTTAAAGTTCTGGCTACTTACACGATTAAAGAGCCTGGATGAACATTGAACCTTCTCAATTTCATGGATTTAACGCTGACTTTAATTAGATGTCATTGTGTGATAGATGAGCCCACTGCCACAATTGATAAATGCAGAGGCATGGAAAGATTATTCCCCTGATGTTGCTGGAACAATGACAGAATCAGAAGATTAGCATCCACCATTCCAATTAAACCAAAATATCTTTTAGATTTATTTTTTACTATTGGCTTGCAAAAGGTGTTAATCTAAAATTGAATACAGAAAGTAAAGTCAGAACTCTATCATAACCAAATGGAACTGCCTGGTATTGCAGTACTGTATGCAGCATTACACTACACTATGGAGCAGCTGCAATTCCCTACAAACTGAATTCTCAATCTTGGCAAATCTGTGTAGGAAATCCAGTCAAGCAAAAGCTTTCTTAATAGCTGTGAGGTGAAAATGGATGACACCCTAGCCCCGGATAATCTTGTTAATAATACTCACAGGATGCAACAGGCAATGCTATGAGACAGAAAAACAATTGGGACTTGGCATTAGCTGACCCGAAAGAAATCCTTCAAATATCAAATTGAGTTTGCTACTGCTGTAGTGCATCAACCTTTAACATCCTTGGTATTACCATTGACCAGAGACTGAGGACTGGGCATCTAAATACTTTGGCAATAAGAACAGAGTCAAAAGTCATGGATTTTGTCATGAGTAACTCACTTCCTGACCATGTACCATCTAAAAGGCACAAGGTGGGAGGTTTCTTCGGGAAAAGTAGTGAAATATTTTCCAAATGTATGGATGAATGTAGCTCCAGAAACACTCAAGTAGCATGATCCAGGACCAAGCGATCTGTTCAATTGGTACCCCATTCGCCATCTTAAGTATTCACTCTCTCTGTCATTCCCGCTGACACACTGGCAGCAGTGTATCATCTACACGATCCACTGCATCAATAAACCAAACTTCCTTTTACAATACCTTTCAAATCTATAATCTTAACTATTGTGAGGGCCAAAGACAGCTGATGCATGTGAACAAAACCATTTGCAAATTCTTCTATAAGCCACATAACATCCTGACTTGAAATTGTGTTCTCCTTCTTTCATTGTTGCTGCATCAAAATCATGGAACTCAAAGGATGCCCATACACAATCACACAGTATCCTCAGAAAGAAAGAAATTATTGCATTGATATAGTGCCTTTCGTGATCTCGAAATATCCCGTAGTGTTTTATGTTCAAGGAGGTATTTTTAAAATTTATTCTCTGTTGTAATAATACAGAGCCTATTCTGCACATGGCAAGGTCCCAAAACCATTACATTTTGTTTTGACTCAATGATTTATTGGAAACCTTTGGCTCAGAAAGCTTAAACGACTAAGGGAAGCAATCTCCCTTACTCTCCTCCATAATAATGGGATCTTTTACCTGGTTGCCTGGAAATGTGTTGTATTCAAGTTCAATTGAGGCATTTAATTATTAGTTAGAAATGGTGTACAGGGATATGGAAAAAAGGCAGGAATTTGGCATTAGGGAATAGAACTGGAACAGGTACAAAGGCCAAGTGGCCTCCATCTACACCATAATGATTCTGTGATTTACATAAATTCAAAAAAAAAACAGGACTCAGTTTGACATCTCATCTGAAAGATGGCATCACCAATAATTTAGCCCTCTAGCAGCACTGCATTGATGTTGTAGCTGTACCTGTGTGCTTGAAGTCAGACTTTAACCTATGAATTTCTGATTCCAAGCTGAGAAGGTGCTGTCAATAAAATAATGGCTGATGAATTCTTGGAAAGTAGATAGATGGAATGTATGATTATTTTAGCACAGGTGAGCAGTCATTTGGGGAATAACCAGCCTCCCCTCCTGCAACTGCCCCAGCTCCTGGTCAGGAATAAAAATCTAGTGAGTTTATCTAGTTGCAGGTTGTGTTATTTCTGGTCATTAATCTGGATAGCACCATTTGGTCCAGTTATTTGACAAGGACCATGCACAAACAAAACTGGACAGAAACTGAAGCTGACTTACAAACTTGAGTGAAAGTTTTAAGTGCCTTCTGGTTGATGCTGGTGTTTCATGAGATTTGGATTCTTTATTCCATTGACATCATGTCCTTAATAACCTGAAGGGAAATGAAGGTTAAACTAGGAAAATGGAATTAAGCCTTTATCACATCTTGTTGAAGAAATTTTTTGCTTCTATCAATCCATGAGACCTCTCTGTGACAAAGGCACACTTGCCAGCAGAGAGAGTTGGCTTACCTGCTCAAGCCCCGCTCCTTGGTATCCTCCCTCATTGTGGCCACCTGCTGCTAGGCAGAATTGAATGTAGTCTTAGCAATGTGGCCTTAGCAATGTGTTGTACTGTTGCAATACAATGTCCCAACTCCAATACTCAGTGCTCTGACCAATGAAAGCAAGTGTGCCAAATGCCTTCTGCACCATCCTGTTTATCTGCAACGCCACTCTTAAGGAACTATGAACCTGTACCTGTAGATCCCTCTGTTCAACAATACTCTCCAGGGCCCTACCATTAACTGTGTGAGTCCTATCCTGATTGTGTTACCAAAATGCAATACTTCATATTTATCTAAATTAAATTCCTTCTGCCATTTCTCAGCCCATCTGATCAACATCTCTTATCTCTTAGATAACCTTCTTCACAGTCCATTATATGACCAATTTTGGTCGCATTTTCTACAGGTTCCAGGCTCTGCAGCAGATCACTCATATTGGAGTCTGGTTCAATCAGTTCTCCTGGAGTCACATTATTGAAAGTACTTGTGCTTTCATTGCCATCTACTGGCAGGTCATCCCTCTCCCATCTTTTACAGTTAGAGTAGGCCTCCTAACAGTGGATGCACCCTCAGGATTCACAATGCACAGGTTGTTCCAAGATTCCTCATTGCATTCTGATTCCACTTCACTCGAGTCATCGCATACTGACACTTCACATTATGCCACATCTTTGAGTGAGCTGCGAACCTCACAATATCCACCTTTGGCATTGAACATCTCCCATCTGAGGACCATTTTACAAGGTTGTTCTCCAGCTATTGGTTCAACAACGTAGGTGTGGATTACTGTGTCCAGCCACTTGGTGACTCCATGAGGTTTAGGACCCCACAAATCCTGCATCTCATTCCGACTTTGGAGGAATACCCTTGCACTGATTGGAAGCTCGGTCCTGTCAGCCTTGAATTGTTTTTCTTCTCAACCATTCTCTTTCAGTCCTCTTGATTATTGAATGCTTGGTTCATTTCATGTAATGTTCAGCTATCGACACACTGACCTGGCCATCTCCATTAGAAAGTGTAGTGAGTCCAAGGAGATGATACACAGGAAGGAACTGGCTCCCTTGCAAACAAGAAATGTTGTTGGAGAATACCTTGTGGATGCTTGTTGGGTGCTGTTACAAGCATAAACTAGCTCTTGAAGATACACCGGCCACTTTTGTTTGCTCTCTGGAAGCAAGGTATACATACAATCAGCGTGACTGAAACCATCCATACTGCCCATTGCCCTCTGGATGTCAGGGATGGTGCAGCTCTTGGAAGGGCCTTAGATCTTGCAAATCACCTGTAGGACCTTACCTTCGAAATTGTGCCCTGAGCACCATGAATCTGACATGGAACACTGAAATGAGTAGACCAGTCACACTCTGGGGATGGTTGAGGTCTGTCGATCAGAGGTGAGAATGGCCTTTGGGAACTTGGTGAAAATATCCATGTATCCTATTATGGGGTCAAAGATTATAATATTCATGGCAAGAATGTGTGGAGGTTTCTTGGTAACCAATTGTCCCATACTAGGCTGAAGTTACTTCCCTGCTGTGGCCAAGGTACACCTCTCACAGTTCAGACAGTAGTCATCAATATCAGCAGCTATATGAGGTCAGGATACTACTGGCCAGCACAGTAGTCTTTTCTGTCACTTGATGTCCTGCTTGATCATGAGCCACTACCAACTCTTGACACTTGAAACTGTCAAAAAGGATGAGTTGCTACATATCTCTCTGTCTCTGTTCTTGTCATGAACCAGCCAATGGAGGAGTCCTTTCTCCTCCCTGATTCCTTTCCATCACCTCAACAGTTTTGGTGCTTGCTTGGATCACTTTCCTGTGGCATAGTGTGTTGATGTCCACATCAATCAGCTAAAGCTGCCTGAGGTCCTCTTCAAGTTAAGGTAAAAATATAGGAGAAAGTGAAGACTGCAGATGTAGGAGAGTCAGAATTGAAAAGTCTGGCACTGGAAAGGCAAAGCATGTCAGGCAGCATCTGAGAAGCAGGAGTGTCAACGTTTCAAGCATAAGCCTTTTATCTAAGTTGAAAACATAGCTGGATTTACCCCCTGGACCTGAGTTAGATTTTATTCATTAGTACATTAGTGCCACTGCATTGAATCTTCGTGTGACTGTCATAGGGATCAGGCTTGCAATGCTGAATTTAACTTGGAGCTTGGATATTACATCAGCAACAGCCCCCTCTAGCTGGTCAGGGGTTGTCAGAGTAAGAAATGCGGGTCCCTTTAATGCTGAAATCAATCAGCTGCAGAACTGTTTGGGATCAGACAATGCTCATCAGAGATTTGTATTTAAGAGCTGAGTTCTCGAGCTGTTTTGACACTTCTGGTAGTGTCCCTAGCTCTGAGATAAAAGGTAGGGAGGAGGGACTTGGGGGAGGGGCGTCGGAAATGTGATAGGTGGAAAGAGGTCAAGGTGAGGGTGATAGGTCAGACTGGGGTGGGGGCGGAGAGGTCAGGAAGAAGATTGCAGATTAGGAAGGCAGTGCTGAATTCGATGGATTTGACTGAGACAAGGTGGGGGGAGGGGAGATGAGGAAACTGGTGAAATCCGAGTTCATCCCTTGTGGTTGGAGGGTTCCTAGGCGGAAGATGAGGCGCTCTTCCTCCAACTGTCGTTTTGTTGTGGTCTGGCGATGGAGGAGTCCAAAGACCTAAAAAGGTAAAAACAATGACTGCAGATGCTGGAAACCAGATTCTGGATCAGTGGTGCTGGAAGAGCACAGCAATTCAGGCAGCATCCGAAAAGCTTCAAAATCGACGTTCCGGGCAAAAGCCCTTCATCAGGAATAAAGGCAGAGAGCCTGAAGCGTGGAGAGATAAGCTAGAGGAGGGTGGGGGTGGGGATAGAGTAGCATAGAGTACAATAGGTCAGTGGGGGAGGAGATGAAGGTTATAAGTCAGGGAGGAGAGGGTGGAGTGGATAGGTGGAAAAGGAGCTGGGCAGGTAGGACAAGTCCGGACAAGTCAAGGGGACAGTGTTGCTGGAGGTTAGAAACTAGGATGAGGTGGGGGAAGGGGAAATAAGGAAGCTGTTGAAATCCACATTGATGCCCTGGGGTTGAAGTGTTCCGAGGCGGAAGATGAGGCATTCGTCTTCCATGCGTCTGGTGGTGAGGGAGCGGCGGTGGAGGAGGCCCAGCACCTCCATATCCTCGGCAGAGTGGGAGGGGGAGTTGAAATGTTGAGCCACGGGGCGGTTTGGTTGATTGGTGCGGGTGTCTCGGAGATGTTCCCTAAAGCGCTCTGCTAGGAGGCGCCCAGTCTCCCCAATGTAGAGGAGACCGCATCGGGAGCAACGGATACAATAAATGATATGAGTGGATGTGCAGGTAAAACTTTGATGGATGTGGAAGGCTCCTTTAGGGTCTTGGATGGAGGTGAGGGAGGAGGTGTGGGCACAGGTTTTACAGTTCCTGCGGTGGCAGGGGAAAGTGCCAGGATGGGAGGGTGTGTCGTAGGGGGGCGTGGACCTGACCAGGTAGTCACGGAGGGAACGGTCTTTGCGGAAGGCGGAGAAGGGTGGGGAGGGAAATATATCCCTGGTGGTGGGGTCTGTTTGGAGGTGGCGGAAATGTCGGCGGATGATTTGGTTTATGCGAAGGTTGGTAGGGTGGAAGGTGAGCACCAGGGGCGTTCTGTCCTTGTTGCGGTTGGAGGGGTTGGGTCTGAGGGCGGAGGTGCGGGATGTGGACGAGATGCGTTGGAGGGCATCTTTGACCACGTGGGAAGGGAAATTGCGGTCTCTAAAGAAGGAGGCCATCTGGTGTGTTCTATGGTGGAACTGCTCCTCCTGGGAGCAGATACGGCGGAGGCGGAGGAATTGGGAATACGGGATGGCATTTTTGCAAGAGATAGGGTGGGAAGAGGTGTAATCCAGGTAGCTGTGGGAGTCGGTGGGTTTGTAAAAAATGTCAGTGTCAAGTCGGTCGTCATTGATGGAGATGGAGAGGTCCAGGAAGGGGAGGGAGGTGTCAGAGATGGTCCAGGTAAATTTAAGGTCAGGGTGGAATGTGTTGGTGAAGTTGATGAATTGCTCAACCTCCTCGCGGGAGCACGAGGTGGCGCCAATGCAGTCATCAATGTAGCGGAGGAAGAGGTGGGGAGTGGTGCCGGTGTAATTACGGAAGATCAACTGCTCTACGTAGCCAACAAAGAGACAGGCATAGCTGGGGCCCATACGTGTGCCCATGGCTACCCCTTTGGTCTGGAGGAAGTGGGAGGATTCAAAGGAGAAATTATTAAGGGTGAGGAACAGTTCGGCCAAACAAATGAGAGTGTCAGTGGAGGGGTACTGTTGGGAATGTCTGGAAAGGAAAAAAGGAAGGGCTTGGAGGCCCTGGTCATGGCGGATGGAGGTGTAGAGGGATTGGATATCCATGGTGAAGATGAGGCGTTGGGGGCCGGGGAAACGGAAGTCTTGGAGGAGGTGGAAGGCGTGGGTGGTGTCTCGAACGTATGTGGGGAGTTCCTGGACTAGGGGGGATAGGACAGTGTCGAGGTAGGTAGAGATGAGTTCAGTGGGGCAGGAGCATGCTGAGACACTGGGTCGGCCAGGGTGGTCAGGCTTGTGGATCTTGGGAAGGAGGTAGAACCGGGCAGTGCGGGGTTCCCGGACTATGAGGTTGGAAGCTGTGGGTGGGAGATCTCCTGAGGTGATGAGGTTCTGTATGGTCTGGGAGATGATGACATTTTCTACAAACCCACCGACTCCCACAGCTACCTGGATTACACCTCTTCCCACCCTACCTCTTGCAAAAATGCCATCCCGTATTTCCAATTCCTCCGCCTCCGCCGTATCTGCTCCCAGGAGGAGCAGTTCCACCACAGAACACACCAGATGGCCTCCTTCTTTAGAGACCGCAATTTCCCTTCCCACGTGGTCAAAGATGCCCTCCAACGCATCTCGTCCACATCCCGCACCTCCGCCCTCAGACCCAACCCCTCCAACCGCAACAAGAACAGAACGCCCCTGGTGCTCACCTTCCACCCTACCAACCTTCGCATAAACCAAATCATCCGCCGACATTTCCGCCACCTCCAAACAGACCCCACCACCAGGGATATATTTCCCTCCCCACCCCTCTCCGCCTTCCACAAAGACCGTTCCCTCCGTGATTACCTGGTCAGGTCCACGCCCCCCTACGACCCGCCCTCCCATCCTGGCACTTTCCCCTGCCACCGCAGGAACTGTAAAACCTGTGCCCACACCTCCTCCCTCACCTCCATCCAAGGCCCTAAAGGAGCCTTCCACATCCACCAAAGTTTTACCTGCACATCCACTCATATCATTTATTGTATCCGTTGCTCCCGATGCGGTCTCCTCTACATTGGGGAGACTGGGCGCCTCCTAGCAGAGCGCTTTAGGGAACATCTCCGAGACACCCGCACCAATCAACCAAACCGCCCTGTGGCTCAACATTTCAACTCCCCCTCCCACTCTGCCGAGGATATGGAGGTGCTGGGCCTCCTCCACCGCCGCTCCCTCACCACCAGACGCATGGAAGACGAACGCCTCATCTTCCGCCTCGGAACACTTCAACCCCAGGGCATCAATGTGGACTTCAACAGTTTCCTCATTTCCCCTTCCCCCACCTCATCCTAGTTTCTAACCTCCAGCAACACGATCCCCTTGACTTGTCCGGACTTGTCCGACCTGCCCAGCTCCTTTTGCACCTATCCACTCCACCCTCTCCTCCCTGACCTATCACCTTCATCTCCTCCCCCACTGACCTATTGTACTCTATGCTACTCTATCCCCACCCCCACCCTCCTCTAGCTTATCTCTCCACGCTTCAGGCTCTCTGCCTTTATTCCTGATGAAGGGCTTTTGCCCGAAACGTCGATTTTGAAGCTTTTCGGATGCTGCCTGAATTGCTGTGCTCTTCCAGCACCACTGATCCAGAGTCCAAAGACCTGCATATCCTTGGTGGAGTGGGAGGGGGAGTTAAAGTCTTGAGCCACAGGGTGGTTGGGTTGGTTGGTCCGGGTGTCCCAGAGGTGTTCTCGGAAACGCTCCGCAAGTAGCTGGCCTGTCTCCCCAATATAGAGGAGGCCACATCGGGTACAGAGGATGCAATAGATGATGTGTGTGGAGGTGCAGGTGAATCTGTGGCGGATATGGAAGTTTCCTTTGGGGCCTTGGAGGGAGGTGAGGGGGGAGGTGTGGACGCAAGTCTTGCACCTCCTGCGGTCGCAGGGGAAGGTGCCGGGTGTGGAGGTTGGGTTGGTGGGGGGTGTGGATCTGACGAGGGAGTCACGGAGGGAGTGGTCTTTACGGAATGCTGATAGGGGAGGGGAGGGAAATATATCCTTGGTGGTGGGGTCCGTTTGGAGGTGGCGGAAATGACGACGGATGATGCGCTGTTCATGGAGATTGGTGTGGTAGTAGGTGAGGACCAGTGGGGTTCTGTCCTGGTGGCGGTTGGAGGGGCGGGGCTCAAGGGCGGAGGAGCGGGAAGTGGAAGAGATGCGGTGGAGGGCATCGTGGGTACGTTTTTGGAACTGGAGGACCAGTTCCAAAAACAGGAGGACCAGTTCCAAAAACGTACAACCCAGATGGCCTCCTTCTTCAAGGACCGCAATTTCCCCCCCGATGTGGTCGACGATGCCCTCCACCGCATCTCTTCACTTCCCGCTCCTCCGCCCTTGAGCCCCGTCCCTCCAACCGCCACGGACAGAACCCCACTGGTCCTCACCTACCACCCCACCAATCTCCATGAACAGCGCATCATCCGCCGTCATTTCCGCCACCTCCAAACGGACCCCACCACCAAGGATATATTTCCCTCCCCTCCCCTATCAGCATTCCGTAAAGACCACTCCCTCCGTGACTCCCTCGTCAGATTCACACGCCCCACCAACCCAACCTCTACTCCCGGCACCTTCCCCTGCAACCGCAGGAGGTGCAAGACTTGCGCCCACACCTCCCCCCTCACCTCCCTCCAAGGCCCCAAAGGAAACTTCCATATCCGCCACACACATCATATATTGCATCCTCTGCACCCGATGTGGCCTCCTCTATATTGGGGAGACAGGCCGGCTACTTGCGGAGCGTTTCAGAGAACACCTCTGGGACACCCGGACCAACCAACCCAACCACCCTGTGGCTCAATACTTCAACTCCCCCTCCCACTCCACCAAGGATATGCAGGTCTTTGGACTCCTCCATCGCCAGACCACAACAAAACGACGGTTGGAGGAAGAGCGCCTCATCTTCCGCCTAGGAACCCTCCAACCACAAGGGATGAACTCGGATTTCACCAGTTTCCTCATTTCCCCTCCCACCACCTTGTCTCAGTCAAATCCATCGAATTCAGCACCGCCTTCCTAACCTGCAATCTTCTTCCTGACCTCTTTGCCCCCACCCCAGTCTGACCCATCACCCTCACCTTGACCTCTTTCCACCTATCACATTTCCGACGCCCCTCCCCCAAGTCCCTCCTCCCTACCTTTTATCTTAGCCTGCTGGACAAACTTTCCTCATTCCTGAAGAAGGGCTTATGCCCGAAATGTCGATTCTCCTGTTCCCTGGATGCTGCCTGACCTGCTGCGCTTTTCCAGCAACACATTTTCAGCTCTGATCTCCAGCATCTGCAGACCTCACTTTCTCCCTAGCTCTGAGCCAGGAGGTCTGTGTTCAGATCCCACCAGCTCCAGAGATGTATCACAACATGCCTGAACAGGTTTATGAGAAATATTCTGCCACGGTGGGTAACTTGCTGGCAGATTCTTAAAATAAAAACAGAGTTGAGTTCTTACCAGTTTGATTTAGTCCTCTGCATTGTTTGCAATTTGAACTTCCTCCCTGTCTCTCTTACACAAACACATGCACACACCCTAAGCAGGAAGTTAGTTTTTGAACAGGCAAAGTGCCCAGAAGGGAAATGTCAAAATTTCTTTGTTTCGTTCTATAGATTCACAGTCAAACCTTTGGATTCTCTGAAGGTTTTTTGTTCCCTAATTCAACGTATGGATATCCGTTTATGAAACGCAATGGGATTTTTTTCCCATGGTCAGCCTTCTGATTAAGGGCAATAACATTTACATTATTTTTGCCGAACTTGTACCTGACCTGGAATCAAAACAGAATGAGTTCAGCTGCCCACGAAGTCTCTGTTGCTCTAAGCTCGGCTGATATTTGAAAGTAAATGGGTGGGTTGTTATCTGCAAACACTTCAAACTCTGCACCAGTCAGATCGTCTCTGAACCTCTGGGAAGTAGCCACCTCAAAGTTAGCAGTTTAACTTCCATATTGGAATAATTCTGCACTTTCTCTTTCTTCAGCTAAAAACTCTGACTGCCATGGTTGATAACCACTCTTTTGTGCCCTTTAACCACTGAAAGCACCACTGCTAGGCGAGGTCTGTCAGCATTTGTGGAAAGAGAAAAGGAGCTACCATTTCAAATCAAACGTGACTTTTCTGCAGAATGTCCTGAAGAAGAGGCATTCAACTTGAAATGTTAACTGCTTCTCTCTACACAGATGTTGCTCGACCTGTTGATTTTTTCAAGCACTTCATTCTCATTCAGCAGCGCTTCCATCATTCTTAGTATTATGCTTTTGTTTTAGCTGTGCAGACATCTTTGCCATCAGACGAATGACTATAATTGAGATGCAGCCTTCGGTTGTGGTGTTCAAATGCATTGAAATAGGCAGCCAGGGTGGCATGGTGGCTCAGTGATAGCACTGCTGCCTCACAGCACCAGGGTCCCAGATTCGAATCCAGCCTCGGGCGACTGACTGTGTGGAGTTTGCACATTCTCCCCGAGTCTGTGTGGGTTTCCTCCGGGTGCTCCGGTTTCCTCCCACAGTCCAAAGATGTGCAAGTCAGGTGAATTGGCCATGCTAAATTGCCTATAGTGTTAGGTGCATTAGTCAGAGGGGAAATGGGTCTGGTGGGTTACTCTTCAGAGGGTCGGTGTGGACTTGTTGGTCTGAAGGGCCTGTTTCCACACTGTAGGGAATCTAATCTAAACTAGTCCCAGAACCTGTTCTGCAAACTGACAGAAGTACTGTACACCAAGTGTATAGTCTATACAGTCAAACAAACTCCTTCAGGAATATAACCAAGATTATCCAAATCTAAAGCAAGTAACAATGGTTTGGAGGATGGAGTTGACTTTGTAGGTAAATTAGAATGTTGAGAGACTATGTAGGAATCCTTCGTGCTCCTCCTTTTAATAAGAATCTCTTATGGCAGTGTGTAGAAAAGACACTACAAACAAGCTCACACAATACATCAGAACAATAGAATGAAATATGTCAAATGCATTGTATATATGCAACTTTATGTTCATGAAAGCAAATGTTGAATCCTGTAAGTTTTGTGATCAGTACTTTTGCATGACCAATTCTTTAGATATTAGAAAACATTGTTTTGCACGTAACCACTTTGTTTCTGCAGATATTTCTATGTGTGTGCCTAAGGTAAATTAATTTCAGTCCTCTTGATTTTAGATTATAAACAAAAATCCACACAACTCAAATTAGAGTATACAACCTAGAAAGTTGGTCATGAAATAACTTTATTTAAAGTGCTAAACAGGCTGCGAGACATAGAAAACACACTAGTTAGCAGCTGAATGGACACTTGCTGTTCAATTCTGTATTTCATTTGTTTGATTCATTCATGGATGTGGGTGTTGCTGGTTACAACAACATTTGTTGGCTATCCTTAATAGTCCCATGAACTAACTGTCTTGCTGGGCCAGTTTCAGAGGGCAGTTCACCATGGTGGTGTGGGTCTCTAGTAGGCCAGACCACAAAAGTACAACTGATGTACTCCCCTAAAGGACGGTAGTGAACCAGGTGAGTATATACCACAATCAACAATGGTTGCCATTAGACTAGCTTTTACTTGCATAAAAATGTCACCATCTGCTGTGGTGGATCTAGTGACATTACCACTACTCCATCATCTCCCCGCTGTTTTGTAATACAGTATGTCCCCGTTTAAAGTTGCTCAGTAAACTTTGTTTCATTTTAATGCTGTTACTAAAATAATGACAATATATTTGCTTAATATTGCTTGCTACAGACTTCCTGTGCGACTTGCCTCTCAAGAACTTTCCATCGTGCTTTTGCTGCCACTGCACTCAGTCCCCAAGTTCCTTCAGTTTTACTGCTGTCCTGAGGTCCCTTTCAGCAAACCCACCCCTGCCCTGCTCCCATTGCTGTTGTTGTGTTCTTATCTTAAAGACTCTGGTGTCCATTTTTTCCTGGCTACCTTCTGCACTTGCAGGGAAGACCTGGGCTCCAGTTATTGGCAGAAGTTGGCCAGTAAGAGGTTTTGCCTGCATTGACCAACAACTACCATTAGATGGAGCCTGGTCCATTTAAACTTCATCTGTGAGTTTAATTTTAGCATTTATGTATAGTAATTACAATTGCGTTGTATTTCTTCTATATTTTATTTTCAATGTTTATTTATAAATTAAGAAATATAGGCATTTAGGAATACTTATTTTTTTCAACATTAATATTGTTTTAAAATTGCTACATCTTGATTTAGTTTGTTTTTCAAGTAATTTCAGTGAGGAATATACAGTAATGTACACAAACAGTACAGTAGTTCAACATGCACATTGTTTTGCTGACTGAAAAAATCCTGACTTTAACCATGATCCTTATGAGAAATCATGCTTCACTTAAAGTCACTAGTCTCAGCAATGAAACCATAACTTTAAGTGAAGACTTGCTACTCAAGAGTACATTGGAAAACTTACAGACTCGGCATTTAAACAACAAATCACAATTTGTTTTGTTTATTAATGGGATCGTGCTCTTTCTGGCAAGGACAGCATTTATTGCCCATTTCTAATTGACTTTTAAAAGATGATGGTGAGTCAACTTTTTGACGGTGGTTATTTGTGTAGTGTAGGTACATCCCAGAGTGTTGGTTAAATCAACTTCCAGTATTTTGACCAAGTAACTAGAAACAACAATATATTTCCAAAGCATATGGTGTGTGACTTGGGTGGTAATGTGAGGTTAGGGTCATTTCATCTGCATCTGCTGCCCTTGTTGCTTTCGGTGGCAGAGACCACAGTTTTCACAAGGCTTTCAAAGGAGCCTTGACAAGGAGCTGTAATGTAAATAGCACATGCTGTTTCACTGTGCTCTGGTGATGGATGGAATTAATCTTTAGGGTAAACATTAATGTAGTAAATGCGAGGTTGAAAAATAGAAACATTCCTCAAAACCTAAAATAAACTGGAGAAGAAGAGCAAAAGAATCTAGAGACGCAGGTGAAACAATCGTTAAAAACAGCATCGAAGTCTTAACAGAATAGGGATATACTTCTGTCAGGGTACAATTCAAAAATGATGACTGATCTCTCAAACTGTCTGACCACATTCAATGACATTAAGCACATACACACCCAGAACTCTCTGCTTCTGTACCTTCCTTAGAATTTCATCCTTTCTTTTATAGTATTTATTGGCATTCTTTCTACCAAAATGAATAATTGCTTACTCCTCTGCCATTGTCCTTCCATTCTATAAATGTTTATATATCCTTTTGAAGTTTAGTACCATCCCCTTCTACACACAGTACTTCCAACATCCACCGATGTTGAAATTGTTGTCTTTACACCATGGTATCGATCTTTTACATATATCAGGAAGAGCAGGAGATTCCACACTATTCCCTGGGGAGGTCCACTGTAGATCTTGTCCATTAACCACTACTCTCAACGTTCTGTCAGATAGTTTTGTTTCCATATTGCCATGTTATCTCTTTAATTCCAAGGGCTTTAACTTTGCTCACACGTCTGTTGTGAGGCACTCTATCAAATGCCTTCTGTTGACTTTTACTGTTACTTGTTCAAAAAACTCCAGTGCCTCCACCTTATCAGTCCAGCTCTCAATGCTTTCTTGAGTTAAGTGATAGGCCCTGAGCCTGGTTCTCCCTATTTCATCCAAGTCTGCTTCAGGTCTCATGTTTTTCCTGAGGTAGATGATAGGCCCAGTGCCTAGACCTCACTTTTTTTTAAGATTAGATTCCCTACAGTGTGGAAACAGGCCCTTCAGCCCAACCTGACCCTTCGAACAGTAACCACCCAGACCCATTCCCCTACTCATGCACCTCTCGCTATGGGCAATTTAACTTGGGCCAATCCATCTAACCTGCACACCTTTGGGTTGTGGGAGGAAACTGGAGGGCCCAGAGGAAACATACATACAGACACGGGGAGAATGTGCAAACTCCACACAGACAGTTGCCTGAGGCTGGAATTGAACCCGGGTCCCTGGTGCTGCGAGGCAGCAGTGCTAACCACTGAGCCACCATGCCTTGATCCTCACCTTCCTGATTTCTTCCATTCTGGGCATTCTGAGATTACCATTCTCCTGTGAGTTTATTTTCTTTCATGTTTTTTTCCAGCTCCCTGTTTTCTCCTCAGCTAAGCAATAAGCCTTGAGATTGGGCCTTAATTTATTTCCTTCATAATGCTTCTGATTTTTTGCACATATGCCTCTGCTACTTTCCTTGACAATCAAATTTATCTAAAAGAAATAGGACATTATAATTTCTTGAAAGAAAGAAAAAATTGATAAAGCTCAAATATTACACGTACAAATCTGAGTCATCTTGTATATTTAAACATAGAATTCCTGTACAACATTTGCTTCCATTCATCACTTTGTTTAAATATGTTTTCCCTCTGAAGAACATAAAAATAAAATGTGATAAATTGTATAATAATTGATGCTTGGACTTAATTTGTTTTATTTTTGCCCATTTATTGCATTTATTGCCCATCCCTAATTGCTCAGATGGCAGTTGAGAGTCAACCACATTGCTGTGGGTCTGGAATCACATGAAGGCCAGACCAGGTAAAAGGATGGGAGACTTCCTTCCCTAAAGGATATTAGTGACCCAGAAGGGATTTTGCTCTGATTGGAAATCGCCCTTCACTAATGCAGTATATTTTCCATAATTAAGGACTGGTATAGTCTGGATTAAAGTGAGACTTTTGAGAATAAGTTATTGCAGTAGTTGAACTACATTTAAAAAAAGACGAATTTAAGACAAAATGGGGGGGGGGGGGAGGGCAGTAAATAGACAAGTTTAAGAATGAAATGTAAGAGAAAGTTATAATGCTAGCATTAGAATTTCTCATTTCACTTTCATAGCAGAAAATTACTCTCAGATATGTACAACTTCTTGCTGGTGATGTGAACATCATTGATTCGGCCAGAAATTCTTGCTCATGCTGAATTGTCCTTGAGAAATTGTTGATGAGCTGCTTTTTTGAACAACTGGAATCCATTAGCTGTAGCAACACCCATAATGCTGTTAGGGAGGGATTTCCAGGATTTTTGACCAGTGACATTAAAAGTGATATATTTCCATGTCTGTAACAGTGGTTTGGAGGGAAACCTGGAGGTTGACGGTGTTCCCATGTACGCAGTAGTAGTGAACGTATGTTTAGAAGGTGCTATCTAAGGTGTCTTGGTGAATTTTAGCAGTGCATCTTGTACATGCCACACACTGCTGCCACTGAGCATCGGTGATGGAGGGATTGAATGCATTTGGAACTGTTGCATGTAAGTGGGCTACTTTATCTTGGATGGTGTCAAGCTTCTTGGAGCTGCATCCATCCAGTCAAATGGAGAGCATTCCATCACATTCCTGACTTATGCCTTGTAGATGTAGACAGGCTCTGGGGAGTCAGGAGGGTAACTTAAATCTTGGAGTACCAGGGTTTGACGCAGTGGCATTGAAGGAATAGGGATATACTTCAGAGTGGCTGTCAGGGGTTGGTGCTCTCCAGTATTTACTGCCCTTGCCCTTCTCAATGCGAGGGTTTGGAAGATGCCATCTAAGGGACCTTGATGAAATTTTAAGGTCAGATGCATTTTTTGATTCAAATTCCATCATCTGCCCTGGTGGGGTTGGACCTGGGCTCCCCAGAGCAATCCAGGATCTTTAGATTATTAATCCATTAAAAACACTATTCCATCACCTCTCTGTACTGTGTTGCACTTATAAAGTGACATCAAGATACAAAATGCCAGCTTTGTAACTAATAGAGCAAAATTATGTGCATTCATTTTGTAACACTATACCAGACATAAATGCATGTAGTCAGCAGCTGACCAAAATAGTTATGTCATGGTACATCACTGTTAGGGAGAGAACTGCATCTTCAGCATTAAACAAATGTAAGTGATCTATATCTGTATGTTCCAAAAGATCTAATAATTATTTTATAACATAATAAGTGCATTCTGTTGATGCAGGAAGTACCTGATGTAAGTAATAATTGAATCAACACACATTAGGAAAAACACTAGTTGTCTAGCATTGATCTGAAAAACTCAATTACTGACTGTTATATCATCTGATTTCTTATAATATATATTTTGTAAATGAGTCACAATATTCAATTTTAAATACATTGTGACCCTGGTCTGACAGAAAATCCCACTACCTGAAAGACCAGTGGTGCTTTGATGGGTTTTCAATATTCAGCTTTGCTGAGATAAAAATGAGTTAATGCAGAATCTGTACATTTGAAACAAAAGGAGTAAATGCCAGAAGCAGTAATTCAGGCACAGCATCTGTGGTTAGAAGTGACAATAGATGTTTCAATTAAACCTGTTCTGATAAAGGGTCTTTTTGTTTTAAACTTTGCTACTGTTGGCAAAGACAGCCTTATTTCAAAAGCAAATTGGAAAAATTGCTAGTTGCTCAGAAATCCTGAAATCTTGCCAGCTTAGATTTCTATCTAGTTGTTGCTTTGTAAAAATCTCAGCTCTTCTGCAAAGGTGGAATATTGTACCCTTACATCTTTTATAAAGCCATTGTTTATTAAAGTTGATACACTGTTAGGAGTAAAAAAGCTGTATTTTTTGTAAAAGAGCTAGTATTTTAACAACAATGTTATTAAAATGAGGGCCTCTTCATCCACTGAAATATTTTCCAATGCTCCTCTTTACACTGAGAAGACATTACCAATCATGGTGCTGATGTAATATAGTCAGGAAATTCCACAACTGTATTGAAGTTTGCATGTACAAGTCATTTGGATTAATTCATGAAACATGGCGTTTCTGGCTAGGTCAGCATTTATTGCTATTGAAAAGGGAGAAGTGAGTTGTTGGCTTGAAGCATTGCAGTCCATGTCGTATAGTTACATTTTCTGAGTTGCTAGGAAGGGAATTCCAGAATTTTGACCCAGTCATGGTGGACGAACACCTATGTTGTTCCAAGTCAGGATCATGTGAAGTTTGGGGGGAGGGGAGCGGAGACACCATTGCAAGGTTCCCACGTTTTTAATGCTTCGTCTTTCTAGGTGATAAAGTCATGAGTTTGGAAGGTGGTGATTTGTTGCAGTACAATTTGTAGATGGTACCCACTGATGCTGCTGTGCATTGGCAGTGCAGGGAGTGAATGTTGAAGATATTAGAATGGTTAAAATAAGGCTTATCCTGGATATATCAAGCTTCTTGAATTATTGGGGCTGCACTCATCCAGCCAAGTGGGAAGAATTCCCTCTTTGATGAGTCAGAAAGTGTGTCTCTTGCCACAGAGTTCCCTGCCAGTTATAAATGTAATAAACAAATGAACAACATAACTATGTCTCACTTTTACTCCAACAAAAAATCTTAAAGTATCATTTGTAAAATTTAAACATTTATCATGTTTTATTTCTCCTTCCAAATCCAAGATATTACTTCACAGCAGTTCTAAAATAGGTACAAATATTAAAATTCAGAAAAATGCACAACAAAGATTCTTAGTAGATTATTTATTTTCAAGTGTGACAATGATATTGGCTTTTTGGTGCTGCATCACAGATTTTCAAGTGATAGAGTAGAGAAGGGGAAACCGAACAAAAATAAAATACTGTGTTAGGATACAGGAGGGGAAAGATTAAATTGACAAAACCTTTTGTGGTTCAAAAGCCAAAGGGAGTAGTCATCATGTAAATTAGAGAAACAAAAGGTGTCGATGGAAGATTTATGAATGGCAGGATTAAAATTGTCCACTTGCAAAATTAACACTAAGAAAGAAAAAAGAGAAAAGTTGAATCAGCAAAAACAAAATGCAAACCAACATAGCGGTCGAGGTTGTTCACTAAAATTGTTGAGTCTGCAAGGCTGTAGAATGCCAAGTTGAAAGATGAGGTACTGTTCCTGGATATTTCTTTGACCTTTAATGGAATTTTGTAGCTGGTTAGGGACAGAAAGATAAACCTGGGAGCAATGAGAATTGAAATAAGAAGCAACAGGAATCTCAGAATCATGCTTGCAGACTGATCAGAGGTCTCCTGCAAAGCAATCGCCCAGACTGCATTTGCTCTCCCTAGTGTGCGGGGGACAGCATTGTGAACATTAAATACTGTGTTGAAGGAAGAACAAGCAGATTGCTGCTTCACTTGGAAAGCGTGCTTGGGATCTGGATTGATTAAAGGAGACAAACTGATAAAAGGGCAAGTGTGGTGTCGCCTATAATTTAATGTAATGATGTCATTGGAATAAGAGTTTGGGTAGTTGATTAAAGATGGAGCAGGAATTTGCAAAGGGAATGGCCCCTTTGGGAATGCTGCCAGGAAGGGGAGCAGAAGGGATCTTTGGGGGTGGCAGAAATTCTGGAGGATGATACATTGAAGACAGAGGCTAGTTGCTGGAAGATGAGGACAAATTGAACCCTACAATGGTTCTGAGAGAGGGGAGGAATGAGAGCCATGGTACATATCATGAAGGGCCCAGCTTATCATGGCAGGGAAAGCTTGTGGGGGTTGTCTTCCATTGGCAACCTTTGGGTGCCTGATAGTGGACAATGGAACAGCCATTGATAGAGTCCTACACCACTGTAAAGCTGCCAAGCAGTCTCCTCACAGGGCTGGGTGGCCCTTTCTAAAGTGGATTAAATACTGTGGGGGTATGCAATGGTCCTTAATTGGCTGCCAAGTTGGCAGTTGTGCCACTAAGATTTCTACCACTGACATTATGCCATAGACTTCAGGCTTGTCTCCTGATGCTGGTCATTGTTACCGAAAGACATCTTGGCACAGGCTGTGACAACTGCAGAGGAAACACTGATTTGAGGGCGGAGACAGAGAGAGAATGTTACATACATTGAACTATTCAAGTGTCAAAGCACACTTATCCCACTTACCTTCCAAAGATATACTTTGAGAAAGACTTCAGTTCTGCACTTCAATTCTGTCTTTCCAGCTGGCAGGGAAAAAAAGAACTCGGTCTGTGCAGTTTGGAAGCACTAGCAGGTTTTCAACTGCAATATGTAATTGAGGCAGACAAATGGAGGGCCCACTGCTTGACAGGGATTCCCTGTGAGTTTGCCTCCAGGCTGTGACTGATCAGTAGGAGGTCCTCATGCCAACAATGGGGAACAGAGACTGCCCCACCACTAAGAAGCCTGGATGAAGGTCACAGCGGAGGTCAGCAGCTGTGAAATCATCCAAACTGCCATAGGAGGCTAAATGGCCTCTTGCAAATGGCCAGGTGGAATGTGTGACTGTTTTATGGATGGACCAATATGAGAATGTGTGAGGGTATGTGGGCCAAGTGTAGTAGGTGGCATGAATAGACATGTATGGTGTCAGGAGATTCTTGTGGACAGATGTTTCTGTAATCTAAGACCTGTTCATTTACAAAGAACCTCACAAAGCGCTGGCTGCAGACAATAGGTATATTGGGCACAAAACTGAAAAGTGGAAGATTCATAACAAAGGTCTTTTTACTTTAATGTAAGAACAAAAACCAGGATTAGGCCATTCAGCCCAAGATGCTCTGCTATTTAATATGATCACAGCTGATCTCATCTTAGTCTCAGCTCCACGTTGCTGTCCATTCTCCATAACCCTTCAGCTCATACTAATTAAAAATTAATTTATCACCTCCTGAAATTTACCCAGTGTTCTGGAATCCACCATTGTCTGGGATAATGAATTCCACAGATATGAGAAGAATGATTTGCATGAGAGGAGTAGTAACCTCAGGATTGCTACCTGTGCCACAAACTAGTGTAGCTAGGAACAGAGAGTGAGTGCAGCTGAACACGTGGCTGCAGAGCTGGGTTACGAGGAAGGACATCAGATATGTGGATCATTGGGATACCTTCTGGGGAAGATGGGACCTGTAAAGGAGGACGGGTTGCACATGAACTGGAGGAGCACCAATATCCTGGGCTGGATGTTTGCTTGAGTTCTTTGGGAGGGTTTAAACTGGTTTTGGAGGGGGATGGGAACTGGAGCTCTGGATCAGAGGATAGGGTAGCTGGTGAACAGGCAGATACAGCGTAAAGAGAGTCTGTGAGAAAGGATAGACAATTGATAGGGCAAAGTTGCAATCAGTGTGATGAGTTGAAGCGTGTCTCTTTTAACACAAGAAGTGCCAGGAATAAGGGTGATGAACTTACAGCATGGATCAGTACTTGGAGTTATGATGTTGTGGCCATTACGGACACATGGATATGAAATAAGAAATCATAGAATCTCTACAGCGTGGAAACAGGCCCTTTGGTCCAACAAGTCCATACCAACCCTCCGAAGACCAGACCCATTTCTTATTACTCTACATTTACCCTGACTAATGCACCTCACCTACACGTCCCTGAACATTATGGACAATTTGGTATGGCCAATTCACCTAACCGTACATCTTTGGACTGTGGGATGAAACCAGAGCACCCAGATGAAATCCATGCAGAGGCTAGAATCGAATCCGGGTCCCTAGTTGTGAGGCAGCAGTGCTAACCACTGAGCCACCGTGCCAGAGGGGCAGGGGCAGGAATAGTTTTGGAAGTTCCAGGGTTTTGATGTTTCAAAGGGAATAGGGAAGGAGGTAAAAGAGGGGGGGAGTGGCATTGCCACTCAGGAACGGTATCACAGCTGCAGAGAGGGAGGTCGTCAAGAAGGGTTTGTCGACACAGTCATTATGGGTGGAAGTATTTTGGTGATAGTGATCACAACTCCCTGACCTTTACTATAGTCAAGGAGAATGATTGGAGCAGACAGTACGGGAAATTATTTAATTGGGGGAGGGGGAATTACAGTGCAATTAGGCAGGAACTGTGGAGCAGAAACTGGGAGCAGATATTCTCAGGGAAATGCATTACAGAAATGTGGAGGTTGTTTAGGGAGCACTTGCTGAAAGTGCGAGTATCCCACTGAGGCAAGGAAGGGATGATAGGGTGAAGGGACCTTGGATATAAAGAGATATGGAAATCTAGTCAAGAGGAAGGAGGAAGCTTACTTATGGTTGAGGAGACAAGGATCAGACAGGACTCTAGAAGGTTACAAGACAGCCAGGAAGGAAATGAAGAATAGACTTAGGAGAGCTAGAAGGGGGCATGCAAAAGCCTTGGCGGGTATGATTTAGGAAAACCCTAAGGCATTCAATGCTTAGAGTCATAGAGTCACTGAGATGTACAGCATGGAAACAGACCCTTCGGTCCAGCCCGTCCATGCCGACCAGATATCCCAACCCAATCAGGTCCCACCTGCCAGCATCCGGCCCATATTCATATACCCTTCCTATTCATATACCCTTCCAAATGCCTCTTAAATGTTGCTATTGTACCAGCCTCCACCTCTTCCTCTGGCAGCTCATTCCATACACGTACCACCCTCTGTGTGAAAAAGTTGCTTTTATATCTTTTATATCTTTCCCCTCTCACCCTAAACCTATGCCCTCTAGTTCTGGACTCCCCGACCCCAGGGAAAAGACTTTGCCAATTTACCCTATCCATGCCCCTCATAATTTTGTAAACCTCCTCAGCCTCCGACGCTCCAGGGAAAACAGCCCCAGCTTGTTCAGCCTCTCCCTATTGCTCAAAACCTCCAACCCTGGCAACATCCACTTATGTGAGGAACAAGAGGTAGGTTCTTTACACAGAGGGGTGGGTGTGTGGAATACATTACCAGCAGTGGTAGTCAAGTCAGATACATTAGGGAGATTTAAATGACCCTTGGATAGCCACATGGATGATAGTAAAATGAATGGTTTGTGGGTTAGTTTGATCTTGGAGTAGGGCTGAAGTGCCTATACTGTGCTGTGTTACGGAATGTCCACAAGAGGCCAAGGATGCTGACTGTGCTCCCTGCGGTGTGATAGTAGGCCATTTGCCCCATCAAATACACACCGACCCTCTGAATAGCACCCCACCCAGACCTACACCACTCCAGGGATAGTTTTGTAACCCTGCATCCCATTTGGCAAATCCACCTAAGCTGCACATCTTTGGACTTGGAGAGAAAACCAGAGCACCTGGAAGAAGCTCACGCAGATACAGGGAGAATATGCAAACACCACACAGACAGTTGCCAGAGGGTAGGATCGAACCCAGATCCCTGGCACTGAGAGGCAGCAGTGCTAACCATTGAACTACTATGCCACCCAGAGCCAGCCAGAAGGGAGAAACAAAACTGGATATTTCTCTGTTTAATGTGACAGATGAGCTGGACATCGATTGAATGGAACCCTGATTTGTTGAGAAAGGATAGAGCTGTGATTGCCACATGGATGCAAGCCCTTTGCTCTTTGGGGAATCCAACAATCAATCTCTCAGCTTCACTGGTCTGTCCTGTGCTAAATGCAATGAATTCACTGGCAAGCCTGAAGATTATTATATGTCACTACCTTGATGCAGTAACAAGCTGTTGGTTTTGAGATGCCCAAAAGCTAATGGCTGATGCTGGAAAGACCCAGATATAAAAATGTTTAAAGCCAGTGTTACCTTCAAAGTGCCAGGAATAGAGTGGCCACCAACACAACTGGAAAGTATCTTCCAACCAACATTTCACAAAGTGATGTAACTCTCTCCTTGGCCAAGTGCAGACTTTGAAGGCACTAATGCTAACAGGTATGTCATTCGTAACCTGTACACTGTTGTCTGATGTTGTTTGCCTGCTTCTGGGGGATTGTCTGGTGTAATCATGTTCCCTCGCATACCTGGACAGCAAGGTGCAGCAGTCCTCTTCTGTCTCCTCCTCTTCTCCTCACGGGAGGAGAGGCCTCCTCCCTACTGCACTCGGCTGATGAGGGACAGTAAGCTCAGGGTGCTATAATGGAGTCTTCGAAGACCACCAAAGCCCCAGCTTCAGGCCCTTTCTTGTGGGAGTCTCTGAGAAATATGAGGGAAGAACACTGAGGCTATACAGGGACTTAAACTCAAATTTGAAGGTTTGAGCAACTGAGCCAGTTTAGTTTAACAAGGATAGAATGATAGGTGAGTGGGAAAGACTACAGGGAACAAATAGGATTGAAGTTTAGAATAATTGAGATTGGGAGGCATTGAATAAAATAACAAATAACATTCAAATAACAGGTGGCACAGTGGCTCTGTGGTTAGCATTGCTGCCTCACAGCGCCAGGGACCCAGGCTTTTTTCCAGCCTTGGATGACTGTCTGCGTGGAGTTTGCATGTTCTCCTGTGTCTGTGTGGGTTTCTGCCGGGTGATCCGGTTTCTACCCACTGTCCAAAAATTGTGCAAGTTAGGTGGATTGGCCACGCTAAATTGCCATAGTGTTCAGGGATGTGTAAGTTAGATGCATTAGCCATGGGAATGCAGGGTTACAGGGATAGGGTAGGGGGAATGGGTCTGAATGGGATGCTCTTTGAAGAGTTGGTGTGGACTTGTTGGGCCAAATGGCCTGTTTCCACACCATAGGGATTCTATGATTTGTAAAGCCCACTTTTTGGCTGGTAGAAATCTGAAACTCACTACCAGAAAGAATGGTAGAAGCAGAAACCCTCATATTGCTTAAGAAATATTCAAATGTACACTTGTGATGCCAAGGCATTCAAGGCTGTGGGCTAAGTGCTGGAAAATGGGAATAGAATGGTTACTGGTTGTTTTTTTACCAAAGCAGATGTGATGCACAAAGGTTCTTTTTCTGTGCTGTATGACTCTGACTTGCAAATGCTCCCACTTGTACCAGGAGGCTCTTCTGCTACATCCAACCACACCAGTTTACAATGCACCCTTGTAACACCTGCTCATACCTGGCAATACTCACTCCCAACATGTTTCTGATAGTGGCTGCATCAAGCTGTGCGTGGATCCCCGGTACGCAAACACCAAGTGTCACTACGTACTGAGGTTCTACCTGTCCCCGGTGTTGCGAAGGATGGGCCTGGCCTCGCTGCCGCGGAAAGCTCCGAGTAGTTGGACCGTTCCATATCACCTGTCCTTCGTGGAGAAATTTATGAAGAGAAACACCTTTGACCGCAAGTCCATTAGGAAATGGTCAGCACGTAGTGTCCTTGAGACCCTTCGGGAAAAGGAGAGGGCGGATCCTATCGAGCGGTTCCCTGAGCAGACTATCAAAGCCATTTGGCAGAATGCCTCATCGCCAGAACTTTCCAACAAGCACCAAAACATGGCTTGGCTGGTGGTGAGAAGGGCTCTGTCTGTGAGATCCTTTATGCACGCCCGGACTCTCAGCCGCACCGCACGCTGCCCTCGAAGCGGCTGCGGGGGGGACGAGACTGTCACACACCTCCTTCTGGAATGTGCCTATGCAGAGGAAGTCTGGAGAAGAATGCAGTGGTGTTTGTCGAGGTTCGTCCCGAGCAGCGCCGTGACGCGGGACTCCGTGCTCTACGGTCTGTTCCCCGGGACGCACACCGAGACGAACATCAACTGTGCCTGGAGGATCATCAACTCGGTGAAGGACGCTCTCTGGGTGGTCCGAAACCTGCTGATCTTCCAGCTGAAGGAGTTGACCCCGACTGAGTGTTGCAGACTGGCACATTCCATGGTCCAGGACTACGTGTTGAGGGACGCGCTGAAGCTTGGGGCAGCTGCCGCCAAGGCGCGTTGGGGAAAGACCACTGTGTAAAGTGTGCCTGCCTAACGAAGAACAGGGGGCCCATGCAGTCATTTGGGCTCTGCTGACACCTCAGCTAATTATATGGGCATATGATCAAAAAAATGTACAGACCTGTATAAAAATGATAAGTTTTGATCTCTGTACGTAAATGTTTACATACGTATGGCATGATCAATTGTACAGACCATCAAATTATTTATGAATAAAGTATATTTTTGAAATAAAAAAAGTTTCTGATACGCTGAGCAAAATGTGGAGTGGCCCATGTAAAATCTGTATCAGTTTCCTTGTTAAGTTGAATTGCAAATTGAGCAGAAGAAATGGGATGGCAGGTGAAGGACAGTGCACCCAAAGGGGACATCTTTGGAAAGAATAGATGGTACATTTTAGACAAATAGCCCTCCACAAAGATCCATGTCTGAGACATCAATTTCTTTCCATCGATGCTTTGTGACCTTCAGGGTGACTCCAGCTCTATTTTTCTTTTCACTGAAATGTCTTCCGTTTGTAGGAATATAAATATGATTAAGTACTTGGAAACCTTTTTTTATTAGAACAAAGGAAACTACAGATTATTTGATAAATGTGTTTAAGATTATCAAGGGATAGGGCCGTGTAGATAGATAATGGCCATTACTAATGATTGAGTGATCCAGAACGCGGATACATGGAATTAAGATCAAATGTAACAAGGTTAGGACAAAGCAAATACATATTTTTTGACAGATACAAAGGGCTGCGAAATTGCATGGAAGGCTCAACTGAAGTACAGATTGACTCGAGGAAGATGTTAATATTTTAGAATCGGTACACCTTGTTAAAGGAAATTGGAACAAAATAATGTAGAAAGGTGCATATGATTAGTTATTACCACATACACGGAAGAGGAACTCTAGCAAGAACAGGTTAGGTTGATTAACTAATTTCCATGCTGTAATTTCTCAAAAAAATACAGGGTGGCTCACCAACTTGTTGTTCAGAATTAGACCCTGAATCAATAACTTCAATTGTCCAGAACAGATCACACACTGCTCCAATCACCTGCGTATACTATACTTTATATGTTGTAGGGTGGCATGGTGGCATGGTGGCTCGGTGGTTACTCACAGCACAGGGTCCCAGGTTCGATTCCAGCCTTGGGCGACTGTCTGTGTAGAGTTTGCACATTCTTCCCATGTCTGGGTGGGTTTCCTCCGGGTGCTCTGGTTTCCTCCCACATTCCAAAGGTGTGCAGGCCAGGTGAATTGGCCATGCAAAATTGTCCATTGTTGTTAGGTGCATTAGTCAGAAGGGGGGTGGGTTACTCTTCAGAAGGTCGGTGTGGACTTGTTGGGCCAAAGGGCCTGTTTCCACACTGTAGGGAATCTAATCTAATCCCATGAATTTATGGTATTGTATTCTAAACAAAGTGCCATTGGAACAACAGTCCTAAAAGTTATTTGAAGCTGTTTTATTAATTTCCATTCATTTCTTTTTCACAGAGCTTGTGCCATTTTGGGTGTTATATTTCTTATTTCAACTCTCTGCATTTATGGTAAAGCTATTCACGACCTTGCTACAAAGCTGCTTCCTGAAGTGGTAAGTGAATTTTGCTTTAATTGCTGTTGCTTTGAAGGTAACGGGGATCTGCTACATCCAAGCTGGGTGGCCAACAAGTAACAACATTTGAAAATTATTGGTGGCATGTGGGTGGGGGCAAAATGTTGAGATGAAACACTGGCCAGAAAATTCTCCAGTAAATTCCTCTGGCCAAAAAAATCCCCGATAGTGACTTTGCCTTATGCACTACAAATCATGCATATGGAAATGGAGTTTCTGCTGCCATTTGAAAGCAGCTCCCAGAAATTCTACAACTTTTATTTTTGTCAAGGGTCTTTGTAAGCTGTGTTGTTCCCTTTGATGATTTAACTTCTGTTTCAGATTTCCTGGAGAGTAACAAGAGCTCAATGAGTTCCTTTGAGAATACCCAAGACCACACTCCCAAATCACAATGGGTAAATGGGCTCAGGACTAGCAGATGGAGTTTAATTTTGGATAAATGTGAGGTATTACATTTTGGAAAAACAAGCAAGGGTAAGACTTATACAATTAATGGTAGGATCCTGGGTAGTATTGTAGTACAGAGAGTTCTAGAGATTCAGGCACATAATTCTTTGATATTTGCATCACAGGTAGTTAAGTAGGAGTTTAGCACACTTGCCTTCATTGCTCAGACCTTTGAGTATTGGAGTTGGAACAGGACCTGTTGTACAGGACATTGTAAAGCCTTTTCTAGAGTACTGTGTGCAGTTCTGGTTGCCTTGCTATTGGAAAGATATTTTAAAATTGGAGAGGGTTCAGAAAAGATTTATCAAGACATTGCCAGGGATGGAGAGATTGCGTTGTGAAAATAGGCTGATTAGACTGAGACTTCTTTCACTGGCATGTAGGGGGCTGAGGGATGGCCTTAAAGAGGTTTATAAAATCATGAGTAGCATAGATAAGATGAATAGCAATGGTGTTGACCTCAGGGTGGGGGAGTTCAAAATTAACAGGCATATTTTCAAGGTGGGAGGAGAAAGTTTTAAAAAGGACATGTTGGGCAACAGAGACTGGTTCATGTATGGAATGAACTTTCAAAGGAAATGATGAATACAGGTATAGTTACAAAATATAAAAGGCATTTAGATAATTATATGAATAGGAAAGGTTTGGAGAGATATAGGCCAAATGCAGGCAAGTGGGACTAGTTTAGATTTGGAACAGCGTGGACTAGTTGGACCAAAGGGTCTGTTTCCATGCTGTATGACTCTATGACACATAGGGGATAAATGGTTATTAATTAAGATACCGAGTTTTTCTTGAGTTGAAATGTGAATGCAGAAGAATTCCACAGTTCATTTAGCCAATGCCAGTTCCATAAATATAATGCTGTAGACTGGTATGACAAAGGCATTCTGATATGTTTCTTCTAATAAACTAAGTGGTCACTTTGTCTGTAACAATGTAATATTTTTAATGAGGTTATAATTCAGTAAATGTTTATTATCTATGGTTCAGTTTTTAAAATTATACAAAATATTTATCATAATCATGCATTGTAGAAACATGATTGCTTTAGGACAAGTTTTACACAGTATCTCTTTCACCAATATGTTTCATTCAGGCACGGCAGAAGTACATAAATAATCATATATTTTTGATTTTAAAAATAAAACGAATAGAGAGAAAACATTTGGGTCCATGAGAGCTTCTCTTTCAATAGATTGTGTACAATTTAACTTGTTCTGACTTTATTCCATCTTTTAAAAGGTTCAGGGATTATTGCAATCAATTGTGCAATCAGTTCCCTAAAGGTAATCTCTCAAATCTCAAGAATTTTCCATTTCTGCTATTTGGTACAATCTTTCTCCATTTCATAAATAGCGCCTATGCCCATTAGGCTTGAGGAGAGCATTTACAATTTTAAAAATTCATTCATGGGATGTAGATGTCACTGGTTGGGTCAGCATTTGTTACCCATCCCCAATTGCTCTTCACAAGGTGGTGGTGAGCTGCCTTTTTGAACCTTTGCTATTCGTGGGGTATAAATATACCCATGGTACTGTTAGTAAGGGAGTTTCAGGGATTTGACCCAATTACACTGAAGGAACTGTGAACTAGCTTCATGTCAGGATGATGTGTTGCTTGGGCACAAGCTTCAGGTGCTGGGGTTTTCATACATCATCTGCCCTCCTCTTTCAAGGAAGAGCTCAAGGGTTTGGAAACTGTTGTTGGAGGATCGTTGGTAAATTGCCTCAGTGTATCTTGTGTATAGTACACAGTGCTGCCACTGTGCATTGTTGGGAGAGGGCATGCAGTCAGATTGGTAGATGAGATGCCAATCAAGTGGGCTGTTTCATCCAAAACAGTTTTATGTGGCTTGAGTATTGTTGGAGCTGCTTTCATCCAGACGAGTGGAAAGAATTCCATCACCTTTCTGACTTTTCCTTGTAGCTGGTGGGCAGGAGTTGGGGTGATAGCGGTAAGTTAGTTGGCACAGAATTTCTGGCCTCCAATCTGTCCAAGTAGCCCCTAGTCCAGTTCAGTTTCTGGTCAAGGGTAATCTTAAGATGTTGATAAGGAGGGAGTCAATGATGGTAATGCCATTAAATGTATAGGGAAGTTGGTAAGATTCTCTTTTGTTCGCGTGGTGCTGGCACTTGTGTGCCATGAATGTATCTTGCCACTTATCAGCCAAAACCTGCTGTGCTTTTCCAGCACCACACCCTTGACTCTAGTCTCCAGCATCTGCAGTACTCACTTTCACCGAAACCTAAATATTGATTACATCATGATGCATGTGGACATGCATTATCTAAGTATCTGAGGAGTTGCAAATAAGGAATATTGTGTAATCATTAATGAATGATCCTCAGTTCTGATCTTATGATCAAAGGAAGATCATTGTGAAAGCAAAACAGAAGATGATTGGGTTTATACATTACCCTGAGGTAATGTACAATCTCGTCCCATTTGACAGTCTCTCTAAACCCTTCTTATTCATATACCCATCCAGAGCCTTTTAAATATTAGAATTATACCAACCTCCATCACTTCCTCTGGCAGCTCATTCCATACACATACCACCCTCTGCTTGAAAAGGTTACCTCTTAGGTCTCTTTCATATCTTTCCTCTCTCACCCTAAACCTATAACCTCTAATTCTGGATGCTCATATCCCAGGGAAAAGACATTGTCTATTTACCCTATCCATGCCCCTCATGATTTTATAAACCACTACAAGATAATCCCTCTGCCTTCGACGCTCCAGGGAAAACAGCCTGAGTCTATTCAGCCTCTCCATATAGCTCAAGCCCTCCAATCCTTGCAACATCCTTATAAATCTTTTCTAAACCTTTCTACGTCTCACAACATCGTTCTGGTAGGAAGGAGATCAGAATTGCACACAATATTCCAAAAGTGGCCTCACCAAGGTCCTGTATAGTTGCAACATGACCTCCCAACTCCTGTACTCAATACTCTGACCAATAAAAGAAAGCATACCAAACACCTTATTCACTATCTACCTGTGACTCCACTTTCAAGGAACTATGAACCTGCACTCCAAGGTCTCTTTGCTCAGCAACACTCCCGAGGACCTTCCCATTAAGTGTATACATCCTGCCCTGTTTTGCCCTCGACTTTCCGAAATTATCTGACCAGGTCTGATTTGTCCTCCTTTTTGTGGACAGTAATACCTGGGCAATCGTCCACATTACTGAGTAGAGCCAGTGTTGTTGCTGGACTGGAACAGCTTGTCAACTAGTTCTGAGCCACATATCCTCTGAATTATTGCCAGAATGCTGCCAGGGTCTAGTACCTTTTGCCATTTCTCAAAAAGTATAAAGGCAGTAGGAGTACTCTTAAGAGGGAAATCAGGAGGGCAAAAAGGGGACATGAACTAGCTTTGGCAAATAGAGTTAAAGAGAATCCAAAGGGATTTCCTAAGTATGTTCAGGACAAAAGGGTAACTAGGGAGAGAATATGGCTCCTCAAAGATCAGCGAAGTAGCCTTTATATGGAGCCGCAGGAGAGGGGGGGGAGATACTAAACAGGTATTTTGCATCATTCTTTGCTGTGGAGAAGGACACGCAAGAAATAGAATATAGGGAAATAGATGGTGACATCTTGGAAAATGTCCATGTTACAGAGGAGGAAGTGCTGGATGTCTTAAAATGCACAAAAGTGGATAAATCCCCAGGACCTGATCAGGTGTACCCTAGATCTCTGTGGCAAGTTAGGGAAGTGATTACTGGTCCTATTGCTGAGATATTTGTATCATCGGTAGGCACAGGTGAGGTATCGGAAGACTGGAGTTTGGCTAACATGGTGCCATTATTTAAGAAAGGTGGTAAGGACAAGCCAGGGAACAATAGACCAGTGAGCCTGACATTGGTAGTGGGCAACTTGTTGGAGGGAATCCTGAGGGACAGGATGTACATGTGTTTGGAGAGGCAAGGACTGATTTGGGATAGTCAACATTGCTTTGTGCATAGGAAATCATGTCTCACAAACTTGATTGAATTTTTTGAAGAAGTAACAAAGAGGATCGATGAGGGCAGAGCGGTGGACTTGATCTATATAGACTTCAGTAAGGCATTTGACAAGGTTCCTCATGGTAGACAGGTCAGCAAGGTTAGATCACATCGAATACAGGGAGGACTGGCCATTTAGATGCTGAACTGGCTTGAATATAGAAGACTTGAATATAGAATATAGATAGTGGTGGAGGGTTGTTTTTCAGACAGGAGACCTGTAACCAGTGATGTGCCACAAGGATCGTCATTTATAGAAATGATTTGGACTTGAAAATAGGAGGTATTGTTTGCAGATGACACTAAAATTGAAGGTGTCGTGGATAGCGAAGAAGGTTACCTCGGATTCCAACGGAATATTGATCAGATGGGCCAGTAGGCTGAGGAGTGGCAGATGGGTTTAAATTTAGATAAATATGAGGTGTTGCATTTTGGAAAGACAAATCAGGGCAGGACTTATATACGTAGTGGTAAGGTCCTGCTGCTGAATAAAGAGACCTTGGAGTGCAGATTCATAGTTCCTTGGAAGTGGAGTCATGGGTAGGTGGATGGTGACGAAGGCATTTGGTATGCTTTCCTTTATTTGTCAGGGTATTGAGTACATACGTTGGGAGGTCATGTTGTGGCTGTACAGGACCTTGGTTAGGCCACTTTTGGAATATTGCATGTAATTCTGGATTCCCTGCTACCGAAAGGATGCTGTGAAGCTTAAAAGGGTTTAGAAAAAATTTACAAGGATGTTGCCATGTTTGCAGGGTTTGAGCTATAGAGTGGTATAGGCTGGAGCTGTTTTCACTGGAGCATCAGAGGCTGAGGGGTGATCTTATAGAGTTTATAAAATCATGAGGGGCATGGATAGAGTAAATAGACAAGATATTTTCCCTTCAGTGTGGGTGTCCAGAACTAGAGGGCATAGGTTTAGGGTGAGAGGGTAAAGATTTAAAAAGGACCTAAGAGGCAACTTTTTCCTGTGGGGTGGTGCGAGTATGGAATGAGCTGTCAAGGAAGTGGTGGAGGATGGTACAATTCTAATGTTTAAAAGGCTCCGGATGGGTATATGAATGGGAAGGTTTAGAGGGATATGGGCCAAGTGCTGACAAATGGAACTAGATTAATTTAGAATGTTTGGTTGGCATGGATGAGTTGGTCCAAAGGGTCTGTCTCTGTGCTGTACATCTCTATGACTGTATGAGTGAATTGAATTAGCTGAAGGCTGATAGCTGTGATGTTAGGCACCTCAAAAGGAGGCCAAGATTGGTCAACCCCTTGGCATTTCTGCCTGAAGATAAGATTCTAGTGTTTCAACTTTATATTTTCTAAGATGTGCTGGATTCATTTGTCATTGATGATGAAGATATTTGGAAACTCTCCTCTTTCAGTTCATTAGGACAAAGTGAGAACTGCAGATGCTGGAGATCAGAGTCAAGAGTGTGGTGCTAGAAAAGCACAGCAGGTCAGGCAGCATCTGAGGAGCAGGAGAATCAATGTTTCGGGCACAGGCTCTTCATCAGGAATGAGGCTTGTGGGCCGGGGGGCTGAGAGATAAATGGGAGGGGGTGGGGCTGGGGGCAAGGTAGCTGAGAATGTGAGAGGTAGATGAAGGTAGGGGAGAAGGTGATAGGTTGGAGAGGAAGGTAGGGCTGATAGGTGGGAAAGACTATGGACTGGTCAAGAGAGTTGGAGGCTTGGGATTGGGAAAAGGTGAGGGAAGGGGAAATGAGGAAACTGGTGAAATCCACACTAATCCCGTGTTGTTGCAGGGTTCTAAGGCAGAAGATGAGGTGTTCTTCCTTCAGACATCTTTCCTACTTGTCCGCTCCACCTTCCTCTCCAACCTATCACCTGCTCCCCCACCTTCATCTACCTTCCCCCAGCACCCCCCCCCCCGATTTATCTCTCAGTACCCTGGCCCACAAGCATAATTCCTGATGAAGGGCTTATGCCTGAAACATTGATTCTCCTGCTCCTCAGATGCTGCCTGACCTGCTGTGCTTTTCAGCATCACAATCTCGACTCCTCCAGTTTATTGTTTAATTGTCCACAAGCATTTATAATTGGATGTGGTAGGACTGCAGATCTTAAGTCTGATGTGGGATCTCTTAGCCCTGGCTGTTGCATGCTGCTTCTACTAGCTGACATGCAAGTAGCCCTGTGCTGTAACTGCAGTAGTTCGACACCCCATATATAGGTATGTCCGGTGCTGCTCCTAGCATGTGTACCTACGCTTTTCAGTTAACAGTATGATGTAAGGTGTGTGATTTATATATAATTTAATATCATTCATTTTAGAGTTTGGATTTTGAATTAGTGTCATGCTGTTTCTAGCTTGAGAGATTGTTCTCTTTTTACTTTTAAAAAAAAAGGTCTTTTACTGAACAAGCATACAATGCTGCAGCTTTGATTCTATGCAATATTATCAGAATAAGAAGTTGTCCAAATGAGGCAGCGATGATGAGGAATTTCTTCTCACAAAGGGTCTTGAATCTGTGGAATTCTTTATTACAGAGAGCTGCAGAGGCTGGGTCCTTTATTTTCTTTTTGATTTGATTTATTATTGTCATGTGTACTGAAATACAGTGCAAAGTATTGTTTTGTGTGTTAACCAGACAAATCATACCTTACATAAAAATATCAAGGTAATAGAACAGAATGCAGAATATAGTGTTATGGCTACAAATCCTATTCAAAGCTGCAAATGGGAAATCATGTTTAACCAATTTATTGGAGTTCTTTGAAGAAGTGACTTGCACTGTGGATGAAGAATAGCCTGACAATATACTGTACCCAGGATTTCCAGAAGGCATTGGTCAGTACGCCACATAAAAGACACAATGCAGGAGCGCATGATGTAGTGGTTAACAGATTTGCATGGAGAGATAATTGGTTGACTGACAGAAAACAATGGCGTATTCATCAGTGGGTCTTTTTCTGATTGTAAAGATGTGACAAATAAAGTCTTGCAGGGACCTTGGCTTTTTACAATTGATATCAATTCAAAGTTTGGGAGAAGATTTGTAGCTCGGGTGCTCGTTGTTGTGGTTCTGTTTGCCGAGCTGGAAATTTGTGTTACAGACGTTTCGTCCTCTGTCTAGGTGACATCCTCAGTGCTTGGGAGCCTCCTGTGAAGCGCTTCTGTGATGTTTATAGTGGATTGTATCTGCTGCTTCCGGTTGTCAGTTCCAGCTGTCCGCTGCAGTGGCCGGTGTATTGGGTCCAGGTCGATGTGCTTATTGATTGAATCTGTGGATGAGTGCCATGCCTCTAGGAATTCCCTGGCTGTTCTCTGTTTGGCTTGTCCTATAATAGTAGTGTTGTCCCAGTCGAACTCAAGTTGCTTGTCATCTGAGTGTGTGGCTACTAAGGATAGCTGGTCATGTCGTTTTAAGGCTAGTTGGTGTTCATGGATGCGGACCATTAGCTGTCTTCCTGTTTGTCCTATGTAGTGTTTTGTGCAGTCCTTGCATGGGATTTTGTACACTACATTGATTTTGCTCATGCTGGGTATTGGGTCCTTCGTCCTGGTGAGTTGTTGTCTAAGGGTGGCTGTTGGTTTGTGTGCTGTTATGAGTCATAGTGGTCGCAGTAGTCTGGCTGTCAGTTCAGAAATGTTTTTGATGTATGGTAGTGTAGCTAGTCCTTTGGGTTGTGGCATGTCTTCATTCCGTTGTCTTTCCCTTAGGCATCTGTTGATGAAATTGCGCGGGCATCCGTTTTTGGCGAATACATTGTATAGGTGTTCTTCTTCCCCTTTTTGCAGTTCTGGTGTACTACAGTGTGTTGTGGCCCTTTTGAACAGTGTCTTGATGCAACTTCTTTTGTGTGTGTTGGGGTGGTTGCTTTTATAGTTTAGGACTTCGTCTGTATGTGTGACTTTCCTGTATACCTTTGTGGTGAAATCTCTGTTCGGTGTTCTCTGTACCATCACGTCTAGGAATGGGAGTTGGTTGTCCTTTTCTTCCTCTCTAGTGAATCGGATTCCTGTGAGTGTGGCGTTGATGATCCGGTGTGTGTTCTCTATTTCTGTGTTTTTAATGATTATAAAGGTATCATCCACATATCTGACCCAGAGTTTGGGTTGAATTTGCGGTAAGACTATTTGTTCTAACCTTTGCATTACCACTTCTGCTATGAGTCCAGAGATGGGTGAGCCCATGGGTGTGCCATTGATTTGTTCACATATTTGGTTGTTGAATGTGAAGTGTGTTGTGAGGCACAGGTCCAGTAGTTTGAGTACGCAGTCTTTGTTGATAGGTTCCCCCCCACCGTCTTGTTATCTGCTATCAATGACTGGGAAGGCATGGCAGCTGTTTATAGATGACACAAAGGTAGTTTGTGAAGAGGACTTGGGAGGATGCAGATAGATATAGCTCGGTTGAGTTAATTGGTAAAATCCTGGCAGATGAAATATAATTTGTGCAAATTTAAAATTATTTGATTTGCAAGGCAGAATAAAAAAAATGAAAACTATCTAAATAATATCATTTGTAGGATGTGAGCTGTTGGGTCAGCCCATGGCCAGAGATGGCACAAATTGGCAATCTGTGGATTTTTAGTTGGCATAAATATAGCAAATATTTTTACTGCAGTAACTGAATTAGCTTGCTTGGTTCAATATTAAAGTGAGACCACAAGTTAGGACAATGATAGCTTTGAGAAGATAAATCCAAGGTCATAGGGTCTAGGCAGAACAAAGAATCTTTCAAATTAATATACAGGCAGTTCTGCTGCAGATGTCTGTAAGAGGCCGTCTGATAAAAGATGTCTGGGAACAGATAGCCCTTTTTTAGTTTAACAAGAATTAAAAGAAAAGTATGAATCCTCAATAACAGAGACAAATGGTAAGATAAAAAGGGAACAAGATTATATCTTGTAAAACTTTAGGAGTTCAGACAAGTTCACTGACCTGTGAAAATGATTGAGTTTCAGTCCTATTAATGGAATAGATGTTGTCTTATTAAGTAAAAGAGTTAGTGTAGAAATATTTAGGTAGAGTCAGTAAATTTCACCGTAGAAGATAGCATGTGACTGGAAAGAGTTATAGTTGCAGCTGCAAGATAAAGGGGCTGTGTTTACCTGACCTTCCAAGGAGAGGTGGGACAGAAATTGTTCACTACTCACTGGCTAAAAAATTCTAATATTAGATGTAATCATATAACTTTGCATATAACTAACTTTATGTTAGAACTGATATTATGAATTTTATAGAAATTAGTAGGAATTAGCGTCTTTTTGTACCTCCTGTGCTTAGGATAGTAGGAATTTAAAATGAGTAACAGAATTTGATAAGGATAGTAATGAATACAATGAATAATAGCATTCAAACAGTCCTTAGAGATAAATAAGCCTGGCAAATGTCTGAGAAACAGTTTAACTGTTGTAAATTAATGGGGTATGTTGTAAGATCCCAAGGCCTGATGTTAATGATGTGAGATAAACATCATGGGATCATGGGGAACCTAGGGCTGTTGGTAGGGGTTTCCATCATTGATCGGGTGTTTTATAGCATTAGTTGTGTAGATTAGGGGGGTGGAACAATGACATTAATGTTGCATGTAATTAGTTATTGCAACATGAAATACATGTATCTGCTGCCTTTATCCTTCTAGATGGTAGAGGCAGGAATTTGGAAGGTGCTGTCAAAGGAGCGCAGTGGTTAGCACTGCTGCCTCACAGCACCAGAGACCTGGGTTCAATTCCCACCTCGGGCAACTGTCTGTGTGGAGTTTGCACATTCTCCCCGTGTCTGCGTGGGTTTCCTCCGGGTGCTCCGGTTTCCTCCCACATTCCAAAGATGTGCAGGTTAGGTGAATTGGCCATGCTAAATTGCCCGTAGTGTTAGGTGAAGGGGTAAATGTAGGGGAATGGGTTTGGGTGGGTTGCTCTTCGGAGGGTCGGTGTGGACTTGTTGGGCCGAAGGGTCTGTTTCCACACTGTAAGTAATCTAATCTAAGCTGAGTTAATTTATGCAATGCAACTTTCAGAAAGTACACATTGCTGGTATTGAGAGTCAGTGCTGGCGGGAATGGATGTGGTGCCAATCAAGTGGGCTACTTTGTCCTGGATGGTGTCAAGCCTTTTGAGTGTTGTTGGAACTACATCCATCCAGGCAACAGGGAGTATTCTATCACACTCCTGACTTGTACTTTAAAGATGATGGACAGGCTTTGGGGAATCAGGAGATGAGTCACTCACTACAGGATTTCTAGCCCCTGACTTGCTATTTGACCACGGGGTTGTTTTATAAAGAGAGGTTGGAGACACTGAGTTTGTTTCCACTGGAGTTGAGAAAAGTGAGGGGTGACTCAATTGAAATACATAAGATGGTTCCTGACAAGGTGGCCAAGGAAAGAATGTTTCCGATTTTGATTGGCTCCAGAACCAGAGAGCACTGATAAAAAATTAGAGGCCACCATTTTAAGACACAGACGAGGAGAATATGTTTCTTTGATTGTACAGCAGACAGTAGAGGTGGGGGTTATTGAATATTTTTAAGGCAGAAGTAAATAGATTTTTGTTAGGCAAAGGAAACAAAGATTATTGGGTGTAGATGGGAATATGGAATTCAAAGCAAAATAGATTAATCATAACTTTATTGAATGGCAGAGCAGGCTCACGGGGCTAGCTTTGCTCTTAGTTAAGATGCTCATGTGAGCCATCTTTTCCCCTTGGCCTGATGGTTTCCTTTCTGCTGCAATCATGGAAATCACAAATCGTGACCCTTCTGTCCCAGTGTTGACACGGATTAATTTCCATCCCTGCCTTTACAGTCAGTATCAAAAGTGTGCTCTTGAATAACTGAAACAAAACAGTAGTGCTTGCTGGCTAAAAGGTATTAGGAAGTACTTATGATGTGTACAGAGTTTGAATACCCTGAATTAAACTTGAAAATGGAGCTTGTGCTTTCTGGGGACAAGGTTTTACTGATCTATTTTTGGCAAAATATAATTATTAGGATTAATCTAAGCAATTAATGACACAAAATTCACACTAGATATTCAGCTCCTCTTATTAGTTACAGACTGATTTATTTCAACAACTCAGCATATATATCAAACTGTCAGTATGTTCTTGTTACTGCAGTATTTGAAGATATTCATGCAGACATTCTTTATCCAAAGAACAACTCTGAGAAGAATATGACAATGAAGGATGGTAGATTTAATGTGTTGGAAATGTGTTGCTGGAAAAGCGCAGCAGGTCAGGCAGCATCCAGGGAACAGGAGAATCGACGTTTCGGGCATAAGCCCTTCTTCAGGAATGGGGAAAGTTTGTCCAGCAGGCTAAGATAAAAGGTAGGGAGGAGGGACTTGGGGGAGGGACGTCGGAAATGTGATAGGTGGAAAGAGGTCAAGGTGAGGGTGATAGGTCAGACTGGGGTGGGGGCGAAGAGGTCGGGAAGAAGATCTCAGGTTAGGAAGGTGGTGCTGAATTTGATGGATTTGACTGAGACAGGGTGGGGGGAGGGGAAATGAGGAAACTGGTGAAATCCGAGTTCACCCCTTGTGGTTGGAGGGTTCCTAGCCGGAAGATGAGGCGTTCTTCCTCCAACCGTCGTTTTGTTGTGGTCTGACGATGGAGGAGTCCAAAGACCTGCATATCCTTGGTGGAGTGGGAGGGGGAATTGAAATGTTGAGCTACAGGCTGGTTGGGTTGGTTGGTCCGGGTGTCCCAGAGGTGTTCTCTGAAACGCTCCGCAAGTAGCCGGCCTGTCTCCCCAATATAGAGGAGTGCAGAGGATGCAATAGATGATATGTGTGGAGGTGCAGGTGAATCTGTGGCGGATATGGAAGTTTCCTTTGGGGCCTTGGAGGGAGGTGAGGGGGGAGGTGTGGGCGCAAGTCTTGCACCTCCTGCGGTTGCAGGGGAAGGTGCCGGGAGTGGAGGTTGGGTTGGTGGGGGGTGTGGATCTGACGAGAGAGTCACGGAGGGAGTGGTCTTTACGGAATGCTGATAGGGGAGGGGAGGGAAATATATCCTTGGTGGTGGGGTCCGTTTGGAGGTAGCGGAAATGACGGCGGATGCTGCGCTGTACATGGAGATTTGTGGGGTGGTAGGTGAGGACCAGTGGGGTTCTGTCCTGGTGGCGGTTGGAGGGGCGGGGTTCAAGGGCGGAGGAGCGGGAAGTGGAAGAGATGCGGTGGAGGGCATCTTCGACCACGTCGGGGGGGAAATTGCGGTCCTTGAAGAAGGAGGCCATCTGGGATGTGCGTTTTTGGAACTGGTCCTCCTGGGAGCAGATGCGGCGGAGTCGAAGGAATTGGGAGAATGGGATGGCGTTTTTACAGGGGGCAGGATGGGAGGAGGTGTAGTCCAGGTAGCTGTGGGAGTCGGTCGGTTTGTAGTAGATGTCCGTGTTGATTCGGTCGCCTGAGATGGAAATAGAAAGGTCGAGGAAGGGGAGGGAGGAATCTGAGACTGTCCAGGTGAATTTGAGGTCGGGGTGGAAGGTGTTGGTGAAGTGGATGAACTGTTCAACTTCCTCGTGGGAGCACGAGGCGGCGCCGATACAGTCATCGATGTAGCGGAGGAAAAGGTGGGGGGTGGGGCCAGTGTAGTTGCGGAAGATGGATTGTTCCACATATCAAAGATTTAATGTGTTGTACAGTGTTGACAGAAAGCCATCCAGCTATCTCACTTTCTAACTCTTAAGAGATTATGATGTTTCAAAAGTGCAATGATGTTTTAAGTGCAATGAATGGTCTGCATTTTTCATCCTTTCAGGCACTGAGTTCTAGACCACCACCATCCATTGGGTGAAAACTGTTTGTCACCTCCCCTTGAATCTTCGACTTGAATTCTATGCCTCCCTGCACCCCCCCCCCTTCAATAATCAAACTCTCTGTTATGGGAAATCTGTCCTTACACTTCATTTGATTTAGGCCCTGCATAATTTCATAAACTCCAATCATTATCTTCCCATCAGTTCGTCTGTTTAAAGTTAAATGTCCCCAGCCTTTCCAATCTCTCCTCAAAGCTAAAATTCTTAAGTCTTTGCAGACTGCTCTTTACATTTTTGAATGCAGTCACACCCTACCTGTAATGGAGTGGCAAGACTGTAGCTAGCTGTGTCTAACTACTGTTTTATATCTCGGTAACCTCTCTCTGCTTATATTTGTATGCTTTAGCTAACAATTGAAAGTATCCTGTGTATATTATTAGCCAACTTGTCTATCTGTCCAGTCTCTTCCATGGATCTGTGGGCATGAACTCCAAGGTCTCCCAGTTACTCTATACAATGTAGAAATCTATCATGTACTGTGTATTCCTTTCACTTGGAACAAACATGTCACTTCAGTCTTCTTCAGATAGAATTTCATTTGCCATTTTCTGACCCCTTGACCCATCTATCGATACCTTGCTGCAATTTATAGCTTTCTTCCTCACTATCAATTGTGCAGTCAGTTTTTGTGCTGTCTGCAAACTTCTTAATTATCATTCCTATATTAGTGTAACTAATTGAAATATAACATGAAGAACATGGACCTAATATTGAGCTCTGAGAAGCCCTGTTAGAAACAATCTTCCAGTCTCAAAAACTACATGTTTACGATTACACTTGGTTTTTCTGTATCTGAGACAATTTTTGGACTTAACTTGCTACTTTTCCAGTCTGTCATGTCAGACCTTGTCAAAAGCTTTTCTAAAATGTTTTGATTACATTAAGCATACAGTACTCTTTGATGCTCCTTGTTAGCTCTTCAAACATCAAATATAATCAGAAATTACATAGAACATAGAACAATACAGCACAGAACAGGCCCTTCGGCCCATGATGTTGTGCCGAACATTTGTCCTAGCTTAAGCACCCATCCATGTACCTAGCCAATTGCCGCTTAAAGGTCACCAAAGATTCTGACTCTACCACTCCCACAGGCAGCGCATTCCATGCCCCCACCACTCTCTGGGTAAAGAACCCACCCCTGACATCTCCCCTATACCTTCCACCCTTCACCTTAAATTTATGTCCCCTTGTAACACTCTGTTGTACCCGGGGAAAAAGTTTCTGACTGTCTACTCTATCTATTCCTCTGATCATCTTATAAACCTCTATCAAGTCACCCCTCATCCTTCGCCGTTCCAACGAGAAAAGGCCTAGCACTCTCAACCTATCCTCGTACGACCTATTCTCCATTCCAGGCAACATCCTGGTAAATCTTCTCTGCACCCTCTCCAAAGCTTCCACATCTCTCCTAAAGTGAGGCGACCAGAACTGCACACAGTACTCCAAATGTGGCCTAACCAAAGTCCTGTACAGTTGCAACATCACTTCACGACTCTTGAATTCAATCCCTCTGCTATGAACGCTAATATACCATAGGCCTTCTTACAAGCTCTATCCACCTGTGTGGCAACTTTCAAAGATCTATGAACATAGACCCCAAGATCCCTCTGTTCCTCCACCTCACTAAGAACCCTACTGTTAACCCTGTATTCCGCATTCTTATTTGTCTTTCCAAAATGGACAACCTCACACTTGGCAGGGTTGAACTCCATCTGCCACTCCTCAGCCCAGCTCTGCATCATATCTAAGTCCCTTGCCTTAACCAGTCCATGTTCACTATTCTTTGTTAATCAGCACCTTTCAAAATGAAAATGAATGCTGTCACTCAGAATTTTTTCCAACAATTTGCTGACAATTTAGGCAAACCAACTTGTAAGTATTCAGTCTATATCTTTCTCTCTTTTTAAATAATGCTCAAACATTAGCAGCCCCACAGTTTCCTCGTGCCGTGCCTATGCCAGAAAGGATTAGAAACTGAAGATCAAAGCCACAACTATTTCCTCCTTTGTTTCTCCGAACAACATTGGTTACCTTTCATCTGGGCCACGTGACTTATCTATTCTCAAAGCTGCTGAAACCTTAATATTTTATGTCATCCAATATTTCACACTCCTCCTTAATTACAATGTCTGCATATTCTCTCTCTTTTGTAATTTTGATTGACATAAACTATTCTTTTTAAGATTCATGTTCCTGTCTTCTCCCTCCACACTTAAGATACCTTCACGATTTTTAATGTACATTACTTTTTCCTTCATGTATTTATAAACCACCCTTGGGTTTTACTTGGCAATATTTTGTGTTCTCTTTTTGCTTCCCTGATTTCATCAATTAGTTTCATTGCCATATTTTCTAATGAGAGAAAGTCTATTCTAAGGCAGTATTGAGCTCTTGACATCTGATAATCAGCTTCCTTTTTTGGGTTAAAACTGTGGTTAAAGAGTTCAAAATTTACATTGTGCTTGAAGGAAAATATAGAAATTATGGGCTATTTTTATAGTTCAGTGCCTTTTAAACCATCTTAGTTTGTCAGTTTATTAATATTTAATTAGCTGTTAGCAGCAAACTACTATCATAATACATTAGTGCTTTAGCCTTGGGACTAGATGGTAATCTCAGGTTTATCTAACATTCGTGTTTCAGATTCTGAAGCTTCTGATCTTGACCTATTTGTCAGATGAACCAAATAGTATACTATGAGAAAGTAACATCCATTATGACTTGCACGAGAGCACCTTTTCCAGCCGAGAATAGAGTTGCATTAATGTAGATTCAGAACTGTTTCCATTCATTTGCTAATTGTTTGAAACAAAATCCAACTTCCCATCATAAATTTGTATAAATTAATTAAATAAATAAAGATGGTTGGACAGGTGATGTGCTGTGGCTGTATGATGTGAGAGCTGGCTGATCCCATTGTGAACAGCGGTGACCACATCTGCAGCAAGTGATGTTTGCTGGAAGAACTCCAGATCAGAATTGATGATCTGGAATCTGAGCTTCAAACACTGCAGCATATCCGGGAGGAGGAGAGTTACCTGGACGCTTTGTTTCAGGAGGCAGTCACACCCAGTACATTAAGTAATTCAAATTCAGTTAGTCATCAGGAACAACAGGGTGTGACTGCAAGAGAGGTAGATGGGGGGATTCTGAGTTCAGGAATGGAGGAGCCTCAGCCCTTGACCTTGTCCAACAGGTATGAGATTTTTGCACCCTGTATGGGTGAGGAAAAGGGCTGTGGACAGGATGAGCCAGCTGACCACGGCACTTTTGTGCAGAAGGCCACTCAAGAGGGGGAGCAAAAAGACAAGTAGTTGTTACAAGAGATTCTATAATTAGGGGGACAGATAGTATCCTTTGTGAGCTGGATCAGGAGTCCCGCGTGGTGTGTTGCCTGTCCAGTGCCAGGGTGCAGGACATCTCCAATCAGCTTGAAAGGATATTGGAGCGCGAGGGGGAAGATCCAGTTGTTGTGGTCCACGTTGGCACTAGGTAAAAACAATGACTGCAGATACTGGAAACCAGATTCTGGAGTAGAGTGGTGCTGGAAAAGCACAACAGTTCAGGCAGCATCTGAGGAGCAGGAAAATCGACATTTCGGGCAAAAGCCCTTCATCAGGAATGAGGCTGGGAGCCTTGGGGATGGAGAGATAAATGGGACAGGGGTGGGGCGGGGGAGAAGGTAGCTGAGAGTGCAATAGGTTGATGGGGGTTCTGTCCGTGTTGCAGTTGGAGGGGTGGCATTCGAGGGGAAGATGCAGAACGTGGATAAGATGCACTGGGGGCATCTTCAACCATGTGGGAGGGGAAATGGTGGTCTTTAAAGAAGGACGCTATATGGTGTGTTCTGTGGTGGAACTGGTCCTCCTGGGAGATGGAGGAATTGGGAATAAAGGATAGCATTTTTGCAGGATGTAGGGTGGGAGGAAGTGTAATCCAGGTAGCTGTGGGAGTCGGTGGATTTGTCAGTGTTGAGTTGGCCATCGGTGATGGAGATGGAAATGTCCAGGAAGGGGAGGGAGGTGTCAGAGATGGTCCAAGTGCATTTAAGGTTGGGGTGGAATGTGTTGGTGAAGTTGATGAACTGTTCAACTGTGGGAGCGCGAGGTGGCGCAGATGCCTGGTCCCCCAGTCCTCACCTTCCACCCCACCAACCTTCGCATAAATCACATCATCCGCTGACATTTCCGCCACCTACAAACCACCCCACCACCAGGGATATATTTCCCTCCCCACCCCTATCCACTTTCCGCAAAGACCGTTCCCTCCGCGACTATCTGGTCATGTCCATGCCCCCAAACAACACACCCTCACCTCCTGTCACCTTCCCTTGCCACCGCAGGAATTGCAAAACCTGCGCCCACACCTCCCCCCTCAACTCCATTCAAGGCCCGAAAAGAGCCTTCCACATCCATCAACGTTTCACCTGCACTTCCACACCTCTTTCCACCTATCACATTTCCGACGCCCCTCCCCCAAGTCCCTCCTCCCTACCTTTTATCTTAGCCTGCTGGACAAACTTTCCTCATTCCTGAAGAAGGGCTTATGCCCGAAACGTCGATTCTCCTGTTCCCTGGATGCTGCCTGACCTGCTGCGCTTTTCCAGCAACACATTTTCAGCTCTGATCTCCAGCATCTGCAGACCTCACTCTCTCCTATCACCTTTACCCCCACTTCCATTCACCTACTGCACTCTCATCTACCTTCTCCCCAGCCCTACATCCCTCCCAATATCTCTCCACCCCGAAGGCTCCCAGTCTCATTTCTGATGAAGGGCTTTTGCCCAAAATGTTGATTTTCCTGCTCCTCGGAAGCTGCCTGACTTGCTGTGCCTCTGCAATTTCTAGCCTGGCTCCATGCAATATCCTTGAATGACTTCCACCAATTCTAGTGACACATCAACTTTAAGTACAGATAGCCTTTCCCCTCTGCTTATTTCAGCTCTCCAGTATTTCACCACTTAAAAGTACTCAGTTAGTACTTATGAAGTTTTCAATTAGGTCATACATAGCAGCCAATGAATGCATAATTATCATAGAGGTGCAGCTGTTGTGCCCCTACTTCTGAGCTAAAAGGTTTGACTGTTTGAAGATCTGTCAGAAGACCTCCACCAGTGGTAAATGTGAATAGGTCAATTTAAAATATTTTATTCTATTATTTTATTGCTGTGATGTCCCGTTCTATGTTTTATATTCGAACGCAATGTTATTATCCTAACCTCTGTGCCAGAAAATCCAGGTATAAATCCAAGCTGCCCCAGAGATGTGTTATAATAAATCTGAGCAGGTGGATTAAAAATATATCAGTAAGAATATTAGCACAGAGCAGGATTAGAAGCATTAATTAAAATTAATGTGTGCCACTTTCAAACTGACATTGCGGTAACTTCTGAGGTAGTGCAATTCAGGCAAGGGACTGGGCATGAAAGAACACTAAAACATGGAAATGCATTGTAGGAGCTTTCATAAATTAGGAAGCACACATTCATCATGACAGTAATCCATTGCCTCCCTAGTTCAAGGGTTAAGGACACTTTGGGTCCGGTGCAAAACATTTTGCAGGAGAATGGAGTGAGCCCAAAAGGGTGATATATGTCACCAGTTTCACACAGAAGGAAAATAGTAAGCTACATAGTAAGATTTTTCAGTCCGAGGTAATAAGTCAAAAAGTAACTGTTAAAGATAATTAACTGTGAAATACTCCCAGTGCTCAGAAACACTCCTCAAAGTAAGGAGTGTCAGTGCACAGCAGGGGTCAGATTCTTGAACAATTGCTTCTAATTATAGATCAGGCTCTACCTATTCAAAAAAGTTGATTATCTGCAATATTGCGACCAATGTTCTTTCAGGAAGGTTCAATGGTGTACCCTGTGGAGTTTTGAAAATAACTGGTCGAGCAGTGCATATTCAGAAGTATAAAAATGAAATATGGAGTAAAGAGAGTGAAATTTTTTCTTTTGAGACTAAGTATGGAGGCAGACTAAAATCTTGGGAGAGGGAGTCCCTCTGCTTGCAGGCGAATCAGGTTTTCTCATTTGATTTCATTCTCAACAGATTGTATATTTACACACAAGCAAAATGTCAAAGGTTATGTGAGATGGGCTGGAACTTCTGTACCACACCAGGGCCATCCAGGCTCCAACAACCAGATGCCATTTTTGAAAGGAATGAGTTGTATTCAGTTCTATGGGACTTGATTGGCAGGACCTGCTAGAGGTGTATGACAGTATGATTCTGGCAGGTAGCATGTGCAAATCCTGAGGAAAGGTATCATCATCCTCATTTACAAAACGGAAGGGAGGGAGGTAATTCAAAATTGGTGACTAATTTCACTGTTGAATGTGGATTATAAAATCCTGTCTAAAGTTATCGCAAATTGGGTCAGGTCTGCTCCGGGATTGATGATTCACCCTGAGCAAACCTGTGCTGTACTGGGCAGGACAATCTTGGAGAGTCTCGTGTTCCTAAGGGATATGACTGTCTACGTGCAGGACAAGGGGAGTTGACACCTGCCTCATCGGCCTGGACCAGGAGAAGGCCTTTGAAGGGATATCGCACACCTACATGAGGGATGTGCTCTTCAAAATATGCTTTGGGGAGGGATTCTGCACTTAGATCGACTGCTCTACACTAACATCAGTCATTCAGTCTCAATCAATGAGTGGGAATCAGAAAGCTTCCTGATCTGATCTTCCCTGTTTTTTGGCAGAGTTTGTCTTTGCACAATTGTGTTGTTTTTTTTCAGAAAAAAGGTTTGATACTTCCAATACTGGCTGAAGTCACGAAGAACTCTCCTTCTCAACCTCTTTTCTCATTTGAGACATGGGGTGATTCTCAGGTTAAACTCACCACCAGTCATCTCTCTCTCTCTCTCTCTCTCTATAGTCATTTGGGACTTTACCTTACAATCTTTAAGTAAGATCACATATTTTTGAGACTGCTCAGATGCTGATGGACCCAGTGAGTCTTCACACTTCCAGACTGTCAGCTTTTGTGCAAAGAAACAACTTTGTTACAAAGGAGCCAAATTATTGAAATTTGTACCCTCCATAGCTTGGAGGAAATAACAGCAAAGGGCAAGCTGTGGATGTTGTCTACATGGATTTTAAACAGTGTTTGATAAAGTACAACAAAAGAGGCTGGTTAACAAATCTGTAGCTCATAAAATAGGAGGTTTAAAAAAAAGGTCTGAGGTAAAAAATTGCCTTAAGGCCAGCAAACAGCAAGTCATGGTCGATTATTGTTTTTCAGGCAAAAGAATAATAGACCATGATGTTTCCCATAGTTCAGTGTTAGAGCCAAGGTTCCTTCTAAAATTTTCTTCATCCACATGTGGAGTCAATTTTGTTAGGAGCAAAATCAAGGTAACGTATGGATACATGCCATTAAGAAGAACAAAAGAACGTCTATAAATTTTAAAATCTCCATAAGTACGATAGGTGTAGAAATAATACCATTCCCAGTTTATGTTGACATAACAAGTCCACAATTTACAAGATTTATTTGAATTAACTTTGCCATGGTGGGATTCAAACTCATGTAATCTAGGTTTTAACTTCAGTATCATAAGCACTACACAACCAAATATGAGTGTCATTTTGAATTGTAGCTGGTATTTCAATCATTTTACAGTGAAAAGTGAATTGGCAGCAATTGCTGAAAACAAGAGGATTTTAATAATTTACTAATAATCTGCTATAAAAACAAAGTACTGTAAAAACTCAGAAGTTCTGCCAATAATTTGTCAGCATCAATGGAGAGAGATATCAGGGTAATGTTTAGAGTCTGATGTGACTCTTTGTCAGTTGAAGAAGTCATATCGGACTCAAATTCCAATTCTGTTTCTCTCTCCACAGATGTTAGCAAACATGTATAATAATTTACTAACTTTTTCAATTATCCCTGCATATGAGTTCTCCACTCTGCATCCAACCATAAGTAGCAAGCTTGGATGTATCACACCTACCTCTCTACTTCTTCTTCATCTACTCTCAAAGGGCACCATTCACTTACTGCTCAGTACAAGCAATGAATTAAACTTGACATTTTGCTACTCACAACTCAGTTATCAGCTCCGTACTTTCCCCAGAGGAATTCTTCTAAACAATTTCTAAATACCATAGAATGGAAATGAAGCAAGATAAAAAACTTGAGTAATCCATTATGTAAATGGCAAGGGACCCCTGCCTCATCAATTTAAAACATGCAATGGCAGTCTAACCCAGTCATTAGTGCAAATGAAACTGCTGTATACAGATGTAAGTTTTAAAGGCACAATGATCTCTCAAATGTTAAAGTTATGAAATAATTTAAGTTAAATGAATAAAGCAGTTCTTGTCACATGTTCCTTAAAATATGCAGACCAAGAAATTTGACAGTTCTGGTGTATAGCTGGAAAACAGCAGCGTTAAGGGACAATGTAGGGATATGTGCCTGTTTTGCACCAGGAGAGCATCATCCACCATATTCATTAAGGTTTTAATACACATTGTCATAGAGATGTACAGCGCAGCAACAGACCCTTAGATCCAACCCGTCCATGCCGACCAGATATCCCAACCAAATCTAGTCGTACCTGCCAGCACTCAGCCCATTTCCCTCCAAACCCTTCCTATTCATATACCCATCCAGATGCTTTTTAAATGTTGCAGTTTCTAACCTCAACCACTTACTCTGGCAGCCCCTTAGGTCTCTTTTATATCTTTCCCCTCTCACCCTAAACTCCTCTAGTTCTGGACTCTGCCACCCCAGGGAAAAAAACTTACCCTGATGCTCTGGGGCATGGATAGGATAATTCAGCCTCTGACGATCCAGGGAAAACAGCCCTAGCCTATTCAACCTCCCCGTATAGCTCAAATCCTCCAACCCTGACAGGAATATACTTTCTCTGGATTCTTGTTATCTCATTTCTGAAGCCTTCCCATTTTCCAGCTGTTCATTTACCTGTGAACATTTGCCCCCAATCAGCTTTTGAAAGTTCTTCCCTAATACCATAAAAATTGGCCTTTCTCCAATTTAGAACTTCAACTTTTAGATCTGGTCTATCCTTTTCCATCACGATTTTAACATTAATAGAATTATGGTCTCCGGCCCCAAAGTGCTTCCCCCATTGAAACTTCAGTCACCTGCCCTTACTTATTTCCCAAGAGTAGGCCAAGTTTTGCACCTTTTCTAGTAGGTACATCCACATGCTGAATCAGAAAATTTTCTTGTACACACTTAACAAATTCCTCTCCATCTAAACCCTTAACACTATGGCAGTCCCAGTCTATGTTTGGAAAGTTAAAATCTCCTACCATAACCACCCTATTAATCTTACAGATAACTGAGATTTGTTTCTCAATTTCCCTCTGACTATTAGGGGGTCTATAATACAATCCCAATAAGGTGATCATCCCTTTCTTATTTCTCAGTTCCAGCCAAATAACTTCCCTGGATGTATTTCTGGGAATACCCTCTCTCAGTACAGCTATCCCTTATCAAAAACACCACTCCCCCTTCTCTCTTGTCTCCCTTTCTATCCTTCCTGTAGCATTTGTATCCTGGAGCATTAAGCTGCCAGTCCTGCCCATCCCTGAACCACGATTCTATAATTGCTATGATATCCCAGTCCCATCTTCCTAACCATGTCCTGAGTTCATCTGCCTTCCCTGTTAGGCCCTTTGCATTGAAATAAATGCAGTTTAATTTATCAGTCTTACCTTGTTCTCTGCTTTGTCCCTGCCTGCGCTGTTTGACTTGCTTCTTTTCTCAACTGTACCAGTTTCAGATTGATCTCTTTCCTCAATATCTCCCTTGGTCCCACACGCCAACAACTCCCCCCTCCCACCCACCTTACTAGGTTAAATCCTCCTGAGCAGATCAAGCAAATCTTCCTGCCAGTATGTTAGTCCCCTTCCAATTTAGGTGCAATCCGTCCTTCTTGTACAGGTCAATTCTACCACAAAGGAGATTCCAATGATCCAAAAATGTGAATCCTTCTCCCACACATCAGCTCCTCAGCCATGCATTCATCTGCTCTGTCCTCCTATTCCTGTCTTTACTAGCTCATAGCACTGGGAGTAATCCAGATATTACTACTCTTGAGGACCTCCTTTTTAAATTCCTGCCTAACTCTCTGTAATCTCCCTTCAGAATCACAACCTTTTCCCTTTCTATTTCGTTGGTTCCAATGTGTACAATGACCTCCTGCTGGCCCCTCTCCCATTTGAGAACATTCTGCACCCTCTCTGAGACACCTTTGATCCTGGCACCACGGAGGTAACACACTATTCTGATTTTTCGCTGCTGGCCACAGAAACATCTGTCTGTACCTCGGACTAGAGAGTCCCCGAACACAATTGATCTCTTGGAACCTGACGTACCCCTCATTGCGTTAGAGCCAGTCTCAATACCAGAAACTTGGCTGTTCATGCTATGTTCCCCTGAGAATCCATCACCCACTATATTTTCCCAAATAATATACTTGTTTGAAATGGGGATAGCCATGGGCCTTTTTGATACATTTGAGATTAGCATTAAGCTAATTTCATTTAAAAATTGGAGACTTAATGGCCTTTTCAGGAGCATTGACAAATTGGTTTATGAACACTGCAGCACAATTGGACATGTTTCTCCTATTGCTAGTTTCTTGATGCGCACAGGAAAAGTCCACAATTTATAAAATGATCTCTAAAGACTGATACCATAAAAAAAACACAGAAAGGTTTTTACTTATTTTATTGCAGATCCACACAAAGCTTGAGTGAGAATTTTGGCTTCACCTTAAAACCATAGGCTGCTACTGGCTAATGGCCAAGCAATCCTGACTACCTCCCACTAGATGATCTTGCTGCCCCTCTATGTAAGGAAGCTGCTTGTGGGGTTGTACATCATGCCCATAGCCAATAGACACTTCCTTAATGAGGTCAGAGACTGATTTGCAGTGATTGTGCTGCCACTCTTATTAGGTGTGAGCTGTGTGCACTCCATCTAGATCCCACTTTGATTTGGCTGAGTTTCTGAGTTTCTAAAGCCTAATTCCTCCCAACACAAATAACGCAACAGCCTCCATTTCATTCCCGTGTCAAGTGCATGGAAGCAGGAGGATTCCTGGCTTTGGGAACTTGATCTTTAAAAATGTCTGTCAGCTCAACCCATTTTGGCCCAGCAGGTGTGGACTGGATTGGGAATCAGCCTGAGTGAACTGGGAAAAACTGAGGAGGCTGCCAGTTTATGAGGCAATCCATTCAGAAAGACAATCTTGTGGCTCCAGTACTTCATTCAAAACCAAAATAAAATTAAATAGAAAACATTCTTCCAGCCTTCACCCTTCTACAATTCTATATCCCATCACATCTACTCAGTCCCTCACAGTCCAGGTATCAAATAATCCATTCTATTCCTCCATAGTCTCTCAAACCCCTTATGCCACCATATAGCCCCTACTATATCCCACATACCCTCATACTCACATTCCTTCCCATGCCCCTCTATTCATACTCCATAGCCCCTTAAAGTTCTGATACAAACTTAGTGCCTACTTGCACCCACCATCTTCCTCTTCACCTGCCATGGCAACACACCTGGTATCTACAAGAACTCATGCAAACAGAAAAGATAGCTCTATTACTATCTTTCTATACTACAGGCAACACTATTAAGAAAAAAAATCTCATGCATAAAAACACTTTTTGACGGGTCTTGACTGCTTTGATACATCCTGACAATTTTCACATTTCTTGATACTGCTTGACACTTTTTAACCCAGTTCAAACTTCGTGATAAGCTCATGACATTTCTTCATGTATGGACAGTTTCAAGGGGTTAATATGCACAATCTTCTCCACAGTTAACAATCCCAAAGGGCACCTGACAATGCTTCCCTCACAAAGGAGTCCTGACTTCATCCCAAAGGCATCCTGGGAACCTATCCACAGGGGTACCTCAGCTCTCCAAAGGAGTGTCTTGCATATCGAAAAGAAATACACTGAGAACTTACCTGCTCTTACCGAATCTAATCTCAACACTCCAGATTCCAGACAGCAGGGACCATAAAATTCAATCTGAGTTGAAGCAGTTAATCAATTAAATGTCCAGCTGATTCTGTGAACTGTGCATGCATGGACCACAACATATCCCAGTTGTGACCCCATGAAACTGACAAATGCCAAGTTCAGGAGCAGTCTTACAATTTTCAGTATCTTCTGGCATTTCTAACATGGCAAAAAATGTCTTCAACATTGTGAAAAATTTGGGCCTATATCTCTTCCTCTGATATTAAAAGATAGTCAGCTCCACCTATTGTATCTATAACCTTACTCACACCAAGTTATGTTCGCCCACCACTCCTATGCTTGTAAACCTATATGACTGCCAGTTAAGCCACACCTTGATTTTAGTGTTTTTTTTTAAATTCCAGCAAGACTTTTACCTTCTGCATCTTTTACACCGTCCATTGCCACAGCCCTCAATCAATCGTCTCAAACTCAAAGAGTAAACATTTAAATGGATTCTAACTCATTCCAGTAGTGAGTTATTGTTAGGGATTTTTGAACTGGTAAAAATTTAACCTTTCGTCCTTACTTTCTCTTGCCCATATTTGTTTTGCCTTTTCAACTTTTCTTCCCTGTTCTTTATTACTCTGTACCTGAATTAATATTGAATTCACCCACACTAATACATCTTTTTTCTAAGTTCTTTCACTGTTTATTCATCGGTTTTGAAAAATTCACTGGTTCAGGACTTATACTGTTGCTCCCATTATTCAGCAAGTCCAAGATGGCCCATTTTCCTTGTCACACCGTTAATTTCTAGGTTTCAGGAAGTGTGAATTGAATAAAAAACCATCGAGCTGAAGAAACTCTAGCCATCCAGAGATGCCGCAAGATTGCCTGCCCCAACAACTTCTAGTCCAAGATATTTATGCCCATCATTTGAATAATTTACAGGTTACATGATACTAATCTAAAATCTAGACAACATTTATAAGACCATAAGACATAGGAGTGGAAGTAATGCCATTTGGCCCTTTGAGTCCACTCCACCATTCAATCATGGCTGATAGGCATTTCAACTCCACTTACCCACACTCTCCCCATAGCCCTTGATTCCTTGCGAGATCAAGAATTGAATTGTAAAACTTGCACCCACACCTCCCCCCTCACTTCTGTCCAATGCCCTAAAGGAGACTTCCACATCCATCAACGTTTTACCAGCACTTCCACGCGTGTCATTTATTGTATCCGTTGCTCCTGACGTGGTCTCCTCTACACTGGGGAGACTGGATGCCTTCTCACAGAGAACTTCAGAGAACATCTCCGGGACACCCGCATCAAGCAACCCCACCACCCCATGGCCGAACATTTTAACTCCCCCTCCCACTCTGCCGAGGACATGCAGGTCCTGGGCCTCCTCCACCGCCACTCCCTCACCACCTGAAGCCTGGAGGAAGAACGCCTCATCTTCCACCTCGCATCCTTCAACCCCATAGCATCAATGTGAACTTCACCAGTTTCCTCATTTCCCCTCCCCCCATTTTACCCTAGTTCCAACCTTCCAGCTCAGCACTGTCCTCATGACCTGTCCCACCTGTCAATCTTCCTTCCCACCTATCCATTCCACTCTCCTCTCCGACCTATCACCTTCATCCACCTCCATCCACGTATTCCACTTTTAGTTACCTTCTCCCCAGCCCCATCCCCCTCCCGTTTATCTCTCCACCCCCGAGGCTCCCCAGCCTAATTTCTGATGAAGGACTTTTGCCTGAAAAGTCGATTTTCCTGCATCTCGGATGTTGCCTGACCTGCTGTGCTTTTCCAGCACCACTCTAATCTAGACTCTGGTTTCCAGCATCTGCAGTACCCATTTCTGCGTAGAAATTGCAAAGGCACTGACCATGAGGTTCTGAATCTTCCTTAGATATAGGAAGGAAGGTGGTACCAGAGGATTGGAGAATTGTTTATGTTAAACATCTGTTGAAGAAAGGTTTGAAGTATAAACTAGCAACTACTGGGCTATCAGTTTCACTCCTGTGGTGAGAAAACTTTTAGAAATGATAATTTAAGGCAAAACTTACAGTTATTTGACTATTGTGAATTAATTAAGGGAGATCAGCATGAATTGATTAAAAGTAAATCATGCTTAACTAGCTTGAATTTGTTTTACTTGATATAATAACAAACAGGATTGATAAGGCTAATACAGTTAACAACACATCCAAGTATTTGCAAAGGTGTTCAAGAAAGTGTCACAAAATGGATTTTCCAGCAAAGTTAAAGCCCATAGAATAAAATAGAAAGCAACAGACAGAAATGAAGTTGGCCGGACAGGAAACAGAGAATGGTGATGAAGATTGTTATATGATACGAGGAAGTTACTTAGGGGATTTACCAGTAGCTACAAGACCGCTGCATTTCTTTATATATAATAATGAGGTAATTTTAAGTGTTCAAGGCACAATTATAAAATTTGAAGTTGACATGAAGATTTGAAGTAGTGAGAATTATGAGGAGGATAATAGATTTCAGTAGCGTATTCACAAGTAGAATGGATAGATGTGGCAGGTAAAACTTAATTCAGAGAAGTGTAAACTTATAATATTTGGTATGAAGAATGAGAAGAGAGAGATTAATGTAAAGGATACAATTCTAAAGGTGTGCAAGAACAGACTTGGATTTTTAATCTGTATAAATAATTTAAGGTTGTGTGGCAGATTGAGAAAGAGTTTTAAAAAGCGTATTGGAAATAGAGGCATAGAATTCAAAACACGTAAGTTATGATGACATTTTCTAACACATTAGTTTGGCATCAATGAGAGCACTACAGCTGGAACTACACTTTAGGAAGGATGTGAAAGCTTTACGGAGAATACAGAAAACATTCACTAACATAGTTTCAGGGATGATGGGACTTCAGTTATATGGATATATTGGAGAAATTGAGGTTGCTCTTTTTGGGGAAGAGGAGGTTTAAAGAATATTCAAAATCATGAAGTACCTGGACAAATAGGGAGAGACAGTTGGAAGCGTTGAAAATCAGAGAGCACCAATTGAAGATGGACGACAAAAGAACCAATAAGACATGCAGAACCTATCTCTACAGCAGATGTTCAGGTTCTGAATTGAACCGCCTGAGTACAGCAGATTCATTTTAAAAAGATAATTGGAGAATTGTTTGAGGAGAGATTCTCAAGGCTACTGGGAAAAGGCAATGGAAGGGGAACAGCTGAGTTGTTCTTGCAAAGAGCCAGCTGGGACACAATATGCTGAATGGCCTTTCAATAAGGCAGAAGGACATTTTTGGATGACCTTTAACATTTTCTTGATTGCATGTTTAATCGCTTGAAGTTTTGGATGATCATTTAGATCATTATTACCTTCTTAAGATAACCTCCTGAAAGCTCAGAAAAAAGAGCTGTTAGTAGGTCTCATTATGATGCTTTTGTACATTTCAAGTGGGTGTTTTCTATTGTCCCAATTCTCAGCTTGGATTGATCTTTAGTTCTTATGGTATTGAACTCAGAACTATTTTGGTATTTTGGCATTTGTTTTCAGTTTTAATGAATATTCAGGTTTAAAAATACCATTTTACTCAGTTTCAGAGTGCTAGAACAATGACAGTGAAAATTAAAAAAACATAAAGATTGAAGTGACATCTTTCATGGCTGTCACAAAGTTTACATTTTCCTTCTGGTTAATGACAGCATTCTAATAAAATGAATCCGTTTGTTTTGCTGTCAAAAACTAATATCTCTGAATTTTCAAAGATATTCTTGTTTATATTTAGACCTACTACAAGTCTTTTTCTTGAGCATTGCGGAGGCAATTACCAATCAGCACACCCTGGTTTCTGAAACTATTAAACAACAGGAAGGGTTTAGAAGGCATATGGGCCAGGTGCTGGCAAATGGGACTAGGTTAATTTAGGATATCTTGTCGGCATGGATGAGTTGGACTGAAGGGTCTGTTTCCATGCTGTACATTTCTATGACTCTGTTAACACAGTTGGATATTGCACTAAAACATGTATTTTTTGTTTTTAGGATGATTTCCTTTTTAGTGTTTCCATCATTAGTGGAATACTCTGCAGTATTCTGGCTGTGGTTAAGTTTATGCTTGGTAGAATCCTCACAAGCAAAGCCCTGATAACTGATGGTGAGTACTGAACTTCACAAATGTAATGTTCTGATACAGGGTCAATTAAAATATTTGACAGCAAAATATTCATGGAGTTCAATAGGAAACAGGAAGGTATGATACATTGGAGCAATGCAGTGCAAACTCTAAACATCATGACTGAAAAAATATAGAGTCGAGAGTGTGGTGCTGGAAAAGCACAGCAGGTCAGGCAGCATCCGAGGAACAGGAGAATCGACGTTTTGGGCAAGAGCCCTTCATCATGAAATATATACAGACAATAGAATGATATAAAGTATAGTATATTTGGCTCATCACACCTGAGAGAGTAATAGCTGCCTTTATTCATTCCCAAATTTCTGACATTTGACAGGTTTTAATATTAAGTCCTTTTAAATACCTGTGAAAAGCAATTTCATTTATTTAAAAACATACATACGTGCACATAAATTAGGCGCAGGATCAGGCAGATCAGCCCCCCCCCAGCCTGCTCTGCCACTTAATAAGATCATGAGTGCTGCAATTGTGGCCTCAAATTCATATTTCTGCCTACCTCAAATAAACTTTGACTTGCTTGTTAGTGTATGCCTCTGTCTTAAAGATATTCAATTTGCCTCCACCATTCAGTGTGAAGAGAGTCCCAGAGACTCATATCCCCCGAGAAGAAAGAAAATCCTCCTCATCTTGATCCTACTTTTAAACTGTGATTCCTAGATCCATTCTCTCAAACCAAATAAGGGAAACATCTTTTCAGCATCCATCCGCCAAGTCTCCTCAGTATATCAAATGTTTCAAGCAGATCATCTCTCATTCTTCTGAACACGAATTGATGCAGTCCCAAATTAACCTTTTCTCATTCGATAACCCAACATCCCAGGTATCAGCTGGTTGAACTTTCTTCAAACAACTTCTAACATATTTTCATCCTTCTTTAAATAAAGAGAGCAAAATACTTTAGATGTGGCCTTGCCAACATTCTATATAAGTGTAGCAGAGCATCCTTACTTTTATATTTTATCCCCTTTGCAATAATAGACAACATTCCATTGGCTTTTCGAATAATTTGTTATGCCTGTACAAACACCAATCTAACTCTGCAGTTTCTATTTAAATAATATGTTATTTTTATTGTCTTCTTGCCAAAATGGATAAGTTCATCTTTCCCATGTTATTCTTCATCAACAAATCTTTTGTCCATTCACTTAATCTATCTATATCTACACATTCACACCTTCGTCCAAGTCAGTTATATTGATTGTAAATGTTTGAGGCCCCAACACGGTTCCCTGTGGCATACCATTTGTCATATCCCGCCAACCCAAAAACAACCCATTTATTCTGCTCTTCTGCTTTCTATTAGCCAATGAATCCTTTATCTGTCAAGTAGGTTGCCCCCTACAACATCCCCTTTACTTTGCATAGTAAACTTTGATATGGCACCTTCTCAAATATCTTCTAAGCATAGGATATCCATTCCTGCCCCTTTAAGTACATTGTTTGTTACTTTCTCAAAGATCTCTACAAAATTAATCAAACATGATTTTTCTTTCACAAACCATGTTACATTAAGTTTTCTAAATCTCTAGCATCTTGCCGATGACAGGCTCACCAGTTTGTAGGTTTCTGCTGTCTGTCTCCCTTATTTTTGAATAGAGGAGTACAATTTGCAGTTTTCCAGTCTCATGGGAATCTAAGGAATTTGGAAAAGTAAAAGTAAATTCACTTGATCAACAGATTGGTTGGCGAACAGAAAGCAGAAGACCAGAATAACTGAATTGTTTTTGGGTTGACGGGATGTGACAATTGGTGTGCCCCAGAGAACAGTGTTGGGGCCTCAAATATTTACATCTGTTGTCAGGAAAGTGTTAGAATCATTTATTAAGGAAGCAATATCAGAACATTCGGAAAGTCAAAACATTATCTTATCAGAGTCAACATGGTTTTATGAAGGGCAAATCATGTTTGACTAATTTGCTAGAGTTCTTCAAAGATGCAACAAGCATGGTGGATAATGGAGATGCTGTAGGTGTAATTTATCTGGACTTTTTGAAGGCGTTTGATAGGGTGCTGCACAAAAGGTTAATTCACAAGGTTGGACCATATGGGATTGGGGTAATTTATTGGCCTGGATAGATGACTGGCTGATGACAGAAGACAGAGAGTGGGAATAAATGGTTTTTTTTGGATGGCAAGATGTAACTAGTGGGGTGCCATGGGGTTCAGTCATTGGGCCCCAGCTATTTACCGTTTACATTAATCACTTGGATACAGGGATGGAAGGCTCTATCACCAAATTTGCAGACAACACAAAAATAGGCAGGATGGTAAATTACAATTAGAAAATAAGAACTTATAAATGGATATAGATAGTTTAGGAGAGTGGGCCAAAATGTGGCAGGTGGAGTTTAGTGAGGGCAAGTGCGACATCATGCATTTGGGTCAAGAAAATGGGAAGGAGACCTACTGCCTTAATGGGAGATATTCTGGGTGCTCCAGTGTAGAGGTATCTAGGTGTACTCTTTCATGAGTCACAGAAAACTTGCATGCAGGTCCACATAATAAAGAAAGTGAATGGAATGTTGACTTTTACAGCTAAAAGATTGGAATAAACAAGTTAGGAAGTATTGTTGTAACTATATAAGGTATTGGTGAGACTGCACCTGAAGTATTGTGCACAGTTTTGGTTCCATTATTTGAGGAAAGATGTAGTGGCATTGGAGGCAGTTCAGAGGAGGTTCACTGGATTGATCTCAGAGATGAGGGGTTTGTCATATGAAGGAATAATGAACAGATTAGGCCTATACTCTCTGGAATTTGGAAGAATGAGGGGAGATCAAATTGAGGTATTCAAGATGATAAAAGGTGCGGATGAATTAGACGTGGAGAACATATTTCCTCTTGCGGGGCACTCTAGGACAAGAGGACATAATCTTCAGATAAGCAGTAGCAAATTTAAAAGAGATGTGAAGAAACTACTTCTCCCAAAGGTTGTGAATCTGTGGATTTTGCTATCTCAAAGTGGGACCATGAGAAATTTAAGGAGCAGTTAGTCTGATTTTTAATTGGTAATGGTTTGAATGGATATGGAGAGAAGGTAGAAAGATAGGGGTGAGGAGTATATCAGTCATGATCAAATAGCAGAGCTGACTCAATGGGCTGAATGGACTAATTCTGCTCCTATATTTTATGAACTTATGAACAGCTACTTCTTTTAACATATTAGGATGAAGTCCATCAAGGCCAGGGCTCTTGTTAGATTTTAGTCATTATACTTCTCTCAACACTTTATCCCTTGTGATTGTAATTGTTTTAATTTTTTGCTGTGATCAGCCATGATTAAACTTTCAAGATCAAGAGGCTGAATTGTCTACTCCTGCTCCTAGTGCTTAGTTCCTTTCATATTCCAATTTGTAATTATTTCTGGGATGCCATTTTTATCATATACATTGAGGACTGATGCAAAATATCTGTTTAATTAATCTGCTATTTCCCTGTTTTTCATTATTAAATTCCTCGACTATCTTTAGAGAACTAATGCTCTGTTTAATTACACTTTTCCTTTTTAAATAATTGTAGAAACTCTTACTAGTTGTTTTTATATGTCCAGCTAATTCCCCTCATATTCATTCCTCATTCATCTTTTGGTCATATTTTGTTGATCTTTACATTTTACCCAATCATCTGATTTTGTGTTCCACCTTTGTAAATTTATATGCCTTTTCTTTCAATTTGATACCATGTTAACCTGTTTAGCTAGCCATAAATTTAACTAGCTTGTTTTCTTTAGAATCATTCTTTCTCACTGGCACATATATTTACTGAGTATCCTGAAATATGTCCTTAAATGTCTACCACTGTGTCTCTATTGACCTATATCTTCTCAGTTCACATTAGCCAGTTCAGTATTCCAGCCCTCATAATTGCCCTTGTTTAAGTTTAGAACACTTATCTTAGATTTAATATTCTTGTCTGAAACAGAGTACATAAATCAATTACTTTATGGTGACTGCTACTCAGGAATGCCATTACCATGGGGTAATTAATTAATCCTGTCTCATTGGACATTCCCACATCTCATATCACATGAACTCTGGTTGGCTTTAGAATGTGCAACATGCTGGAAACTCTGAGTTCATATTATGATTACCCTTACCAACCTGATAGATCCAATCTATATGTAGATGAAAATTACCCATGGTTATCGCTGTACCTTTCTCACAAGCCATATCAGTTCTGTCACTTCTTCCTGTATACTCTGTTCTACAGGTGTGGTTGTTGTTAGGGAGTCTAGAAACCACTTCCACAGGTGACTTCATACCTTTACAATTTCACATTTCCAACCAAACTGATTCTACACTCTAATCTGCAGAACAAAGACCTAACACTGCATACATTTAATCCTTGTTTGATTGCAATCATCTCCAAACATTGGCCAGACAGTTCCACAACACAGTTTTGTATGTGTGTGTAGTGAGTGCAGTACACACACACACACACACTTTCTCACATTCACAACCCCCAACCCAGACAGACACACACACACACACTGACAAAGACTCACATGTACACATATATTTTGTGATTTGGAGATGCCGGTGTTGGACTGGGGTGTACAAAGTTAAAAATCACACAACACCAGATTATAGTCCAACAGGTTTAATTAGAAGCACACTAGCGTTCGGAGCGACGCTCCTTCATCAGGTGATTGTCAAAGACAATCAATTTTTCAATGTATAATTTCAGTTACATCACACTGTAAATGTTTGCTATAAATTCTATGTGTTAGGATTGAGCCCTTCACTACCACCTGATGAAGGAGTGTCGCTCCGAAAGCTAGTGTGCTTCCAATTAAACTTGTTGGACTATAACCTGGTGTTGTGTGATTTTTAACTATATATTTTGTGGGGTGAATTTGTACTTGCAGGGTTACATTGTACTTTGCTCAAAAACTGCATACATTCATGTAGAACTCTGAGCTCAAAAACTGCATGAATTTGTGAAAAACTCCGTTATCTCACTTTTTAGATTAGAATCAATCTAAACATCATGGCATAGACAGAGAACACAGGGGGCTAACACCTTCAACATATTGTCTAGCTATCACCATTGTTAACAGCTAACCTGAGAATGCAACTTCTTAAAAAAAGGTTTTGTGATTTACACATGAAAGAAGTGAAACTATCATGATATTCTAACAGATGAAAGGCTTAACAGACAATCAATTTTTCAATGTATAATTTCAGTTACATCACACTGTAAATTTTTGCTATAAATTCTGTGTGTTAGGATTGAGCCCTCCACTATCACCTGATGAAGGAGCGTCGCTCCGAAAGCTAGTAATCTTCCAATTAAACCTGTTGGACTATAACCTGGTGTTATGTGATTTTTAACTTTGGAGAGGGAGAATTATTGATCTTTAGTGACTGCCTAATCATGTATAAACTGTCGTCCAGCCAAGGAAGGAAAAAAGTGGATTCTATGACTGCAGTTTTATTCAGGAGCACATTTTAAAGTCACTTAAAGGAGGGAGAATGAGTGGAGATGTGGAGAGGTTTAGGGAGGGAATTCCAATGCTTAAAGCCGAGGCCACTAAAGGTACAACTGTTGATGGTGGGCCGAAGGATGTCAGGGATCCACCAGAGGTCAGATTGAAAGGTTATGGACTTCTTGGAGGACAAATCTTTGGAAATACATGTGACCTTCAAATTCCCCAATTAAACATAGGTACAATTAGATCAATCCTTCTTTATAGATAAAGTTAAAAATCACACAATACCAGGTTATAGTCCAACAGGTTTATTTTGAAGTACTAGCTTTCAGAGCGCTGCTCCCCCATCAGGTATAGATATGCATCAGCAGGCTGATGAAGGGAGTGAATAATGAAGGTGGTCGATCTGGTGCAAATCATGCTGGCTGCTTTGTCCTGAATGGTGTCAAGTTTCTTCAATGTTTGATCAATGTTTGACTGAGTCCCTATTCTGGTCAGGTGAAGGGTATTCCAAAACATTCCTGACTTGTGCCTTATAAATGCTGGGCGGGCATTAGGGAGACAAGAAGTCCCTTACTCACAACACAATTCCTCGCCTCCAACTTGTCTCTGAAGCCACAGTATTTGTGTGACTGATGCAGTAACGTTTCTGACCAGTGGTAACACCCCAGGATTTGATAGTGAAAGTTTCAGAGATGGTGATGCCATTGAAACTCCACAGCCCTCACTGTCATCCAAATAAGCACACAGGATCTCATGTCTATTGCACAATTGCAAAGGTGAAGGCTCCTGCAGTCTTGCTTTTTGAGTTCCTTTATTTGCCTCACTGGCAGGCACACACTCCTTTCCCTGTCCTCTGGTCAATAAGAAGGCTCTGTCCTAAGGGATGTGACGCTTTCCTGGTACAAACATGCAGGTAACGTTCTCCTTTTCTGATGTGCCGCAGTCTCTGCAGAGCAGCCTCAAAGCTCATTAATTCTGAGCTAAAGCTGCAGATGTGTTTGCTCTGGGTCACCATGGCATCTAGAAGCATTTATATATCCAAAACTGACAGATCACTTGTCTTGCCACTCTTAATCACAATTCCAGCTGGCAGTCTCCCTTTCACTTGCTGTTCCAGTTAATGTTGACTGTCTCCGAGTCTCCGCTATGCTGTTTTTGAAATATATTCTTTATTAATTACTGTTGAACAGGTAATTGTTTTTGCATTTATATCCCATTTCAGTTTACTTTTGCAAAGGTCCAGCATTAACTCCTACAAGTTTATTTAAAACTATTTTGAATCCGTTGGTCAAGGAGCCAGTCTCTGAAACATACTTCATTTTGTTACACTGCACCATCTGGCAACAGTCCAGCTGTTGGAATTCATTGTTATATTCTTGTCTTTTTGTCTTGCAGGTTTTAACTCCTTAGTTGGAGGCATCATGGCATTTTCTATACTGATCAGTGCAGAAGTCTACAATCATAATCCTGGTGTCTGGTATTTGGACGGCACTATAGGGATTCTCATTGGAATGATCATCCTTGCATATGGAATAAAGTAGGCTTCAACTTTTTTTCTGAGGATTCCAGCCAGATCGTCTGGTCTCTGGAATATCGGAGACTGAACTTGTGACTCAAGCTACATCCTGACATCCTTCAGAAATCCAAATGCATTGGCCTCCTGGATATTACCTGGATAGTTTTTGGGCATCTCCCTTGCTCTGTGGAATACTCCACTTAATCACTCTGAAGTAGATTCAGAGATTTTGGAATAGTTATCCAGGAATTGTTAAAGAGAAATATTCCAGTTAGACACTGTGCCAACATCAGAACTTACCTATGATTGAACCACACCCCTTCCCCAAGTACACTTCTGCCTAATTCCCAACCTGATTGGGCCTCACTATCACCTCTCCCACTACTACCCCTTGACCCTTAACCTCTAGCCGTCTTATTATCCCCACGACCTGACCCGATTACCCGTTCCAAACTAACCTGCCGAGCTATCCATCTCACCCACTGACACTTACCCAATTCATTCATCTGCCACTTCACCTATTTCTCTCTCCACAGAGTTTAGTTTGAATGCCAGACCTTCTGAAATTCCCACGCATATCTCTGTCTAGCCTGTCCTAGGATGGATGTGTTGTCCCAGCCGAAGTGGTGTCCTTCGTCTGTGTAAGGATACTAATGAGAGCTGGTCATGTCTTTTGGTGGCTACTCGGTGCTTGTGTGTCCTGGTGGCTAGTTTTCTGCCCATCTGTCCGATGTAGTGTTTGTTGCAATCCTTGCAGGTATTTTGTATGTGACATTTGTTTTGCTGTTTGTTGGTACATAGTCATTTAGATTCATCAGTAGCTGTTTCAGTGTGTTGGTAGGTTTGTGGGCTACCATGATGCCAAGGGGTTGGCGTATGGTAGTCATCTCTGAGATGTCTTTGATTGATGGTAGGGTGGCTAGAGTTTCTGGGTGTGTTGTGTCTACTTTTTTGGGTTAGCTATTTAAGAATCGTTAAACTGTTATCAGGTACCCGTTATGCTTGAATACACTGTATAAGCATTTTTCGTCTGCCACTCATAGTTCCTGGGGGCTGCAATGCGTTGGGGCCCGTTTAAATAATGTTCTGATACAGCTCCGTTTGGTGTGGGTATCGGGATGATTGCTCCTGTAGTTAAGTATCTCTGGTCAGTGTGTGTTGCTTTCCTGTAGACCCTGGTCTGCAGTTCTCCATTAAGTGTTTCACTGTGATATCTAAGAAGAGGAGTCTATTGTTGTTCTCCTCTTTTGTGAAATTTATGCCAGTAAGGATGTTTTTGATGTTGTAGGTTTCCTCTAATTTATTCCATTTTGTGATGACCAAGGTGCTATCCACCTAGTGGACTGAAAGTTCGGGTTGGATCATGGGAAGGTCTGTTCAGTTGAGTTTCTGCATTGCTGCTTCTACTAAGAAGCCTGATATTGGTGGCCCCATGGGTGCTCCATTGATTTGTTTATAGGTCTTGTCAATGAAGGTGAAGGGGTGAATGAAACACAGGTCTACTAGCTTGAGGATGCTGTCCTTACTGATGAAGGTGGTGCGGTTTGGCATCTGTGTCCTTGGTTCGTCTTGTACTGAAATAGACCATTTGGACCTTTGAACCTTCCCCACCATTCAAATGTGCATGGCTCATAATCCAGCTCAGTCCCCTATTCCCAAATTATCTTAGCTCATCATCCAACTCAGTACCCTGTTCCCACGTTCTTCTTCTACCCTTTGATCCAGTTATCAAAAACAGCCATCTCTAATTTTTCTTGGAAACATTCAATAGCTTGGCCTCTCTCTGCTAGAGAATTCCACAATTCTGCTCTATGTGAAGTTTCTTCTTATTGGAATCCTTAGACAATGACCACGAATCCATTGCCAGAAAAAAACCCAACTGATTCATTAATATGCTTTAGGGAAGCAAACTGCCATCCTAACCTGGTCTGGACTGCATGTGACTCCAGACCCACAGTAATGTAGGCTGACTTTTAACTGCCCTCTGGACAATTCGGAATAGTCAATAAATGCTGGCTCAGCCAGCGATGCCCTCATCCTAGGAATGAATGTTTTAAAAAAAGGAAACGGAGTCAATGTTTCAGGTCCAGTGACCCTTCATCGGAACTGATTTCAGCATATACAGAGGAACCTCAATTACTCAAACGATATAGGCGGGTATTGTTTTGTTCAGAAAATTATTTATTCAGCTAATGGACTTCCTTTGGGGCTCAGTGTTTTCTGTGAAGTCTGCTCCCCGTTCAGGAGACTAGACAAAGCACACTGTGCACAAGACCCCAGCCCTCCCACCTCCAACCCTATCTGCTCCCACCCACCCCCAACCGTGATCAACACCGCTCCCACCCCACCAACTCCCAACCTTGCCCTCTGTCTGCCCCTAACGCCGCACCCCCACTCACTGTCCGCATCTGCACCCCCCATGTAGCCGGACTGTACATCAACAGTAAGACTGCTGCTGCCTTTGTGGGCAAGTTTCCAAATAGTATACGCACAGACACAGTAATGCAGATACTCGAAATAAAGTTCCCACTCTACCCTATACAGGACAATGTTGGAGAGATTATCTGGGGAAGGCGGCGGGGGGAGAGAAGATTTAGGGTACACTCCTGTGTAGAACTCCAGGAAAAGTGTGGGGAGAGAGAGAGGGCAGGTGGTCAGTCATTAACAGACAGTGCCTAGACTGTCCAGGACTGTTCTCGGCAGCATTTCAGTGAGCTGAATTCATTTTTAATCATTGTACCTGTAAATAAAAGATGCAATCAAGGTTGAAACAGCTCTTTAACAATGTTTCAATGGGGACCTTGAGATCACCTTCAGATAATCAGGTATTCGGATAATCAAAGTCCCTCTATAACTAACTTTTCCTAGCTGTAGACTAAGGGTGGTGGCGAGTGAGAAGAGTAAATGATAGGTGGAGAGGGAGCTCAGAGAGAGAGAGGACAGCAGTTGGGTAGAGAAAGGAACAGGTAATGGAGAGCCAGGGAAAATGAAAAGCTGCTAATGAGAACCATTAGTCAGTGAAAATGGGTTGTCTGTGTTGAAAACAACCTATATCATGACAGGGCTAGGAGTGGGGGAATGACATGGGAGAGGGTGTTCAGGTCTCATTAAAATTATTGAACTCAAGATTAGATCCTGAAGGCTGCAGGGTCCTTAAGCAGAAGATTTGGTGCTATTCTTCCAGCGTGCTGAGTTTTGCTAGAACACTGAACAGGCCCAAGACAGACATGTTGGCCAGGGAACATGGTGGTATGTTGAAGCAGCAGGCAACTAGAAGCTTAGGGTCATTTTTGTAGAAAGAACGTAGGTCTTCTGCAAAGTCTGCATTTTGTCTCCTCAATGTAGAGGGGACTACACTGTGAGCAGCGAATAAAATCCTGGTAAATTGTTGCTTCCACTGGATAGTGAAGAGGGAGGAAGTAAATGGCTTCTGTTACAAGCTCTGCAATTACATGGAAAGGTGCCAAGGGGGTGTGGGGAGTTATTGAGCATGGAGGAGTGGACCAAGGTGTCCAAAAGGGAACAGTCCCTGTACAAGGGAGGGAAGAGGAATATATGTGAGATAGTGTCATCCCACTCTCCAGTGATGTGATGATGTGACTGGCAACTTCTGATCATATGGCTTATGATATGAATGTTGGTGGGGTAGTAAATGAAGATGGGGAGACCCTAGCATTGTATTGTGGGAAAGAAGGGGTGAGGGAAGAAGTGTGGGAAATGTGTTGGACACAGCCAAGAGCCCTGTCAACCCCCTGTGGTAGGTAGCATCATCATGTGATGGAGATGACAAACTGAGAGGAGAGTGGAGTCTTTATAGGAATTGGGGTGTGAGGATAGATAATCCTGGTAATTGTGAGAGATGGTGGGTTTGTTATGGAGATTGGTGGTTGGCTTCGCCCCATAAACGGAACAGATGTTGAGGAAGGGGTGGAAGAACTCAGACCAGGGGAGGAAGGAGTCTGATGGACCATATGCAGGTGAGAATGGGTAGAAATTGGAAGCAAAGTTGATTAATTTTTCCAATTCCAGCTCAGAGTGGGAAGCAGCATCAATGATACCATTGACGTATTTGAGAAAGAGTTTGGGGAGGGGCCTGAGTCAGATTGGAACAAGGAATGTTCCACTAACACCACAAAGAGATAGACACACAGTGGTGCCCTTTTGGGTACCCATGGCCACCCTTTGAGCTGAAGGAAATGAGAGGAGTTAGAGGAGAAGCTGTTCAAAGCGAAGATGAGCTTGGTCAGGTGGAGGAGGGTGGTGGCAGATGGGGACAGTTCAGATTATTTTTCCAGGAAGGAGCTTGAAGCCCCAAGACCTGATGGGAGACAATTGTAAAGGGATTGCACAAGTGAAGAGACAGCAGTTGGAGTATGTGAATTGGAGGTTCTGAAACTGACAAAGTATCAGATTAATCACAGGTATAAGTGGGAAGGTACTGGACAAAGGGCAGTAACAAAAAAAAAAGTAGGAAGAGATGACTTCCATGAGGCAGGAGCAGGCAGAAACAATGGGTATGTCTGAGCACTCCTATGATTTTACGGAGAAGATAAAAGCGAGCTTTGTGGTTGGGATTATAAGCTTAGAGCCCATGTGGAGGGAGATCACTAGGTGAAATAAAATTAGTGATCATGTATACAATAGCCTGGTGTTGTTTGTGGTGTCATGGTCCAGAGAGACAGGAAGGGAATGTCTGGGAATTGGTGCTCAGCATCTGCATTGCGGAGGTCAGTATGCCAGACAACAACAGTACATCCTTGTTAGTAGGCCTGATTGCAAAGTCAGGGTTGGATCTCTGAGTACGAAGTCAGTTCAGGAGAAGATTGGTTCAAATGAATGAGAGGGAACAGAGAAATTATGACAACTGATATCATGTTGACAGTTCTCGATGAACAGGTCGAGAGCAGATAAAAGGCCAGAAGCAGGGGTCCAGGTGGAGGGAGTTTGAAGCAGAGGAAAGAGTCATTGAGAGATGTGCAGAAGACTCTTATCCAATTAACTAGGCATGGAGGCAAAGGAAGAAAGATCTTAACCAATCCATCCTCTCCAAGTCATTCCTGCCATCCTAACATCAGTCTGGTAAACTTTTATTGCACTGCCTCCACAGATACAGCATGCTGTTCCTCAGTTAGAGACTGAAACTGATATATGCAGTATTTGCTATCAGATATTCGAAACTATCTGATTTAACATCACAAATGAGAAGTTACCAAAACTAGACAGAACAAATACTCACATATTGAAATAGTAAGAGAATCTATAATCGGAGACAAAAATAGAAATTGCTGGAAAAGCTGAGCAGGTCTGACAGTATCTGTGGAGGGAGATCAGAGTTAATGTTTCGGGTCGAGTGATCCTTCCTCAAAACACTGATCTCCCTCCACAGATGCTGCCAGACCTGCTCAGCTTTTCCATCAATTTCTATTTTTGTCTCTGATTTACAACACCCATAGTTCTTTTGAATCCATAATCCTGTTTTAAAAGTCTGAAGAATGGTAAAAGGGTTTTAAAGAACTCTAACATTAATCCTTTGTCTTTTCATGTGTACAGGAAGCCCAAATCCCAGACTGTTCAGATGTTCCTTTTATTCTGATGTCATCCATTATTTTTTTCCAAATACCTTTCCAATAAGGATCTTCTCCAATGTCCTTATGGTTTTTATAAACTGGAAAGCAGAACTAAATAAACACTATTATTGTAACCTATTCAAGATGCTACACAAGTTTAACAAATTCCACTTTTAAACATTGTTCCATAAATAAATAAAAGAATTGCATTTAGATTTTACGACGTTATGAATATAGCCATGCAAGTTAACGTCAATTAATAACCTCATATTTTGCTTTACTCTTCCACTTTAGACTTTCATTTTCCAAGGAATATATGCTTTTCTTGTTCATTCTTACCAACACAATTTCTTTCATCTATTGTATGATTACTCTATAATGGTTTTGACAGGCAACAGCTATTTGTGTCAACATGAATTATTGGCTATCGCTTTTAGTTACGGCATAGCTATGTATATATTCACATTTATAGCAACATAATAGTTGAAAATTTTCAACTGTGAAAATGTGCTGAGTTGACTAATTACACAGAAGGGATTGGTGTGCAGTTTTAGTAGCAGCTATGCCAAGTTTGTTTTATTAGAGGATGCAAAGTGGGACATTTACTGTAGTTAGACTTGAGAGCAATTCTACCCCCTCCCCCAGTACCCAGAGATACTCTTACAACTGAACATTCTTTTCTTCTCATCACCAAATCACCCACAATACGTTTTCTCAACTATTAGCCAGCATCAGAAAATCAGGAATTCTGAAATTAATTAACTAAAAGGTGAGGGAAGATAATGAAGTGGGGGGGGGGGGGAAAGGGGATAAATTGAAATTACTCTAAGAAACATCAATGAATTTGGAATTCATAATAGTCAAGCTTCCAAATGGCTCAGTTACACTAGTTGTCAGCAGCAATCGCTATGCAAAAGCTGGATTGTGACAGTTATCATTTGCAGGTAGGCCCACTTAAAATTAGCATCCAGTTGTTTGGCTGCAGCTAACCTGTGCCATTCCTACCTTGAGGTAAAATGTCCATCTCTGGGTCCTGGTCCACCACTTCTGAGAGTACATTAATTACATGTGAATGATGTGTTCCCAACCATTCTTATCTTTACAAAGGGAACCTTACTAATTATGGATGGATTGTGTTTGGTTACAACGAAGACTCCGTGTGGAGTGAGATGTGCAAATGGCTAATGTTAAAAGATAGCAGCAGTTCAATAAAGAACCTACCATGATCTTAGGACGTTTCAATGCACTGTAAAACAAATGAAGTACTTTTGAAGTGTAATTATTGTTGTAACATAGAGTATTCAATTTATGTCTGACAGATGGTGTAATCATAAATTAAATTGAGGAAGAAATATTGACCAAGCAGGATACTAGCAGGAACTCCCCTTCTCCCAAAATTAATCACCTAAGAGGATGAAACGTCTTGTTTTATAGGTCACCCAAAAAACTACATCTTCTGACCACGCAACATTGCCTCAATTCTGCTTCTTAGAAAGAGTCAGCCTGAATTATTTGTTTGCATCTCTGGAATGGAATTGAAACTCATGATGTTCTGAGTCAAAAGCTGCTGAGGCACTGCTTACACCTTAGGAAAATATTTATTAGCATACCAAAGTTTACTGTTTTGCCATTTTAACATATTCAGGTATTAAAATAAATAGCTGAAAGTTATATCTTGCCTCATGAATGTCAAAAGTTCTGGCATTTATGTCAAAGGTTAATTATCAATTTAAACCTTCTGTTTACTTCTAGGCTTCTGATTGACACAGTGCCACGAATAAAACAAACGCATAATTATGAGAGCTTTGAATGATAGACGAAGAAAATATGCTGTGGTGGCTCAGTTCTACAGGAATGAAGACTAAGATTTGGAATGAATCAATCAAGACAATGGCAGTGACTGTAAAAAAATGGTCACTGTCCTATATCCCATTTAACATCAAACCTAGTGGACTAAACTCAAATGATGCTAAACGTGGTGAACTTGATAATTTTAAAAGATTGAAGATGCACCTCTTTGTTATGTATTATTTTTTCAGGAGCAAAGGGCAGATTTTAACTAGTAGATCACTCATCAGAAAAACATGCTAAGCAGTGGCCCAATCTGCCAGGGGCAGGCCTGGTCACTTTTGAGGGCTGAATGTCATTATCAGGATGAAGCACATGGCTTGCTGGTACTGGATCAGACTGGACAGCTGGGCCCAAAACAACATGACTGATCTTGTGGAACCTAAAATAGTACTCCTCTTTGTTGCTAAAGAACATTAAACTTACCATTTAGGAGCATCTTCCATTGCATCATTCAATAAATCTGGCTACATATGGATTTTGTTATGTTCTGCTTAGTTGTGCATCATTTACAATCAAGCTAACATATTCATCAATTTGTACATTGAAAGAGCAATGTCTTGAAATAACAAGTATTTCAACTGGACAGACGACTCCTCAATATATGGTGGTGGCAAGTACTAGTGTAAATGAGGTGGTAATGGGATACTGCTTCACGTATTCTAATTGATCACAGTTAAAATCTACTCTGTAAAGTTCAACATACCTTAGGCAATCAGAATGAAAGTGGAACTAACACGCAATATTGAGGAGCGTTTAGATTCTTTATCACCTATTTCATACATTATAGGTCAGATCTTCTGGTAGCAGGAGTGAAGATGCACTTGAACCTACCCTCTCAGTGCATGGTCATTATATTGAGGGGAGGTTCAGATGCATAGTAATTGCGTGGAATATATAAAATTACAGTGGGCAGATTGTATCACCCGAGACACTCCATATGTGCCATACATTGTTCCTTGGTAGTGCTGTGCAGCAAACAAAAGGGCATTTGAGCTTCTGTGTTATCTTCCACTAAATTATATCCAGACTTCACTGAAAATACCACTATGATCATTAATATAAATCCCAAATTAGTGATTTGCACATATCCTTATCCTACACATCCATGGTCATCACCTATACAACTAGGTTTAAGAATAGAATTGGGTATGATGTATTAATACCAAAGTTCATCCTAGTTTTTGCCTTTTCCTTAGTACTGAGCCAGTTAGCTGTGTGTGACCGTGTCTAAATTGAAATAAACTGGTCAAGGCCTTCAACAGGGATGAGAACTGAAGATCATGGTAAATGTAATTTTTAATATATCACTGCCACCCAAAATAGAAGCTACATGATTTTTAGAAATTTACATTGTGAAGGCAGGCCACTAGAACAGTGGCTGCTAATTCTTTTATACAGCAATCACCAACTAATCTGTGTAATTTTGTCCCATTGCCTTGTATATGTTTATGCTTTAAAAAGTTATTAAATGCTCCCTGAAAAACAAAGTGAGTCTTTGATTCACCCTTGTGCTTTACAAAGCATTCATATCCTTAACTCTTACATTACACTACAATTTTCAGTTGATAACCTTTCAGCAGTGCAAATCAGAGGAAATAATCTGAATCCAAATAGGCTGACCGAGACACTCCATATGTGCCATACATTGTTCCTTGGTAGTGCTGTGCATCAAACAAAAGGGCATTTGAACTCCTGTATCACCTTGTCAAAATGAAAAGCTGAACAACATTGATACTAAGTGCTGTTTTGAGATCTTGAGTACAACTTGACGTAATACATACAGCTAAATGCATAAGTATGCACATTTATTCTGTTCACCATGTTCAATGAATAAACATCATGTGCAGGTCCAAGATATTTGGTATAATAGCAGAGTAGATATTGATCAGTTTTCCCCATAAATTGATTGATGTCTATGTTGTAGTTAATACACTTGTATTGGTTTCAAGGTTGGTGTAATATTGGGCTGCTTAATTTCAAATATAATTTTTTCTAGCGGAATACTACTTTGATACAGATAACAGTGAACTTTGAAAATAAGTTATTAAAATAAATCAGATTAGCTAAAAGATCTGAGTTGATACTAGACAGAAAAATTTCTCAATGATGATTGAACAGTGCTGATATATTGTTGACATAAGAAAATCAATCATTATATGCAAAATTGGGCAGGATTTAAGAGCAGCTTTAAATGGCAAAACAGATCTCCGCACTGATAATCAAGGTGTTATGCTGTAACCAAGTCTAAAGATATTTTTATTTGAATGACATTGAGTAGATATTTTATTGAATATTTAGAAACATTGAAATTAACAATTAAAAATTAGAAATGAATACCTTTTCTAAATAAGTCTTAGAAATGTTTATAAAAAGACATTATCTCCTCAAATTCCAGTTATGAAAAGATAAAATATCTAAACTACAACATAAATCTGCATTTATACAGCACCTCTGAGCTCTACACTAGAGTGGGACCTTTTGAGAGGAGAATGCTGCAACTGAGCCATAGCCAGAACATATGAGATGATGTATCACACATTGCTAATATCAAATTGAACATAGACTGAAGTGGTGAAGTGATACAATATTTAGTGGGAGAGAAATGTCACATCAAACCCTTAAGCCAAGTAATTTCTGAAATTTTTACAAGGTTATAAATCAAAGCAGAATCAAAAAATGCAATCGATTAAATAAATTACTTTCTTATTCTTTCCATCTTTGATAAAGATTTTGGTTGTTTTATTTATTTAAAGTTTAGGAAATATTTGAGAACATTCATTGTTTGTTGTGCTCTTTTGACCAGCTCCAGCATTTAGACTAGAGTTTATGCCATTGCATGGTAATAGTATTGAGATCCTCACTATTTCTATATTTATGCAGACAGAATCGTTATGAGCTTTAATCATCAATAGTTAAGTTCTGGAGGTTAAATTATAGTCTTGCTACAAAACTCAGGGAAGGCCTGATTTTAAGCAACAAGTTAGAATAATTACTTATGGAAGTGTGAGCATAGGGGTGGGAATTTATATTTTTTGTCTGCACTTTGATGGAATCTTTACTGTATTAGTTTAATATGTTGTAACGTGCTGCAATTAAAAACATATGCAGCACAATCTGTGCATGAAATGTGCTTCAAATTCTTCAGTGAAAAGATACAGCATTTAACAATATTGATGTTAATTAAGATAACTTATGCTCCAATAACTTTCTACTCTGTATATTTATACAAGACAATGTACAAACCAATGGAAGAAATTCTCTTCACTTAAAAGATTTATTAAAAAATAAAGATGTTTCCTGCTCATCAAAACTGTGGAAACAATTTCTTAGCAGCTTTCAAAGCACACCTCACTTCGATATATGTCACTTTTGCAAATATACAGGAAAACCATTTCCTTACTTCATAACTTTATGCATTTGGTTGAAATTTTGACAGTTATGAAGTATATATAGTATTATACAAGTTGATAAAACAACTTTATTACCCTTAAAAAGGCATATAATTTACATTACATTGCATCTTAGCTACAGGAAATGTTTAATATTTACAAGCACATCACAAAAGCAAAGCAAGTTACAAAGCATCTAAAAAAGTAAATTATGTTTCTTTTATTTACAAATGTGCAAATCTGTTTGGATATACGTCCTGTCAATGAGGTTTAGCTGCTGTAGCTTAACTGTATGTCACTACCTTTCATTTCCAAATGCCACACTTTTTTAAACATTGATTTTAAAAAAACATCCTTTGCTGATTGACACACCTCATTCACATAATGGAAATCAATGATACGACAATCTGTGTTATCAACATAACAATTGCAATATGAGCATGAAATGAGCATATGTAAATTGTGTATCAACTGTTCTAAGAGTTGTAAAATCATTCATCAACAGCACCATTGTAATTAACCATCTATCATTTTGATACCTCATTATTTTTATTCATTCGTGGGATCCAGGCGAGGCCAACATTTATCACCCATCCCCGATTGCTCTGGAAATGTGTGAACAATATTGGTCATTTTAATACAATCCTGAAGACATTTTTGGGATATGTTGGAAATTAGAAATTCATTTATTTCTGCAACATTGATGTTGTTAAATGTGATTTAATCATCTGATCAAACATTTTCCTTCAATTAAATCATTTGCAGAGAAATTAATGATTCTACTGGTTTTCTTAACAATTTAGTTACATGAATATTTAATTGAAATTATATTGTTGCTTATTTGCTGTGTGGCTAAAAAAAGAACTAACGTTCTGCCTAAAATGTAAAACAATCCTGAGCCCGAAAAGAAAGTGCAAAAATATGAAATCCACTTCACTGTATAGTAAACACGATTTTACAAACAAGGTTTTTAAAAATGTTTACATCAGGATGTTTCTATACAAATTACAACAGCAATTATTTTTCAAACTGGAAGCTGCTACTTAAAATGCCCATTAAACTAATTTACTCATGGTCTGAAATAAGTCTAATTAGAATCAGTTGACACTGGCTAAAGGGCAGTTACTTCATAACATTGCCAGCAACCTAAAGATGTTCTAATAAAAGCCAAAAAGATTATAGTGTTACAAATACATTCTGGGAACTCTATTTATTTCATAGTAGTTCGATACTCTTTTAGTTCAACCATTTAAATCAAAACTCAAGCCATGATTTAAAACTAGTATTATGTATTTCAAGCAGTTATTACTGCCAGCAACATCAGCATATGACTCTTTACTCGAAATAACTGACACCACTAGTCACACTTAAAAGGAAATCACACCTGAAAGAACAGCTACCAGGATGCTTTGACCTGTTGCATGATTACAGTGGAACATTGAATTGGATCTTCATTAACCTGGAAATAAGACCTTGAAAACAAATAATTTTTAGATTTTTGCCAGAACTAAAATTAAACCAAAGCTTATTGAGCAGCCTCTTGCAGCATATTTAGTTATCAATCATTATTTATTGTTGTCTAACTGACCTTAATTTCATTTGCAACATGGTTTCTGAATTTAGAATACTTACTAGTTCACCTGCAACTCTCAGCTGTATGCCAATCCTTCTCAAAATCAGTTTCTTTTATACACAAGTTGGACAAGGAAATTGAATAATTTGTTAAGGTTTTCTTATTGAAAGGTTCAGCAGGGATTCATTAATGTTTATTTTCTTCAAACAAATACTTTAATTTTAACTCAAAAACACATTTTCTTTCAGTATTTTTTGAGGGATGCCTTCAGAAACAGTTAACCAAATGCTTGGTCCTTATGAAGACTTACTATCCCCTACCTTTCAGCACAATCTCTTTTGTATATGGATAAGGAACTGCTATACACATTCTTGGCATAGGGCAACTTGTCCTTTCATATAGTCTCTGCATGGACAGATCCTTTTATGGTTTCCATTTGAACCTGCACAACTGAAGAGCAGCAAATCACTCTGGAAAAAGCAACGTTTCTTGTTTTCGTCATAAGCCGGAACAACAATATCATTCACAGATTCAAATGACAAGCATTCAACTCCATACCTGCATGTAACAAAAATAATTAAGTAATCTCATCAGATTTAATAATTTAAAGCACAGCTATAATTAAGAATAAATGTCTCAAAAGAGCTTTAGTGTTAATTTTCCTATGAAGGTACATGGTAGACTAGCATAAAAGTTGATCTAAAACATCAGTACTGTGCATTACTAAGTATTTGTTAACCAATGTAAATGTTGATTAAATCTATATAAAACATACGATGAAGGAAACCTAGAGTCATACAGTACAGAAACAAACCCTTGGTCCAACCAGTCCATGCTGAACATAATCCAAACTAAACTAGTCCCACCTGCCTCCTCCTGGCCCATATTCCACACCACTCCCCCCCTCCCCCCCCACAAACATTTCCTATTCATGTATCCATCCAAATGTCTTTTAAATGTTGTAATTGTATCCGCATCCACCACTTCTTCAGGAAGTTAATTCCACAAACAAAATCACCCTGTATAAAAACTTTACCTAATCTCTTCTTTAAATCTCTCTCCTATCACCTTAAAAACGGCTCCCTCGTCTTGAAATTCCCCATATTAGGGAACAGACAACTATAATCAACTCTATCTGTACCTCTCATTATTTTATGAACTTCTATCAGGTCATCTGTCAACCTCATGTTCTCGTGAAAGAAGTCCCAGCCTTTCTTTCTAAATCAAATCTTCCATTTCCAGCAAAATCTCTTCTGAACCCTCTCCAGCTTGATAATATCCTTCCTATAACTGGGTGACCAGACTGGACACTGTATTCCAGAAGAGGTCTTACCAATGTCCCAAGTCAATACTCAAAAATATTGTTGATTAACTTAGAAAACCATACATAAGCTGTAATGAGTTTTACTCTATTATTCATCATATATAACTGCTTAAATATACTTACTTCTGCAAATCACTGTCTTTATTCAGATGTTGAAAGAAGGAAGGTTCACATATGAGTTTATTTTCTTGACAGATCTGCTTACAAGATTGCCTGGGAGCTGCAACTTTAACTTGGAGCACACTCAGTGGAGGCCACATCACCTGACCATGGCAGAAATCCTATAATATTCAGTTGACTATTGTGATTATAAAGTAAATTCATTATGTAGATAGCAAAATAATATTTCTCCCATAGGTAAACAAAGTTAATTAGAACAAAGACATTTATTACTGCAAATAATGGCACCAAATATTATCAGCTTTAAATTGGTACATTTGAAAAAAAAAGGTGCTAGCTCTATTTTCCTTTAACATAGAATTAGATTACACTTGTACATTTGTAAATTTTCTTTTAATAAGCAAGTCCAAATGACCATAAGAAATAGGAACAGGAGGCGGCTGTTTGGCTCTGGGGGCCTGCTCCGTCATTCAAATGGATCATGAATGGTCAGACATGCTTAATGTCACTTTCCCACGCTTTCCCCATAACTCTTGATTCCGCTACTGATCTAAAATTTCTGTCTCAGCTTTAAATGAATACAAGGACTCTTGCTCCATAGTTCTCTGTGGCAAGGAGTTCCAACGTCTCTCAACTCTTTGAAAAGAAATTCCTCCTCTTCTCAATCTTAAATTGGCACTCCTTTATTCTGTGACTATGCTTTCTGGTCCTAGATTCTCCCATGAGCAGAAACATTCTCAGCATTTACTTTGTCAAACCCTTTAAAAATCCTTAAGGATGTGTCTTAATGGAATCACCTCTCATTAAATCCAATCAGTAGAGTCCCAAGTTGTTTAGCCTTTGCTCCATACCAGAGATAATTAAAATGAACCTTCTCTTAATTGCCTCCATGAAAAGGTTTAATATTTCCTTAAATACGGGGACCAAAACTACTTAGAGTACTCCAGATGTGGTCTAATCAGCACCTTGTATAGTTGCAGTATGACTTTCCTACTCTTACTCCAACCTCCTTGAAATAAGTGCTAATATTTCATTAGCTTTCCTAATTACCTGCTGAACCTGTACACTAGCTTTGGATGTTACGTACGGAATTACCTACAAGTTCCTTCATGTTGCAGCTTTTAGTAGATTTTCTCCATTTAAATAATATTGGTTCTTCCTTCCAATTGAATATCAGATTTTCCAACATTATATTCCGTTTGACACCTTTTTGCCCACTTAACCTATCAATCTCTTTCTGTAAATAGCCCTTTTCCCCTTATAACCTGCCTTTCCACTAATTTGTTTCCACATTTGACTGTAGTGCATTCATTTCCTTCTTCAAAGTTATTAATACATCTTGTAAACATTCACTGTCTCAGCACTAATGCGTATGGAACCCCACTGGTTACAGGTTGCCAACCTGAAAAAAACTTGCTGTTTCCTGCTCATTAGCCAATTCTCTATCCAGGCCAATATATTACGTCCAGCACCATGGACTCTTATATCATGGCTTAACCTTTTGTTGGATATCTCATCGTCAAATGCCTCCTGGAACTCCAAATACAGATTCCCTTCTATCCAGTCTGGTTGAGACTTCCTTGAAAAACTCTAATAATTTAGTCACACCCATGACATGAAGCCATACAGGCTCTTCTTGATAATAATTTTCCAAATGTGCTATTCTTAATTTTCCAATACTTGTCCAACAAAAGATATTAGGCTAAACAGACTATAGTTACCTGCTTTTTGCTTCCCTTCAATTTTGAATAGGTATGTCACATTGGCGGTTTTTCAGTGCAGTGGTACCTCTCCAGATTCCAATAATTTTTGGAAAATTACAATCAATGTATCCACCATCTCTTTGAGGATCCTAGGATGCAAGCCATCAGGATTGGGCACTTATCTGCTTTTAGCCCCATTAGTTTGTCTGTCTAAGACCACTTCTTTAATGATGGTGATGATGCCTAGTTTTTCCCCGTATTCTTTAGTATTAATGGAATGTTCAAAGTATATCCCACCACAAAGTGTGATGCAATGTATCTGTTCAACTCCTTGCTCCCCAAAACCATTTCTCAGTTTTATTTTCTAAGGGGCTCATGTTTACTTGGACCTCTCTTGCTTTTCATATATTATAAATCAGCTTGTCAGTCTTTTTTTTTTTAAATTTCCTTGCCAATTTGCCCTCAGTTTATTTTCACTGTCTTTACTATCTTTTTAATTTTCCTTTGCTGGATTCTGGACTTATCCTAGTCTTTGGGTGGATGACTGACATTGACTTCTTTGTATGCTTCTTTCAATTTAGTATCCTGCCTAACTTCGTGGCTTAACCATGGTTGGTTTATCAGTCTCTTAGAATCTTTCCTCCTTGCTGGAATATATTTTTGTTGAAAGACTGAATTACTTCCTGAAATGTCTGCCACTGCTTGCTTACTGTTATTCCTCCGAATCTATCAACCCAGTTCACTTTAGACAACTCTATGCTCATATCACTGAAATTCAGTTTATTTAAGTTAAACACAGTTGTTTCTGATCCATGTTTCTCACTCTCAAATGGAATATTAAATTCTATTAAAATATGATCCATACATTACTCAGGTTATTCATTAAACCTGTCTCATTACAAAATGCCAGATTCAAGATAGTCTGCATCCTGGTTAGCTCCAGATATATTGGTCCAGGAAATTGCTAAATTGTCTGTAGTGGTCAGGGATGTGCAAGCTTAGTACCCTAGCCCATAGTAAATGCAGGTTTACAGGGATAGAGTAGGGGCATGGGTTTGTGTGGGATGCTCTTTGAGGGCCAATGAAGACTTGATGGGCCGAATGGCCTCTTTCCACAATATGGGGATTCTATGAAACTATCTCTGCACTCCATGAATTTGTTGCGGCTATCCTTTCCAATTTGATTAATCCAACTCATGACAATTAGAGTTACCCATAATTCTTGCTCTATTCTTTATACATGCTCCTAATATTTGTTGATTTTTAATCTTTCACACTGAGGGACTACTGCTTGGGAGTTTGCACAGTACTCTCACTGATGTCCCTTTGTTTCTCCCCCTGTTCTTTTTAAAACCTCCAAACGGACTCTACATCATCGGAGCTGAAAATGTGTTGCTGGAAAAGCGCAGGTCAGGCAGCATCCAAGGAGCAGGAGAATCGACGTTTCGGGCATGAGCCGTTTAAACGGGGTTTAAACTAACTCTGCAGGGGCATGGGAACCCAGACTGTAGCTTTAGGGTGCAGGACCTGGAGTGTAGGGAGGTTAGGAACATGGCATCAATTTCAAAGGAGGGTGCCTGTAAACAGGAAAATGGTTTGAAGTGTGTATACTTCAATGCAAGAAGTATACGAAATAAGGTAGGTGAACTTGCAGCGTGGGTTGGTACCTGGGACTTCGATGTTGTGGCTATTACGGAGACATGGGTAGAACAGGGACAGGATTGGCTGTTGCAGGTTCCAGGGTTTAAATGTCTTAGTAGGGTCAGAGGTGGGGGTAAAAGAGGGGGAGGTGTGGCATTGCTTGTCAAAGATAGTATTACAGCTGTGGAAAGGACGATGGATGAAGACTCGCCATCTGAGGTAGTTTGGGCTGAGGTTAGGAATAGGAAAGGTGAGCTCACCCTGTTAGGAGTTTTTTACAGGCCTCCTAATAGTCCTAGAAACGTAGAAGAAAGGATTGCGAGGATGATTCAAGAGAAGAGTGAAAGTAATAGGGTGGTTGTTATGGGGGACTTTAACTTTCCTGATATTAATTGGGAAAGCTATAGCTCAAGTTCGTTAGATGGGTCAGTGTTTGTCCAATGTGTGCAGGAGGGTTTCCTGACACAATATGTAGATAGGAGAAAGTGAGGTCTGCAGATGCTGGAGATCAGAGCTGGAAATGTGTTGCTGGAAAAGCGCAGCAGGTCAGGCAGCATCCAGGAAACAGGAGAATCGACGTTTCGGGCATAAGCCCTTCTTCAGGAATGGGGAAAGTTTGTCCAGCAGACTAAGATAAAAGGTAGGGAGGAGGGACTTGGGGGAGGGGTGTCAGAAATGTGATAGGTGGAAAGAGGTCAAGGTGAGGGCGATAGGTCAGACTGGGGTGGGGGCGGAGAGGTCGGGAAGAAGATCTCAGGTTAGGAAGGTGGTGCTGAATTTGATGGATTTGACTGAGACAGGGTGGGGGGAGGGGAAATGAGGAAACTGGTGAAATCAGAGTTCATCCCTAGTGGTTGGAGGGTTCCTAGCCGGAAGATGAGGCGTTCTTCCTCCAACCGTCGTTTTGTTGTGGTCTGACGATGGAGGAGTCCAAAGACCTGCATATCCTTGGTGGAGTGGGAGGGAGAATTGAAATGTTGAGCTACAGGGTGGTTGGGTTGGTTGGTCCGGGTGTCCCAGAGGTGTTCTCTGAAACGCTCCGCAAGTAGCCGGCCTGTCTCCCCAATATAGAGGAGGCCACATCGGGTGCAGAGGATGCAATAGATGATATGTGTGGAGGTGCAGGTGAATCTGTGGCGGATATGGAAGTTTCCTTTGGGGCCTTGGAGGGAGGTGAGGGGGGAGGTGTGGGCGCAAGTCTTGCACCTTCTGCGGTTGCAGGGGAAGGTGCTGGGAGTAGAGGTTGGGTTGGTGGGGGGTGTGGATCTGACGAGGGAGTCACGGAGGGAGTGGTCTTTACGGAATGCTGATAGGGGAGGGGAGGGAAATATATCCTTGGTGGTGGGGTCCGTTTGGAGGTGGCGGAAATGACGGCGGATGATGCGCTGTACGTGGAGATTTGTGGGGTGGTAGGTGAGGACCAGTGGGGTTCTGTCCTGGTGGCGGTTGGAGGGGCGGGTTTCAAGGGCATAGGAGCGGGAAGTGGAAGAGATGCGGTGGAGGGCATCGTCGACCACATCGGGGGGGAAATTGCGGTCCTTGAAGAAGGAGGCCATCTGGGTTGTGCGTTTTTGGAACTGGTCCTCCTGGGAGCAGATGCGGCGGAGTCGAAGGAATTGGGAGAATGGGATGGCGTTTTTACAGGGGGCAGGATGGGAGGAGGTGTAGTCCAGGTAGCTGTGGGAGTCGGTCGGTTTGTAGTAGATGTCCGTGTTGATTCGGTCGCCTGAGATGGAAATAGAAAGGTCGAGGAAGGGTAGGGAGGAATCTGAGACTGTCCAGGTGAATTTGAGGTCAGGGTGGAAGGTGTTGGTGAAGTGGATGAACTGTTCAACTTCCTCGTGGGAGCACGAGGCGGCGCCGATACAGTCATCGATGTAGCGGAGGAAAAGGTGGGGGGTGGGGCCAGTGTAGTTGTGGAAGATGGATTGTTCCACATATCCTACGAAGAGGCAGGCATAGCTGGGGCCCATGCGGGTGCCCATGGCTACTCCTTTCGTTTGGAGGAAGTGGGAGGATTGGAAGGAGAAGTTGTTCAGGGTGAGGACCAGTTCAGTCAGTCGAAGGAGGGTGTCAGTGGAACGGTACTGGTCGGTACGGCGGGAAAGAAAGAAGCGGAGGGCTTTGAGTCCTTCGTGATGGGGGATGGAGGTGTACAGGGACTGGATGTCCATGGTGAAAATAAGGCGTTGGGGACCGGGGAAGCGAAAATCATGGAGCAGGTGGAGGGCATGGGTGGTGTCCCGAACGTAGGTGGGGAGTTCTTGGACTAAGGGGGACAGGACGGTGTCAAGGTACGCAGAGATGAGTTCGGTGGGGCAGGAGCAGGCGGAGACAATGGGTCGGCCGGGGCAGTCAGGTTTGTGGATTTTGGGCAGGAGGTAGAAGCGGGATGTGCGGGGTTGTGGGACTATGAGGTTGGAGGCGGTGGATGGGAGATCACCCGAGGTGATGAGGTTATGGACGGTCTGGGAGATGATGGTTTGGTGGTGGGGGGTGGGGTCCTGGTCAAGGGGGCAGTAGGAGGAGGTATCTGCGAGCTGGCGTTTGGCCTCAGCGGTGTAGAGGTCGGTGCGCCAAACTACTACCGCGCCTCCCTTGTCTGCTGGTTTGATAGTGAGGTTGCGGTTGCAACGGAGTGAGTGGAGGGCTGCGCGTTCCGAGGGTGAGGTTGGAGTGGGTGAGTGGGGTGGGGGAGTTCAGGTGGCGGTTAATATCGCGGCGGCAGTTGGCTATGAAGAGGTCGAGGGCAGGTAGGAGGGCACGGGGTGGATCTACAATATGTAGACAGGCCAACAAGAGGTGAGGCCATACTGGATTTGGTTCTGGGTAATGAACCAGGCCAGGTGTTAGAATTAGAGGTAGGTGAGCACTTTGGGGACAGTGACCACAATTCGGTGACCTTTACTCTAGCGATGGAGAGGGATAAGTGTGCACTACAGGGCAAGAGTTATAGATGGGGGCAGGGAAATTATGATGCTGTGAGGCATGACTTAGGATGTGTGGCCTGGAAAAGTAAGCTTCAAGGCAAGGGTGTAATTGATATGTGGAGCTTGTTCAAGGAGCAACTATTGAGTGTCCTTGATAAGTATGTGCCCGTCAGGCAGGGAGGAAAGGGTCGTGTGAAGGAGCCGTGGTTTAATAAGGAATTGGAATCCCTTGTTAAATGGAAGAGGGCGGCCTATGTAAAGATGAGGCGTGAAGGTTCAATTGGGGCGATTGAGAGTTATAGGGTAGCCAGGAAGGACCTGAAGAGAGAGCTAAGAGCAGCAAGGAGGGGACATGAAAGGTCCTTAGTTGGTAGGATTAGGGAAAACCCTAAGGCTTTCTATAGGTATGTCAGGAATAAAAGAATGACTAGGGTAGGAATAGGTTCAGTCAAGGATAGTAGTGGGAAGTTGCGTGTGGAGGCTGAAGAGATTGGGGAGACACTGAATGAATACTTTTCGTCAGTATTCAATCAGGAACAGGACGTTGTTGTCAATGTGAGTACTGAGTCACAATTCAGTAGAATGGATGGCTTTGAGGTATGTAGAGAAGAGGTGTTGGAAATTCTGGAAAGGGTGAAAATAGATAAGTCCCTTGGGCCTGATGGCATTTATCCTAGGATTCTCTGGGAAGCAAGGGAGGAGATTGCAGAGCCATTGGCCTTGATTTTTATGTCCTCGTTGTCTACAGGAGTAGTGCCAGAAGATTGGAGGCTAGCAAATGTGGTTCCCTTGTTCAAGAAGGGGAGTAGGGATAACCCTAGTAACTATAGGCCGGTGAGTCTCACTTCTGTTGTGGGCAAAATCTTAGAGAGAATTGTAAGGGATAGGATTTATGAACATCTGGATAGGAATAATGTGATCAAGGATAGTCAGCATGGTTTTGTGAAGGGCAGGTCGTGCCTCACAAACCTTATTGAATTCTTTGAGAAGGTGACTAAGGAGGTGGACGAGGGGAAAGCAGTAGATGTGGTGTATATGGATTTTAGTAAGGCGTTTGATAAGGTTCCCCATGGTAGACTACTGCAAAAAATACAGAGGTATGGCATTGAGGGTGAGTTGGAGGTTTGGATTAGGAGTTGGCTGGCTGGAAGAAGACAGAGGGTAGTAGTTGATGGCAAAGGTTCATCTTGGAGTGCCGTCACTAGCGGTGTTCCGCAAGGATCTGTTTTGGGACCATTGCTGTTTGTCATTTTTATAAATGACCTGGAGGAGGGGTTAGAAGGTTGGGTGAGCAAGTTTGCGGATGATACGAAAGTCGGAGGAGTTGTAGACAGTGAGGAAGGATGTGGCAGGTTACAGCGGGATATAGATAAGCTGCAGAACTGGGCAGAAAGGTGGCAAATGGAGTTCAATGTAGCTAAGTGTGAGGTGATTCACTTTGGTAAGAGTAATAAAAAGATGGGGTACTGGGCTAACGGTCGGATACTTGGTAGTGTGGATGAGCAGAGGGATCTTGGTGTCCATGTACACAAATCTTTGAAAGTTGCCACCCAGGTAAATAGTGCAGTGAAGAAGGCATATGGCGTACTGGCTTTTATTGGTAGAGGAATTGAGTTCCGGAGTACTGAGGTCATGTTGCAGTTGTATAAGACTCTGGTGCGGCCATATCTGGAGTACTGTGTGCAGTTTTGGTCGCCATACTATAGGAAGGATGTGGAGGCACTGGAACGGGTGCAGAGGAGGTTTACCAGGATGTTGCCTGGTATGGTAGAAAGATCGTATGAGGAAAGGCTGAGGCACTTGGGGTTATTTTCATTGGAGAAAAGAAGGTTTAGGGGTGACTTGATAGAGGTGTATAAGATGATTAGGGGTTTAGATAGGGTCGACAGTGAGAATCTTTTTCCTCGTATGGAGTCAGCTATTACAAGGGGGCATAGCTTTAAATTAAGGGGAGGTAGGTATAGGACAGATGTTAGGGGTAGGTTCTTTACTCAGCGAGTCGTGAGTTCATGGAATGCCCTGCCAGTAGCAGTGGTGAATTCTCCCTCATTATGGGCATTTAAGCGGGCATTGGATAGGCATATGGAGGATAGTGGGCTAGTGTAGGTTAGGTGGGCTTGGATCGGCGCAACATCGAGGGCCGTAGGGCCTGTACTGCGCTGTATTCTTCTATGTTCTATGTTCATGCCCGAAACGTCGATTCTCCTACTCCTTGGATGCTGCCTGACCTGCTGCGCTTTTCCAGCAACACATTTTCAGCTCTGATCTCCAGCATCTGCAGTCCTCACTTTTTCCTCTACATCATCGGAGCCAAGATTATTCTCTCAACTGTCCTCATTTCATTTCTTATTAACAATGCTTCTCCCCCCTCAACCTCCCCCATCCCTCCTGTCCCTCCAAAAAGGTCTGAATACCAAGTTCCCAGTTTTGATCCCTTTGCAACTATGTTTCTCTGATGGCTATGAGATCATATTCAGTTACCCTGATTTGCACCTTACATGTCTCTACCTTATTCCAAATGCTTCATGCATTAAGCATGTTCGGTTATCAAATTTCCTTATATTTTTAATATTCCTTGGTGCAAAGGCATTGACACAGTTTCTCCCTTCCTTTTATTTTCTGGTAATAATCAACTCCAACATTAACCTGCAATGTTACCTTGGACTGTATAATTTTCTAAACAATCCAACCCTTCTCCCCACACTATTTAGCTTAAAGCCCTTTTTAATGAAAATTCAACAGGATTGTAGTACCAGCATGATCCAGGTAGAGCCCGTCCCACCAGAACAGTTTTCGTCTTTCCCCGTGCTGGTGCCAATGTCCTATGAATTCAGACCAGTTTCTCCAACACTGATCTTTCAGTCACATGTTTTTCTTTAATCTTTTTGATCCTATGCCAATTAGTTTAAGGCTAAGGTAATAACCTGGATATTATTACCTCTTCAGACTCAAAATATAGCTATCCTATCTAATCAACCAAAAACAAATTGGAAAAACCCAGCACGCTTGCAGCATCTGTGGAGACAAAACAAGAATAATGTTTTGAGTTCAGTGACCTTTCTTCAGAACTAGCAGCAGCTAGAAAATGATTGACAGGCATAGGAGTGTAGGAGAGAAAAGAAGAGTGAACGGATTGGTGGAGATGGGGGTGAGGGGGATTAGGAAGGGTAAGGAAATGGAGGAGGGCAAAAAGGATTGTTCATAGTATGCCAGGGAAGAACAGAAGCTAGTTAAGTGATAATGGGATCTATCAGTAGTTGACAATTGGTTGGCTGTGCTGAATGCAACCCATTTCTTGACAGGACTTAGGGTTGTGGGGGTAGATACTTCTCAGTTGACAACGGATCTCACACCCCATCCACTCAATCTAACTTGATTATAGGATTACATTTTACAATGTTTTTGCACAATGCAGTGCCATTACCAAAAAAGTGGAGATGATTTATAGCAAGGAATTCAAATGTGACCAGTAATTTGAGGAGACCAGTAGATAACACACAGGAAATTGAAACAGGTTAAAGTTACTCCACAAAGTGCTGAGATGAGCCTGATTTGACATTCCATTACAGATTTTAAAAAAAAAAATGCACGAATACTGCAATAGCAAAAAAGAAAGAAAAGTGGAGGATGGGTAGAACTCATGCTTCCCAATCTACTGATGACATCCATTCACTAAATCTAATTTAAAGAAAAAATTGGGTCTAAAACTGCTGAGTTAAAATGAGCATAAATTAACTGATCTTGAGAGTAGTTGCGCTGAATGTTTTCTAAACATTTAAAATAAATAGCTGCAGTGGAAGAAAAGGGAAATACTACAGGCATCTGGAGTTGTGAATAAAACTTGTGATAGGGTTTTGTTCAGAAATATTTGAAAAGTAAATAGTTTAGAAGCATGGTGAACAAGTAATAAGTCAAAAGGTGACAAGAATCTAACCAAGGGAGCAAGCTGTGTGCGAAAGGTTGTTGAATGAACACTCCGCTTTGGTCTTCACTTTGGAAAGGAGAACATAGGTATGGAATTCAGGTAAAGTGACTGTGAGGAACATGCACGGTTTGACATGGGAAATGGGGACATATTGGAGGCTCTGTCACACTTGAAAATGGACAAATCTACTGCCCTTGATGAACTGCATCCAAACCTACTGTGGGAGGTGAGGCAGGAAATTGCAGGGACTCTGACAAATTTAGAATTCCTCCCTGGTCAAGGGCATGGGATGGGAAGCAAAAAAAAGAGTGCCAGAGGACTGCGGGACAGCTAATGTGGCTTCATCTTTTAAAGAGGGAAGGTAGAGATGAAGCAGGAAACTACAGACTGCGAGTCTCACATCAGTAGTAGGGAAACTACTGGAGAAAATTCCAAAGGAGCAAATTAATATCCACTTGGAAAGTCATTGGTTAATTAGGGGTAGTCAGCATAGCTTTGTCTAACAAATATAGACTTTCGAAAATGTGATCAAGTGTGTGGATGAGGGAAGTTAAGTTGAAGCTTGACAGCATCCAGGACAAAGCAGCCCACTTGATTGGCACTTCATCCACAAGCATCCACCTGCTCCACCACCAATGCTCAGTAACAGTGGGTATCATCTACAAGATGCACTGCAGTAATTCACCAAAGATCCTCAGACAGTATCTTCCAAACCCATGACCACTTCCATCTAGAAGGATGAGGGAAGCTGATATATGGGAACATTACCACCTTCAAGATCCCCTCCAAGTCACTCACCATCCTGACTTGGAAATATATTGCCGTTCCTTCATTGTTGTTGGGGGAGAATCCTGGAATTCCCTCCCTAATGACATTGTGGATCAAATGACAGCAGGTGGAATGCAGCGGTTCAAGGTGGTAGCTCACCATCTTCTCAAGGGCAACCAGGGACAGGCAATAAATGTTGACCAGCCAGCGATGTCCACATCCCACAAAAATAAACAAATATGTTTAAAAAAATCAATTTTATATGGATCTGAGCATAGCTTTTTAAAAGGTCCCACGTGGGAGACTGCTTGAGAAAGTTAAATCACATGGAATTGAGGGAAACTTGGCAAAATGGATCAGAAACTGGCTTTGTAATAGGACACAAAGGATAGTGGTAGAAGGCTGTTTAAGTGTCAGGAGGCCAGTGTCCAGCAGTGTACCCCAAGGATCAGTACTGGGACCCTTATTGTTTGTTATGTATATAAGTGATATAAATGAAAATGTGGGGGAAAATGTTAAGCAAATCTGCAGATGACACAGAGATTGGTAGAGCAGTTAATAGCAAAGCTGATGGTTGCAGGTTACAGGAAGACATATATTGATTGATCAGATGGGCAGAGCAGTGGCATATGGTATTTAACCCTGATATACAATTTGGAAGTTGTAACAAGATGAGGGCCTATGGCTGCTTGCCTTCATTAGTCAGGAAATTGAGTACAAGAGTCAGGATATCATGTTGCAGCTTTAGAAGACTTTGGCTAGGCCACACTTAGAATAGTGCATTCAATTCCGATTGCCACATTACAGGAAGGATAGGGAAGTTTTGGAGAGGGCGCAGAAGAGGATGCTGCATGGATTACAGGATATGAGTGATAAGGAATGGCTAGAGCTGTGGAGGCTAAGGGGAGACTTAATAGAAGTCGATAAAATCGAGAGATGCATAAATAGGGCTGACAGTCAGAATCTTACAACTCTCCCCTCCCCTTCCACACCAGAGATGGGACTTTTACTTGGACTTCCACACATGTCATTTACTGTATCTGTTGCTCCCAATGCGGTCTACTCTACATTGGGGATACAAGACGGCTACATGCAGACCGCTTCAGAGAACATCTCTAGGAAACCCACATCAACCAATCCCATTGCCCCGTGGTGAACACTTCAACTCCCCCTCCAACTCCACCATGGACATGCAGGTCCTGGGCCTCCTTCATTGCCACTTCCTAACCACCCGATGCCTGGAGGAAGAACATCTCATCTTCCGCCTCGGGATCCTCCAACCCCACAGCATCAATGTGGATTTCACCAGTTTCCTCATTTCCCCTCCCCCCACTAATCCCTGACCCAACTCGACATTACCCTCATGACCTGTCCATCTTCCTTCCTACCTATCTACTCGAGCCTCCTCTTCGAACTATCACTATTACCCCCAACTCCATCCATCTATTGCACTCACAGCTACTTTACCCACCAGCTCACAGCCTCATTCCTGATGAAGGGCTTTTGCCCGAAATATTGATTCATCTCCTCCTCGGATGCTGCCTGACCTGCTATGCTTTTCCAGCACCACATTCTCAACTGCCAAAGAGGTTTACCAGGGTGTTTATCAGCAGTGTATTAATTATGAGGAGAGGTTGGACATACTAGGACCTTTTTTGCAAAAATGTCAGATGCTGAGGGACGAGTTGTTACAAGTACACAGAATTACGAGAGCTTGGATAAGACGGAGAGTCTATGCACTGCCAGGGAGGTGGTAGAAGCAGATATGATGGCAACATTTGAGGATTTCGACAGGCACATGAACAGGCAGGGAATAGAGAGATGTAGAACATATCTAGGATTAGTTTAGAATGGCATTGTGGTTGGTGCAGACATGGTGGCCTCAAGGGCCTGTTCCTGTACTGTTCTACGTACTCTCAACTCTTGTAATGTGCAGGTTGTTTAGTTGCACTAGCTTCGAGATTAGAGTGGTGCTGGAAAAGCACAGCAGTTCAGGCAGCATCCGAGGAGCAGGAAAATTGATGTTTAGGGCAAACGCCCTTCATCAGGAATAGAGGCAGAGTGCCTGCAGGGTGGAGAGATAAATGAGAGGAGGATGGGGGTCGGGAGAAAGTAGCATAGAGTACAATAGGTGAATGGGGGTGGGGATGAAGGTGATAGGTCAGAGAGGATGGTGGAGGGGATAGTTGGAAAGGAAGATAGGCAGGTAGGACAAGTCATGGGGACAGTGCTGAGCTGGAAGTTTGGAACTGGGGTGAGGTGGGGGAAGTGGAAATGAAGAAACTGGTGAAGCCCACATTGATGCCCTGGGGTTGAAGTGTTCCGAGGCAGAAGATGAGGCGTTCTTCCTCCAGGCATCGGGTGGTGAGGGAGTGGCGGTGGAGGTGGCCCAGGGCCTCCATGTCCTCTGCTGAGTGGGAGGGGGAGTTGAAATGTTGGGCCACAGGGCGGTGTGGTTGATTGGTGCGGGTGTCCCAGAGATGTTCCCTAAAGCACCCTGCGAGGAGGCGTCCAGTCTCCCCAATGTAGAGGAGACCGGATTGGAGCAACGGATACAATAAATGATATTGGTGGTTGTGCAGAAAAAACTTTGATGGATGTGGAAGGCTCCTTTGGGGCCTTGGATGGAGGTGAGAGAGGAGGTGTGGGCACAGGTTTTGCGATTCCTGTAGTGGCAGGGGAAGGTGCCAGGACAGGAGAGTGGGTTGTTGGGGGGCATGGACCTGACCAGGTATTCACAGATGGAATGGTCTTTGCGGAAGGCGGAAAGGGGTGGCGAGGGAAATATATCCCTGGTCGTGGGATCCATTTGAAGGTGGCGGAAATGTCGTCGGATGATTTGGTTTATGCGAAGGTTGGTAGGATGGAAGGTGAGCACCGTGGGGGTTTTGTCCTTGTTACGGTTGGAGGAGTGGTGTCTGAGGGCGGAGGTGCAGAATGTGGACGAGATGTGTTGGAGGGCATCTTTAACCACGTGGGAAGGGAAATTGCGGTCTCTAAAGGAGGAGGCCATCTGGTGTGTTCTGTGGTGGAACTGGTCCTCCTGGGAGCAGATTCAGCAGAGGCAGAGGAATTGGAAATACGGGATGGTACTTTTGTAGGAGGTAGGGTGGGAAGAGGTGTAATCCAGGTAGCTGTGGGAGTGGGTGGGTTTGTAAAAAAATGTCGGTGTCAAGTCGATCGTCACTAATGGAGATGGAGAGGTCCAGGAAGGGAAGGGAGGTGTCAGAGATGGTCCAGGTAAATTTAAGGTCGGGTGGAATGTGTTGGTGAAGTTGATGAATTGCTCAACCTCCTTATGGGAGCACGAGGTGGCGCCAATGCAGTCATCAATGTAGCGGAAGAGGTGGTGGGGAGTGGTGCTGGTGTAACTACGGAAGATGGACTGTTATATGTAGCCAACAAAGAGACAGGCATAGCTGGGGCCCATCTGGATGCCTCTGGCTACCCCTTTGGTAGGAAGTGGGAGGATTCGAAGGAGAAATTGTTGAGGGTAAGGACCAGTTCAGCCAAACGAATGAGTGTGTCGGTGGAAGGGTACTGTTGGGGACATCAGGAGAGGAAGAAACGGAAGGCTTGGAGGCCTGGGTCATAGCGGAGGGAGGTGTAGAGGACTGGATATCCATGGTGAAGATGAGACGTTGGGGACCGGGGAAACTGAAGTCTTGGAGGAGGTGGAGGGTGTGGGTGGTGTCTCTAGGTCTTAACTGACCTAATTAACAGTGATTAAAGAGGCTGCTACAGATCAAAATGCAGGTTCTAGAAAATTTTATATGGTTAAGTACAAATACCCGTGAGACCACAAAGATTTTGAGCGCTCTGCCAAAACATTTGTGGCATCCCTATACATCACCTCTAACTACTGGCCAGCTTCACATAAAGGCCTGAAAATGCTTTACCACACTAACCGGTGAATTGTAGCAGAACATCCATTCAAACTCCATAACTGGCTAGAGGCATTTAAATGGGACCTGATGATAATGTAGCTATGATGTGACAATTTTTGCTTGCCACACCATAAGGACGCCTTCCATCTTAAACAGTGACTGACCATGGCTGTTCATCTCCTTTCTTCTTCCCCAAAATGGTGAAAGGAAGACCAGAAGTGAAAAATTCTGTTAATAGGTATTACAATGATGAAATGTTTTAAAAGCCATCAAATCCTTAATTTCTTCCAAAGACCACATGTAAACTGCTTTACCAAAAATCCTATCCAAGGCTAAATATCTGCAAACCTTTCTCCCTGCTTGCACAAGTAAATTAACCCAAACACTTGAACATGTCACCTAAATATCATATAATTAACTGTTTTTTGACATGACATTCCCAAGGCTCTTGAAGCTCTTTTCAAATAGAGCTAGATTGATATTATTGCATTTTGCAATTATGCATTTTAACAACTAGTGCATAATTTTACCTACAACAGGATTGTACTTTGGCAACCCAAATTGTTACCAAGATAGTTTTCTAATCTTGAGGGTCACATAACTTGAGGGGCCACTTGAGGTGCCCTACCACACTACTTCCTTTAGCTAGTGACCAAATGCCTCCATCAGGTCAAGTCATGGAGATTGCTCTGCAGCTGTGGAAGATGCCCAAAACAGACAAGAGCCATCTTGTCCCCAGACTATCACAGTATGCCCAAAGTCATTGGTGGCAATCTTACAAATCAGTCAGCACACTTCCTCAAGCTCAACTGCTGATGTGGCACAATGACGTAGCAGCATGAAAAGATAGACTCAACAACAATGATGTCACAGTGGATGCACAGTGGAAACCTTTTGTACAACCTAATACTTATTGAAAAAAAAACACTTTGTCAAAAAGACCTATGATCTGTTTCAATGTGTTGCATTTCTGACTATTTTTGTTATCCTTGTGAACAACATTGACAAGCACTGATCAGCATATGTGCTTTGTGTGGTAAAGTGCAAAGAGTGCTGACATTTATTCTTTGCTACCCTCTAGAAAGTGGGGATGCTAGATGCATGTTCTGGTTCTGCAAGTCAATCAGGATAGTTCAGACCCTCCACATCTAAGTGTCCCTTGCAAATGATGGTTTCAGTCATAAAAATACAAGGCCCATGTAACCTTTCAAAGCTTCATGACGCATTTGGCAGGCAACATCATCAGATTATTGAGAATGAATTAATTTACAGTGAATGGTAAACAAAATACTTTATTTAAGTTTAAACTGAGGGCATGAATGTATTTGTGTCATAATTGGTTCATAGTCCTGATTCTTCCTTTATTTTTGTAGCAAAGATATTCTTCCTCAAAACTAGTCACTATTAGCTTTTCTTGGACCTGTCTGCCTCAGCTCAGCACTGCTGTGGTCTCTTCAGCATGCTCATCATCAACATCCGCTCCCTCAGCACCTCTATCAGACGAGTAGTCTTCCTTGTCCAAGATGACTGCACCATCAGCCCCTCTAAATCTTTTTCTGTCACAGGGTTAGGTTGTGCAGGGTGCAGCAAACAATCTCAGAGACCCTGAGTACTAGAGTGCTCCTCACAATTGGACCAGAAAACCAACTGACTCTTCCAAGACTGCCTTAGTGGATGCATATGCTGCACTGAAGCACTATTTAGCATGAGCTAGAGGACTGTGCATGGGGGTTAATTAACCATGCCCACTGTGGCTATCGCTGATCACTGATGAGCTAGTCCTGGATATCTGTGGAGAAAACATTTGAGGAATTGGCGAATTGTGCAGCCATACATGTCATGACATATATATAAATAGCACGCATACATCTGCAGGAATTGTTGCCTATGGTCACAAATTAACTGGTCATTAGGGAGTGAAGTACGTTCCAAATCAGGAACCTGGTTGGATGATGTCATGAAGTTCTGAGTGCACATGCACACAGTTGATAACCACTTATACAGAGGGAAATCCAGCGATGGCTAACAATCTAAAGACTTTGGTTCCTTCATTCTCTGGATATTTAGTAAACTAAAACTGTATTTCTTTCCTGTAAAAGCTATAAGTAAACTCATGAATGCACATATGTGATATCTCCCAATTAATAACCTATGTTCTTACTTGCTCCTTGAAAAGAGCCAGTGGCTGGGATGTTCAATGCTGTTGTAATCTTCAGCACCATAAGCTGAGTGTCACTACGCCTAGTCTTAAGACATCGCTGGCACTGGCTTCCACCCATCTGCAGGTAGCTGTCATATCTTCAGCTTTAATGATCCTGGTACACCTCTTCAGGTTCTGCACATTTTGTCTACTGCTGCAGTCCTCTTCAGTGACATATGTCTGGTTCTGCTGGCACTGGATATCCCTCCTCCTCAATCTCAGCAATTATATATACACAAACTAGTATAACTGCTGGGTTAAATTACACAAACATCTGGCATGGAAACACTGACCTGTGCACAAATATCAAGAATAAGATGTTTGCTTTCCATTCAAGAGCCTGACATAGTCAAGCTATCTTTTGGGCCCTTTTCAGACTGCTCACGTTTTGACTGGAAGCCTGTCCTGAAACCTCCTGTGCACAGTGAGATGTATCATCCAAATACCACCATTGGTTTTCCACTTCTCATTCTGCTATGTGCAAAGTCTTTGTAGCCTTGATGTTTACAGTGTTTTCTAGGTATGTGGTAATTGGCTCACAGACTCTTGGCACCCTTCATGATCCCCCAAGATACAGCCCTATAATCATAGAATCCAGAACCTAATTAATGGTTTTATCCCTAATCCTTGTCTTTCAGATACATGAGTCTGTGAATATTCCTGCAAAGCAGCATGTGGAATAACTATATCCCATCACAACTGTTGATGAGCCTTAGGTACCCTTCTTCTCAGAGTTAAATGAATCATGGAGTGAACATGTGCAAACAAATCTCAGGGCCCCTCCCATTTGTACTGTGCATTCTGTGAGGCCTTCCTTTGCAAGACAACATTCACCATCTAACGGCATCAGGCCCACTTCACCCCTCAACCCCACACTACACATCCATCCCATTATTCTAGATTGTCTTGCCTTTCCTTCCGATTCTCCTCTTTTCAATCTTTTATGAATCAGTCCTTCAACAATCTCCTTCGAAATTCCTGTTCTGATTTTACTCACATTCAGATCCCTATACCCTACATTTGCCTTCCAGCATCCCTTATTCAATTCTCCTGTTCTTTCTCCCTCCCCAATGCACCAAATAACATGATTGTGTTCCCCACCCTAAATATGCTACTTCCATCTTTCATTATACACTTCTTCCCAAATGCTGTGATTCTCTCCTCCCGCATCCCAATTTTCACCACTCAAATTGTCAGGATCCTTTTCAGTGATCCTCACAACTGTTTTAAGTTGCGTAAAACTTACTATTTCTCTCTACCTACTCCACATTTTTCTGAACCTATTGAGTGTAGGCCCTTTTATGAATTCATACCCATGTTGGTTTACGTCCCATTTGCCTATCTTCACCCTCCTCTGACCTATCACCATCATTCTCCACCTTCATCTACCCATTGCATTCCCAGCTACCTTCATCCCCAGCTCTACTGCCTCCATTTATCTCTCAGCCTCCTTGAGAAACCCCCTCCATTCCTGATGAAGTGCTCATGCTCAAAACGTCAACTTTTCTGCTCCTCGGATGCTGCCTGACCTGCTGTGCTTTTCCAGCACCACACTTTTCGACTCTGATCTCCAGCATCTGCACTCCTCCCTTTCTCCACATTTATTAACCCAGTTAGGTTTCATCCCTTATACAACAAGCATTTAACTACAAACAAGATCAAAGTGACAGAGAAAATCATGCTCCAATGCTCAACTGAGTTCTGTCGAGGCCACTCGGCTCCTGGCCTCATTGTAGCGTTACAAATACATTAAGGACAAAAGGGTAACTAGGGAGAGAATAGGGTCCCTCAAAGATCAACAACGCAGCCTTTGTGTGGAGCAGCAAAAGATGGGGGAGATACTAAACTAGTATTGTGCATCAGTGTTTACTGTGGAAAAGGACATGCAAGATATAGAATGCACGGAAATAGACGATGACATCTTGAAAAATGTCCATATTAAAGAGGAGGAAGTGCTGGTGGTCTTGAAACACAAAAGTGGATAAATTCTGAGGACCTGATCAGGTGTACCCTAGAATTCTGTGGGAAGCTAGGGAAGTGATTGCTGGGCCTCTTGCTGAGATATTTGTATTATTGATAGTCACAGGTGAGGTGCCAGAAGATCAGAGGTTGGCTAATGTGGTGCCACTGTTTTAGAAGGGTGGTAAGGACAAGCCAGGAAACTTTACACTAATGAGCCTGATGTTGGTGGTGGGCAAGTTGTTGGAGGGAATCCCGAGGGACAGGATGTACATGTATTTGGAAAGGCAAGGACTGGTTAGGTATAGTCAACATGACTGTGTGTGGGAGAAATCATGTCTCACGAATTTGATTTAGATTTCTGAAAAAGTAATGAAGAGGATTGATGAGGGCAGAGCGGTGGACGTGATCTGTATGGTTGCCAGTAAGGAATTTGACAAGGTTCCCCATGGGAAGACTGGTGAGCAAGGTTAGATCTCATGGAATACAGGGAGAACTAACCATTTGAACATAGAACTAACTCAACAGTAGAAGACAGAGGGTGGTGGTGCAGGGTTGTTTTTTCAGACTGGAGTCCTGTGACCAGTGGAGTGCCACGAGGATTGGAACTGGGTCCAGTGCTTTTCATCATTTATGTAAATAAATTGGACGTGAGCATAAGAGGTATAGTTAGAAAGTTTGCAGATGACACCAGAATTGGAGGTGTAGTTGACAACAAGGAAGGTTATCTCAGATTACAATGGGATCTTGATCAGATGGGCCAATAGGCTGAGGAGTGGCAGACGGAGTTTAATTTAGATAAATGCAAGGTGCTGCATTTTGGGAAAGCAAATCTTAGCAGGACTTATACACTTAATGGTAAGGTCCTAGGGAGTGTTGCTGAACAAAGACCTTGGAGTGCAGGTTCACAGCTCCTTGAAAGTAGAGTCGCAGGTAGATTGAATAGTGAAGGCAGCATTTGATATGCTTTCCTTTATTAGGTAAAAACAATGACTGCAGATGCTGGAAACCAGATTCTGGATTAGTGGTACTGGAAAAGCACAGCAGTTTAGGCAGCATCCGAGGAGCAGTAAAATCGACGTTTCGGGAAACGTCGATTTTACTGCTCCTCGGGTGCTGCCTGAACTGCTGTGCTTTTCCAGCACCACTAATCCAGAATGCTTTCCTTTATTGGTCAGAGTATTGAGTACAGGAGTTGGGAGATCATGTTGCAGCAGTACAGGACGTTGGTTAGGTCACTTGGAATATTGCGTGCAATTCTGGTCTCCTTCCTCTCGAAAAGATGTTGTGAAACTTGAAAGGGTTCAGAAAAGATTTACAACGACGTTGCCAGAATTGGAGGATTTGAGCTATAGGGAGAGGCTAAATAGGCTGGGGCTATTTTCCCTGGAACGGCAGAGGTTGAGGGGGTGACCTTATAGGAGGTTTATAAAATCATGAGTGGCATAGATAAACAAAGTATTTTCCCTTGGTTGGGGGAGTCCAGAACTAGAGGGTGTAGGTTTAGGGTGAGGGGCGGGGGCGGGGGGAGAGAAAGATATGAGACCTAACGGGCAACTTTTTCACACAGGGTGGTAAGTGTATGGAATGATCTGCCAGAGGAAGTGGTTGAGGCTAGTACAATTGCAACATTTAAAAGGCATCTGGATGGGTATATGAATAGGAAGGTTTGGAGGGATATGGACCGGGTACTGGCAGGTGGGATTAGATGGTGTTGGGATATCTGGTCAGCATGAATGAGTTGGGCCGAAGGGTCTGTTTCCGTGCTGTACATCTGAGACTCTAAGTGGCTCTAACTACCTTCAAGAAGCTCAACATGATACCTAGCAAAGCTGCCCACTTGAGTAGCACCCCTCTCCGCACTTTCAACATTCATTCCTTTCACCACGCAGTAGCTGCATTGCAGACAACATGAGACGCACTTGAACAATTCCGCTCCTTCAAAAGCAACGTGCAAACTTGTGACTTCTACAACATAGTAGCATCAAACACACGAAACATCAATAGAAGTTCCACTCAAAACCACAGACCTTCCTGGCTTGGAAATAAATTACCATTACTTTAATGATGCTGGTTCAAAACCCTGGACTTTTTTTTTTAAAAAAAGTATTATAGGCATACCTACACCAGATGGACTACAGTAATGGCTTACCACCACTTTCTCAATGGCAATTAGGAATAACAACCATTGTTGTCCTTGCCAGCAATGCTAACATCCCTTGAAAGAATTAAAACAAATATTTTAAAAAATCCATGCTCAACTTCTACTGAGCAAGTAATACGAATATACATAATAAGAAATATAACCATCTGACCCATTGAGCCTGCTCTGCAACTTAAGACGACCATGGCTGATCTTTTCGTAGACTCAGCTTCACTTGCCTACCCGCTCACCATAACCCTTAATTCCTTTACTGTTCAAAAATCTATCTTTGTCTTTCAACAAGGTAGCCTCAACTGCTTTACTGGGCAGGAAATCCCACAGATTCACAATCCTTTGGGTGAAAAAGTTTCTCCTCAACTCGGTCGTAAATCTGCTCCTCCTCATTTCGAGGCTATGCCTCCTAATTCTAGTTTCAGCCGCCTATGGAAACAACCTCCTTGCTTCTACCTTATCTATTCATTTCATAATTTTATACGTTTCCATAAGATCCCCCACCCCCCCTCTTCATTCTTCTGAATTCCAATGAGTATAGCCCCAGAGTATTCAATCTCTCATCATCAGCTCAACCCTCTCAACTCTGGAATCAAGTATTATATCATATTCCTTGTATAAAATAAGCTTTATCGATCATACTTTCTAACATTAAACAAAGAGCAAATACTGCAGATGCTGGAAATTCTCAGCAGCATAGGCTTGAGCAAACAGAAGAGTCAACACTTCAGTACACGCTTGGAAGAGTTTATATTTGAAATAGTAACTCTTCTGTTTTTCACATGGTTGCTGTCATGAGTACCGACTATAATGACGTTTACATAACACTAACATATCACAAGAAAATTTAACCTGGCTTTTCTGAAACCAAAGTTACATGGTGCAAAATACAGACTTTAATCAGATGGGTGAACAAATTAAACAAATAGATTTAATTCTATTTATTAAGTAAAGACAGCAAGGAAAAGAAACACAGGGAACAGCTGTAAGCAAAATCTTCTAATGCAATTGAAATTTGAATATTCAATATTTCAAATTTATACAACATTCATTTGAAATAATAGTCTTTTGAGTTCAATGAAAAAGAATGAATCCTTCTGAACAGCATTTAAATACTGTAATTATCTCAACTACTCTTCATTTAATTACAAAAAAAAAATCAGCCAGCAATTCTATCTTCAAAACACAAACAGTGACTCATCTGATTAAACAGTAATTTTCCAGGAGATTTCTCAAGTCAACATTTCTAGATTGTACAATAAAATAAATTACCTGATTTTCAATAAAAGCACTGACTCTCTGCAACATTCCTTCACAGTTGAATTCATAGGGCAAATATGGCTCAATCTATTAAAAAAAGTAAAAAGGTCCTGATGAGTACTGGCAGCATCAAGCACAATCAGATCTCTGATGCAAATTTTACTGAAGCTTGCAAACGGTTAAGGGTTCGATGCTGATCATTGTGGAACTCATTGATTTGGGTTTGCCAACCTGAAAATGATTTCTTTATCCCTACTCCCAGCTCAGCTTTTGTTAACCAACCAATCCTGCATCCACAAGAAAATGTTCCCAGTGCAATGGCAGGTATGTAGCCTTCATGCTCCGAAGACTGACAGATCATATCAAACAAACATCATTTTGGCTGTATACAAACAGCAAGGTATTCACTGTACTCAACCAGTCTGTCTTTCCAACAAAGTGTCTGACATTAGACGTGATTCTGCAAGTGGGCAACATTTGGTGGATAATTCGGAATGCAACAAGAATTACATACACAGTCATTTTAGGGTTGTCAGTCAGGTTTGTAGTATGGCATACGTGTTCTGGAAAGTTTAGACATTAATACATTAGGCCCTGCTGTTCTCTTCAGAAAGGGCACCTACACACTGCAACAGTTTCAACTCAACAAAATAACTGGTAACCACTTGTTGGTTCATTTCTCAGTCTGACACCTTGACCAAAGCTTACCTGTCTGGTTTAAATTTAAACAGAGCTGGTCAATAAACTGGTCATTATTAACTGGTGTATTCTATTGCAAAACCTCTACCGATCTGAATTCATTTGCCAACCAAATCATCCTCTCATGCAGTGCAAATATTACTTTTCCCCTTTATGGTATCCTTGGAAAAATTGTCCTGAGAAGCGCAAAATGAAAAGCATTGACAAAAATCAGTATTTTTAAGCAACACTGAAGTTCTGTACTATCAAAAGTCTATTATCCACATGGAGACCTATGATGAAGTTAAAAGCAATCAAAAATGATTGCCCAGTCATAAAATCTAGTCCCTTTAATTCATCTTGCAATATAATCCCATAGATATCTTCCTGTCCGAAGTTACCGTAAAAAGCCCAGATGGTTTATAGACCTTTTGAAAGAATACAACAGATTCCTCTGCTATCCTCAGCCAGTGTTCATATGTATGCATTCTGTGGCAGTGAATCACTGAAGAACAATCACATAAACCCTGGTTGATTTTTTTCTGTCTCTACCTCTGAAATAATTGCATTGGTTCATTTACAAATCAAGGAGGAACAAGGTGCAATCAAACAGTTTCTTTCAGTCTTCATTTCACTATTTGGTGACTGTTAATCTTGAAGCGATATAACTATTTACTAAGAAGAAATATACAGTATATAAATGACATTACATCCTCAGGATGGGCTTCAGATCCAGCGAGTTTTTTTGAAGTATAATTATTTCATGTGGGAAACTAGTGTAGCAAAATCTATCAAATGAGGTGAATGACAATTTGATCAGTTTTTCTCGATGTTGACTAAAATATTGGGAGAACTCTCTGCTCTTCTCTGAGGATTACAAGTGATAGTCAGTGAAGAAAGCAATCAAAACAGTTCAGGAACTTTTGCTCAAGGACAATTAAATTTTAAAAATTGAGCATAAAGTTACTTGCATAACTCTACTGACCAACAATATTGAGGAGTGCCAGTGAAATTGATATTCCACTTCTAAATTATTCCATTAGAAGTGAGCTCCACATTTTTCACCAGTAATTCTGATCCCACAATTCGCTTCAGAAATGCAGAGTGTACCTGAAATCAAACAGTTTATCTTCTTGCAAGATATTTTGGTGGGGCTGTTGGCAGGAAGAGAATCAAACAACATTCCACTTTGCAGCAGAGTGCCATGCTCACTGTTTTAAGTATCTAGCAGCACAACCAATACTTCAATATGTCCTATGAGAAAGTATGGAGATATTGTCGAATCAACGTGTTGAGAGATGTTACTACATACCTCTGGAGCAGATGGGACTTCAACCCAGGCCTCCTGACTCCATGGCACAGTGGTAGTGCCCCTACCTCTATGTAAGCTCAGGGGTAAGGACAGCATTGGTTAGATGGGTAGAGTGCCAGATGAGAGATGGGAGTGCTCATGGTTAGGCCATGGTTCCTGGGAGGGAGGGGTGACATCAGGCAGATGGGAGTAACAATCTGGTAGGATGTTATCAGGTCTGTCGGGTACCATATAGTATTTTGCCAGGAGAAGATGGGATAGCAGCAAGGGTTTAAAGGTTGATGGGTGTACGAGATATCTATTGGGTCCCAGAGGTTGAGGCCATTGGAGGGAGAGGTTGCAATTGGATTGTGGGTATACAAGTCATTCTATTATAACACACCTTTTGTCAACCTGAATTCGCTGTAACACGATTGAAATGGAGATGCTGCTTCTACAGCGTGAACATTTAAAATGTGCGTTGGCTGTAACTCGATTGCAGCACCAATACTTTAAACGCTGTTTCTAAAGGGCAATTTCTTTTACAACACAGGGTCGCACAAGAATGCAACCACTGCATTATAGAAGAACTGACTTATGTTCATTGCGGGTAGAGGGTAATGATAGTTAATAAAGGATTGAGATGGGGCACATGGCAAGTTTGGAGGGATGGAGGATACAGCCAGTTCAGCAGCTACCAAAGAGATACACTAAATTTTCAATTCTTTAGCTTCTCCTGGGTAACTATTAGTTATGTTAAAATGCATGCCTCAGACCATAATGGATTATTTTGGATCGATTCCAGACATGGGAACTGCACATGAGAATATTCACTTTCCCAGGCAATTCCCATGGAGTCCACTGCATCCGGATTCCATATGGTCTTTGTAGTTCTAATTTGTGTAGCTCCAATAGCTATTAGGCCATTGAAATATCAGAGCCTGTAAGTTCATGCAAGTTCAGGTAATTGTTCCAAATAATTGAAATACTTAATTGTCTTTATTGATCACACTGTACTGTCCTTCCCTAAATATTCTGCTGTCTCTACCTGAATTAACATTTCTAGAAACTCAGTTCAAATTTATTGTTTCTCATACAAAATGAATTAACTGATTTCTCACTCTGTTTCAACATGTTCAAAACCAAAAACAAAACAAGCCTTAGGTCTGAGACCTATCTTAGAGATAATTAGAGATGATTTTACCTTCTGATTAAGTATAGCCTTCACTGCATGCTCCACTTCTACTGGGTCATCAATGTTAACAGTCCAGACATGAGGTTTTCCAATAAACACTTCTGCATATGGATGCTGTGAGGTCAACTGCAAGAACACATTGGGCTTGTTAGCACAAGAGTTGAAACAGGATACAAATTATAATAAAAACGAGCACAACAATTTTAATACATAGAACCTTTTATCTAGTAAAAACACAAGATGATTCATAAGAGTCTTAACAAATAAAATGTGGCATACACCATACAGAAAGTAGTTCAGAGTAAGTTGAGGATAAGTTAGACAGGATGGACATGTTTTCACTGGCGTGTGGAAGAGTGAGGGGTTTGACTGAAGTGTACTGGATCCTGAATGATCATGACAAAGTGAATATGTAAAGAATAGGCAGAATCTTAGGTGTCTGACTAATCTGAGTATGATGAGATATGTGGCAGCATCAGACAAGTAGTCCAGTAAGATGTGTCTTAAAATTGGGATCAACTTGTTCCATCTTTTCTGCTTTTGACAGGAAGTGTGGTGAATTTCTCTCTAGGTAGTGAAGTGCCAATTAAGGAGGATTACTGCTTGTTAAACACTTAACCGTCCAACTTGTCTCATTAATATTCAGCTTTGTATCTTGTCAAATAAGTTCAATGTCAAGGAAATTCAACATAGATCCTAGAACAGGTAATTGGTGAATTCAGCTTGCTCTGGTAGGACACTAGGTACCAGCCTATCAGGGAATGCTCTATGGGTGCCTGACACACCCCAAGACTATGGACATTGGCATCCATTATGTGCAAGCCTCTAAGAAACCTCAAGGCACATCTCCAATTTACTCAAAAGGATATCCAGACCCCTACCCATAAAAGCAGGACTACCACCACTTCATCTGTTCCGTCTAGAGCAAACATCAGCAACTGTGCATGGCAGCTCTGGACTGTCAGTGTTTGTCTGGATGCACAATGGATGTTTAAGGATTGCACAGGCACAAGCGATGCTTGCAAATCTTGGGATACCAGCTGAATGATGAGGTCCTCAAGAACAGCTCATGGTAGTATAAGCTGGAATTGGACTTGATAACTGCCATGGGGTGAGGTAAGTGATCAATGAGGCAGGTTTGGTAAATATGGTGAGAAAATTCATTAGATCTTGCACTGGAAACCCCTCTTCAAAAAAAAGATTCCTGTCCCTGTTGCCAGAATCACATGTGAGACGGTGCTTTACTGAATTTGCTTTTGCCAAGTTGGTTTATGGGAAGTTACTATTTTGGAACAGTTGTTGTTTAGTAGTCATAGTCCATTATTTTGTTAGTTGTAGAGATGTACAGCACAGAAACAGACTCTTTGGCTCAACCCGTCCATGTCGACAGATATCCTAAATTAATCTACTCCCATTTGCTAGCACTTGGCCCATATCCCTCTAAACCCCTCCTGTTCATATACCCATCCAGATGCTTGTGAATTTGTAATTGTACTAGACTCCACCAATTCCTCGGACAGCTCATTCCATACACACACCACCCTGTGTGAAAAGGTTGCCCCTTAGGTCTCTTTTATATCTTTCCCCTCTCACCTTAAATCTTTTAGATCCTTCCCCTTTCACACTAAACCTATGCCCTGCAGTTCTGGACTCCCCCACCCCAGGGAAAAGATCTTGTCTATTTACCCTATCCATGCCCCTCATGATTTGCTAAACCTCTAAAAGGTCACCCCTCAGCCTCCGACTTTCCAGGAAAAACAGCCCTAGCCCATTCAGCCTTTCCTTATAGCTCCAATCCTCCAACAAGGATTGCCCTTGTAAATCTTTTTTGAACCCTTTCAAGTTTCACAACATCTTTCCGATAGGAAGGAGACCAGAACTGCATGCAATATTCCAACAGTGACCTAACCAATGTCCTGTACAGCTGCAACATGACCTCCCAACTCCTATACTCAATACTCTGACCAATAAAGGAAAGCACACCAAACGCTTTCTTCACTAACCCATCTATCTGCGACATCACTTTCAAGGAGCTATGAACCTGCACTCCAAGGTCACTTTGTTCAGCAACACTCCTTTGGACCTTACCATTAAGTGATCAATCCTGCTAAGATTTGCTTTCCTAAAATGCAACACCTTGCATTTATCTAAATTAAACGGTATCTGCCACTCTTCTGTCCGTCTGAACAAGATCCCATTGTAATCTGAGGTAACCTTCATTACTGTCCACTGCACCTCCAATTTCAGTGTCATCTACAAACTTATTAACTATGCCTCCTACCTTCACATCCAAATCATTTATATAAATGAAGAAAAGCAGTGGATCCAGCACCAATCCAAGTGGCACCATTGGCTGGTCATAGACCTCCAGTCTGAAAAGCAACCCTCCTCCACCACCCTCCGTCTTCTACTTTCAAGCCAGTTCTGCATCCAAATGACTAGTTCACCCTGTACTTCGTGATCTAATCTTGCTAATCAGTCTCCAATGAGGAACCTTGTTGAATGCCTCATTGGACTCCATATAGATCGCGTCCACCGTTCTGACCTCAATGCTCACTGTTACCTCTTCAACAAACTCAATCAAGTTTGTGAGACATGATTTCCCACACAAAGCCATGTTGACTATCCCTAATCAGTCCTTGCCTTTCCAAATATATGTCCATCCTGTCCCTCAGGATTCTCTCCAACAATTTGCCCACCACCAATGTCAAGCTCACCGGTCTATAGTTCCCTGGCTTTTCTTTACCACCTTTCTTAAACAGTGACACCATGTCAGCCAATCTCCAGTCTTCAGGCAACAAATTTGCGACGATCAATGATACAAATATCTCAGCAAGGGGCCCAGCAATTACTTCCCTAGCTACCCAGAGTTCTAGGGTACACCTGATCAGGTCCTGGGGTTTTATCCAATCTTATGCGCTCAAGACTTCCAGCACTACTTCCTCTGTAAAATGGACATTTTTCTAGATGTCACCACAGATTTCCCCATATTCTTTATCTTTCACATTCTTCTCCACAGTAAACCCTGATGCAAAATACTCATTTAGTATCTCCTCCATCTCCTGCTGTTCCACACACAAGCTGCTTTGCTGATCTTTGAGGGGCCCTATTCTTTCCCAAGTTACCCTCCGGAACAGGGCAAGATACTATCTCCATAACACAGCAGACTGAAGCATTCTGAAATTAACAGGAGAAGTCTGAATATATAAATTAATTTAGAATAGCAAATTCAAAGTCAAAATCAGGGATAGAAAAAAATACACAAGGTTGTAATATTCATTTTAAAATCTCTAACAATTAAATCATAAGATTGTGAAATACAGGCAAAATAATCAATTTCAATTTAGTAGGCAGTCAATATCTAATGAATGTAGGTTTGCTCGCTGAGCTAGAAGGTTCATTTCCAAACACTTCGTCACCATAATAGATAACAACTTCAGTGAGCTTCTGGACGAAGCTTGTATCGGACGTTAAATGAAGTTTTGGATTCCAGTTGATTTAAGCAAATAAATTATCTTTACTATAAAGACAGAATAGACAGGAAAACTTCCTTTCAACAAGGGCATACACAACTGCACTAACAAAATTCAAGTTTTCAAACCAAAAAGTTTATTCAATCTCTAGAAATAGTTCAAGCCTGACATCAGTGGTGATAAAACTATTGGAAGAGAAGTGGTGTAACAGGATTTACATGATTTGGAAAGGCAAGGATTGATTAGAGATAGTGAATATTGATTTGAGCTAGGGAAATCATGTCTTACTAACCTGATTCATGATTTGGAGATGCCGGTGTTGGACTGGGGTGTACAAAGTTAAAAATCACAACGCCAGGTTATAGTCCAACATGTTTAATTGGAAGCACACTAGCTTTCGGAGCGACGCTCCTTCATCACCTGAAGGAGCGTCGTGATTTTTAACCTGATTCAGTTTTTCGAAGAAGTGGTAAAGAAGATTGATGAAGGCAGAGCAGTTCATTAAGTTCCACATGCTAGACTGATTAGCAAGGTTAGAGCACATGGAATTCAGGGGGAGCTGGCCAATTGGATGCAAAATTAGCTTGAAAGAAGACAAGAGGGTGGTGGTGGAGGGTTGTTTTTCAGACTGGAGGCCTGTGACCAGTGGTGTGCTGCAAGGATCGCTACTGAGTCCTCTGGTTTTCTGTCATTTATATAATTTGGTTACGAATGTAGGAGGTATGGTTAGTAAGCTTGCAGATGACACCAAAATTGATGATGCATTGGACAGCAAAGACGTTACTCAGAGTACAATGGGACCATGATCAGACAGGTTAATGGAGTTTAATTTAGATAAAAAGGTGGTGTTGCGTTTTGCTAATACAAACCAAGGCAGGACTTACTCAGTTAATGGTAGGGCCCTGGGGTGCAATGCTGTCCAGAGAGACCTGGGGGTGCAGGTGCACAGTTTCTTGTAAGTGAAGTCACAGGTAGGCAGGGTGACTGTAGCATTTTGCACCCTTGCCTTTGTTGGTCAAGGCATTGAGTACAGGAGTTAGGATAATCATGTTGCAGCTGTACAAGAAATTGGTTCGGCCAATCTATTAGAATACTGCACTCAGTTCTGGTCTCCTTACTATTAGAGAGATGTTGTGAAATGTGAAACAATTCAGAAAAGGTTTAAAAGGACGTTGCTGGGTTTGGAGGATTTGACCTATAGGGAGAGGCTGAATAGGCTGGGGCTTTTTCCTTAGAGTCCTGGAGGCTGAGAAATGAACTTATAGAAATTTATAAAAACACGAGGGGAAAGAAAAGGGTCAATTGCCAAGGTCTTCTTCTCAGGATAGGGAAGTCCAAAAGTGAGAGGAAAGGTCTAAAAAGGGACCAGAGGGGCAACTTTGGTGCGTGTATAGAACAAGCTGACAGAAGTAAAAGCTGACAGAAGTAGTAGTGGAGGTGGGTACAATTACAACATTTAAAAGGCATCTGCCTAGGTACATAACTCAGAAGGGTTTACAGGGATATGGGCCAAATGCTGGCAAATCAGACTAGATTAGTTTATGATATATGGTTGGCATGGACAAGTTGGACTGACTGTTTCTATTGTGTATAACTCTATGACTCTAAATGCTCACCTCTCGAAGTGTTGGCTTGCCTTTGAAAAACTCTGTGTTCTTGCTACTTTTTGGGGGATTAAACCGTGGATTCAAGAAAGCACAACCATTAGCAATGGCTTCTAGAGGAGCTGGTCCTTCATATGGAAAACCAAGGCCGACAAACAACTGTAAAAGAAAGTTTTTTTTAACAATACAGTGCAAGACAAACATTAAGTACAGATCAGAGGTGAAATGTAAACATGCCCATAACATCATAACAGATAACAGTTTGGTATTAGAGTGATCACAAGCATACTAAGAACAATAATGCCAAACAAAAAACAAAGTCTGCTGGCCACTTTAAAACAGACAATAATGTAAAAGGATGACAACTACAAAAGCATAACACAAAATATTAAAATATGCAGAAAACACAGGGGGCTAAATTTGCAGCTAAATGCAAAGCTGCAGAATATTACTTCAAAACTAGAGGGATTTTCCTTAACTTTCAGAAGTGAAAAAGCAAGCAGAAATAATAATAATGTACCAATACACAAAATGTAATTTTGTAACAAAAAGCAATGAAATTATTTATAATGATTCTCCTGTTCCTATTTCAGAGGAACTCGCCCCAATTTTTCTTCAACTTTCCCTTTCTGTTTATGGTGACAATGATCTTCACTAACTCTCATACCAGGAGTTGCTACTTTAGTGGATCAAAATTGTGATATGCATGGCCTGGATTTCCAGATCTCATGAACTATCACAGGGAACGGAACGGATGTTGGGGTTAAAATTTCTTTCTCTATGGGTTGTACAAAGCATGTGTTGCAAACCAAGATGCACAATGCTGGTTTGAAATTATGATGCATGAACATTACTTGGATAATCTGCTGGCATAAGTCATCCTTCCTTAGATACTCAACCAGTTTAAAGAAATAAATATTGGCTTGTTTGTTCAACATTCTGTCCCAGCAGGATAGGTGGAGGTGCAATCTCCAGTGCCCTTGATGCTGAACAGTTGGCAAAGCATTCCTTGTCCTCTGCAACAATTCGTAAAGACACTAAAGCTAAGGTATAGCCCCCTTTTCACTCCTCCCCATGCAATTTTGGGAAGAGGGCTAAAATATGTTGTTAACAAATAGCTGTTCAAATCAGATATCCCATTTTCTGCATTAAACTGAAAATTGGTCTCTTCACTACTAGAAAGTTTCTCACATGGACAATGGTCTTTAAAGTTGATTTTGCAAAAATGGTGCAATATTCACCATGACTCCATAAAAGTCAGTGATTGTACCTTGCAGAAACAAGTTCAAAAATATTTTTCCTTTTTATCTACTTTCTAAATGCTAGGTGATTAATAATATTTCATATGAATGATTCCAGAGTGGCCGGTATCCCATCAAGTCACCCTTCATTTACACGTGCACTGGACTTAACACTGGTCCAGCTTCCTCAAAGCCAGTTCTTCGAGTTAGCAGAAACTCTGACACTGCTGTTTATAATCAGTCAGCTGGGGGTCTCTGATTGGACCAGATTGACAGGCCCAATCGGGGAACTCATTCTATGGAGATCCACCTGCTGACTTTTTTTTTAAACAATCACTATAATTGTTTCTCCTTTAATTCCAGGGACAAAGGACAGTTTTTTTCACCATGTAGCTTTTTCTGGGGCGTTTTTGCACCAGGTACGGTACCAACTCAGCTCTGGTTATGGGCGGTGTACTAGACTGTAGCCCGCCTCTTGTGCCCAGAGTATCTCTGAAGAAATTCATCCTTTACTTCAAGTAGAAAAGACATTAAAGGCTGTGACATCCGCTGTGTCCATCTCAGACTTTAAGGTTTCTTCTATGCTAGATGAAGGGGAGAACCTACAGGCTCTGACATTCCTTCCAGCTGTTCGGAGAGGCCGGATGTTTTTCTCCTGCCCTGTCTGCAGGTTTGCAGCTTTCAGGTGGTTCACGTACTTGTTCAGAACTGTCTCATCTGCTTGAACTTTGCAAGTCACAGGACCGAACATAGTGTTGACCATTCTTCTGATCCATACAGGACTATTTCCATGGTTTCAGCACCAAATTTCATCCCTTGAAGTAAATGGTCGCTCTTTAAAATTTGCATCCTATATAGATAGGGTGATTAAGGTGGCATTTAGCATGGTTGTCTTTGCTGTTTAGACCTTTGAGTGTAGGAGTTGGGACATGATGTTGAGATTGTACAGGATATTGGTGAGGCCTCTTCTGGAGTGCTGTATTCAGTTTATTACTCCCTGTTATGGGAAGGATATTATTAATCTGGAGGAGGTTCAGAAGAGATTTACCAGGACGTTGTTGGGATTGGAGGGTTTGAGTCAAAAAGAGTCTGGGACACTTTTTCACTAGTAGGTTGAAAAGTGCCCTTATAGGAGATTTATAAAATAATGAGTGTCTTTTTCATGGGGTCAGGGATTTCAAGATTAGGACACATACTTTTAAGGTGAGAGGAGAAAGATTTTTAAAAAAAGACAAGGAACATTTTTTAATTTTAAACTCAGTAGTTCATGTGTAGAACGAACTTCCAGAGGAAGTGGTAGATGCATGTAGTTACAACGTTTAAAAGACATTTAAACTGACACATGAATAAGAAACATTTGGCTGGATATTGGTCAAGGGCAGGCAGGTGGACTGGTTTAGTTTAGGATTATGGTTGGCATGGACTGATTGGACCGAATGGTCTGCTCCTGTGCTGTATGCGCTAAGCATCAAGTCTGGCATTGGCATTTCTAATGACGTTTCACCTTCCCATTTCCCCCTCAAGTTCTGGTGCAGACGTGGGAGTCGGGGCACTTTTGATTGCAGTCATTTGATCTTCAAATGTGTAACCTGGTCTTGACGAATGTACAACCTAAATAGGTCACTTTGGATGCCTGGAACACATATGTTTTTCCTTTCTAAAGCGTACGCATTGGAGAAACATCTAAGGAGTATATCCAAGCTTTCTAAGAGCACTTTAGTGGTCTTCCCTGTTACTAGCTTGTCATCCAGATAACTGATGACCTGGGATACACCTTGTAAAACGTTCCCCATCATCTGAAAAATGGCACAGGTCGACAACACCACAAATGGCAGTCTTGTACATTGGTACAAACCCTTACGAGTGTTAATTGGAGTATACTTCTGGTAATCCTCGTCTAATTGCAATTGCAAGTATGCATGACTCATCTCCAACTTAGTGAAGATCAGCTCCCCTGTTGGCTTTGCCTATAAGTTTTCTGTGCAAAGGATTGGGAATTTATCCATCTGCAGGAAGCTGTTTAGCTTTTGTTTAAAATCACCACAAAGGCAAACTGACCCATCAGGCTTTTCAATCTGTACAACCAGTGCTGCCATTCTGTGACGGTTTATATTGGCTTGATGATTCCTTCGCTTTATAGCTTGATTTCTGCCTTTACATTTGCACACAAAGCAAATGGCACCAGGCAACCTTGTAGCATCGTGGAATTGCTTCAAGGTTAACGTGCAAGTTGGACTTGGCTCCTTTGATACTTGCTAGACCTTCCTGAAAATCCTCTGGATGCTTAATCAGGACTTTACTTGGACATCCATTTTCTAATTGAAAAAATATTGAGCCAATCAAGGTGAATCTTTCTTAACCAATTTTGTCCCATCAGCTTGGTTAGAGTCTTTTACTACAAATCAGTGGTAGCTGTACCAGATGCGTTTCACACAAGACCAGAACCGAAGGTGTACCTTTAATTTATAAAGGCTCCCCAGTATAGCTTCTCATTTAGCAAGATCTTCCATAAACTGAAGAACTGGGCTCCAAAACAAATTCTGTTAAAGACTGATTCTGCAATCACAGATACCAACCTCCAATAGAACCTGGTGACCATTTAACCTGATGTTTATTTGGGTCCTGATTTGGCTATTGGAAAGCAATTTAGCCATTCCAAACCAGATGCAGGTGAGCTCTGCAGGGTGTGCACTCTCCTGGATACTGGCCTGAGTTTTCTTACTCAATTTATGCCTAGTGGACTCTTTTGAGTCTGCATACCGATAGCAACTACAATGGCTCGCCAGACCTGGTCCTGAGAAAAATGTTAACCGTTTGGCTGAGGTTTACCTTTATTTTAGGGTTTTGATGTGTGCTGATCTAGAGTCCCTCTGTATAGAATGGTGTCATGAGTGAGGCGATGCAATTTCCTTCAATCAAGTGGTGTTTCCCCCAAGTTCAGTTGACCTGGCAAGGTTTCCACTTCCATCGGCATATCCTGTAATTCATATGCTCTGCATGCCATATTTTGTAATGACAAAGCCAGTTGTAATGCCTGTCTGAAGTCCAGTTGGACTTCAGCTAGAAGGCGCTTTTGAATAGTGACATTATTAATCCCACATACCCCGGTGTCTCAGCATCTCATTAACTAAAGTCACATAATTCTGTCACTGCTTCTCAAACTGCTGAGTAAAAGTGATCGCATCTCAGAATTGAGGTGACTTGGGGTCATAATATTCCTTAAACCGAACAACTCTTGAAAGGTTTTAATATCTGGTGCCTCAGGAAATGTTAGGGTCCTAATAATTGAAAAAGCAGCGAGTCCACAAGCTGTCAGGATAATTACTTGATGCATTTCATCTGCTCCACTGTCATTTGTGTGGAAGAAACAACACATTCTTTCCACATACTGGGCCGAGTCTTCGATGGAAGCATCAAATGATGGCACGATGCCAGAAATGTTTATCCTAGCTTGAAGACGACTGTTGGGAGGGAATTTCTTCAGAAACATATTCCCTTAACTTGTTGCCAAACATAACTCCACAAAAGTCAGTACCGTCACCAAATCACCCTTTATTTACATGTGCATAGTACTGGAGACTGGACTGGACTCCTCAAGAGCCAACTCTGAGTGAACAGAACACTTGACACTCCTGTTTATATCTGCCAGCCAGGGCTCCTTGACTGGACCCAGTTAACGGCTCCAGTCAGGGAACTCCTTCTGGAGGTCCACCTGACTTACCTTGTTACAATTACCACATTATCTTTCTACTATAATGCACCAAAAAGTCAATATATTTTCAATAATTCAATTTGAGAGAAATTGAAAACTGAACATTTGAAGTAAATGGTTAGAGTAAAAACAATAGTGGGTGCAACTGATCTTATAATATGAAAAACAAAAATGTTATTTACAAGAAAAAGTTCTAAACTGTTTTAAAAATGAGGGACCATTACTGAGGATCTTTTAAGATTCTGCCTTATTATTAATCATTCATACATCAATTAAAAGCTCCTGATAGTCTGTAGAAAGTACCTGTTCCAAAACTCAACCTTTTTGCTGCAATGTATATGGCTTATTTGAGCAATATTGTGGGCAGTCTTGTGCTATTCAGGGCTTGCATTGGAGCTGCAGATAATTTATTTTAGAATCCTTATATTTGCTGAGCAAGAGACCTTCAATTTTTTTTTAAGATTTGAGAATCCAAAAAAAATTGACATGCTTACACTAGTACTCATAAACTTTGGATCTTCAAAGAATAGCATGGAATGCTTGAAAGTTTATTGGGATTTCACCTGTGAAACTGCACACTCCCAGGTGTGTCTCATCCATACATGTGAATCTAATCATATCTATAAATGCAGGCAAATAGATAAAAATTTACCTGCAATGGTGTTTCTTTAAAAAAAGAAATTTTTCCAAAAGTTGAATGGCTTAACTGGACTTGCCCTTTCTCAACATTCTTAAAAAGTGAAAGCAGCAGCACTAACATGTCACGGATTTAATATTGGATAAACAAAATTAATCAAACATGTTGTGACTGATGACATCAGAAAACACAAATGCTAGCAACCAAACAAATGAAATTCAGAAGTCAGATTGAAATATTTCAAGGCTTCTCTGCGAATTGCAAAACAGTGATTAGCACTGCTGCCTCACAGCACCAGAGACCCGGGTTCAATTCCCACCTCGGGCTACTGTCCGTGTGGAGTTTGCACATTCCCCACGCATCTGCATGGGTTTCCTCCGGGTGCTCCGGTTTCTTCCCATAGTCCAAAGATGTGCAGGTCAGGTGAATTGGCCACGCTAAATTGCCCGTAGTGTTAGGTGAAGGGGTAAATGTAGGAGAATGTGTCTGGCTGGGTTGCTCTTTGGAGGGTCGATGTGGACTTGTTGGGCTGAAGGGCCTGTTTCCACACTAAGTAATCTAATATAATCTAACCTCCATTTCCATTCTCCGCCCCCCCATAAATAAATAAAATAAAATAAAAAAAGGATACCTCCTCAAATTTAGCAACAATTGCCTTCCTCTTTTTCCGATAGATTGCTTACTGAATTTATGCTTCTTCCTGCTCTCACATTGAGCTGAAAAACATCATTTACCTTGCTTTAATATCATTCACCTTGACCTTTCTTTCACCTTCATCTTGTTTGCCTGACTCTTCCTTTCCTTGTCTTCTCTCCATTGTTTTTGTTCATTTCCACATGGGATTAGAGAATCGCTGGCTATACCAGCATTTACTACCCGTCCCTAATGACCCTGGAACCAGTAGAGTTGAGCTGCCTCTTGAACTGCTGCAGTCCTGGGGTGCAGTATGGATGCCGTCATGGTGCTGCCTGTAAGCAAGTTGCAAAATTATGAACCCGCTACAACGAAGGAATGGAAATATAATTCTAAGCCATGATGACTTGAGACTTGCAGGTAGTACACAGGTGCATTTGCTGCCTGTGTCCTGGAATGAATGTTGGTGGTGGTGGATGGTGTGCTAATCAAGTGGATGGCTGTGCCCTGGATGGTGTTGAACTCTTATTGGAACTGCATTAGGCAAATGAAAAGTATTCCAAAACACTCCTGACTTGTGCTTTGTACATGATGGTAGGCAGGCACTGGGGAGACAGGAGAAGAGTTAGTCACTGCAGTTTTCCTAGGTGTTGACCACCTTTTGTATCCATTGTATTTACCTGGCAGGACCAGTTCAGTTTCTAGTCAATGTTAACTCTCAGGATGTTGCAGTGCCAATGAACATTAAAAAGGGGAAATGGTTAGATTTTTTTCTTGTCAGAGACTGTCATTGCCTGGCACTTGTGTGCCATGAAGTGTTGTGTATTCGTTAAGTATGATGGACTGCCACTTTGTGTCTAATCATGTGATGCAAAACGGTCATCAGCCATTTTGAACAAGAAACAGCTTACTCTATCCTTGCTGCCTGTACAGTAAACACCATTATTAAAACTCCTGTTCTTGTTTAACACTTTGATCTCCTGACCCTTCTGGAAACGTAATAGAAAGAAAATTAACAATACAAATAAAAACCGCTTAGAGATTCACCAGATCAAAACACTGATTCATAGAAAAAATATAGAATCACATTCCTAACAGCAAAACATGCTGATAAAAATGAGGAAAGAAATCAAAAGACACCCTGGCTGCACTGAAGCATATAGTCAGTTTTAAAACAAAAAGGTGAACAGTGCAGAAGAAGCTTGCTCCACCCTGAAGGAACACACTAAAAATAGTCTACATTGAAAGAAAGACTTAGAGCTAGTAGTGCAGACTCAAAAGAAAAACAGGTAGGCTCAGAAATAGCTCATGTTAAACTGGGAGCAGCAAGTCAGTGCGAAGGTTTTCATTGTGCGACACAGGTCCTCACATTTTTTTAATAGAAGAATTATGGGAAATCATAGGAATTGCATGATGAAAATTCCGTGCTGGAACTTCCACAGTGAAATTCCACTATTTTATTCAAATTAATAAAATTGAAGCAGATTGAGGGATCAATGCTTGGACTCTAACTATTCTCAATGTATAATAATAAATTAGAGTGAGCTAAAGAATATTTCCAAGTTTGCACATAACACAAAGCTGTGTAGGCAGATGAGCTGCAAGGATGGAGCGGAGATGCTTCAGTATGATTTAGACAAATTGAGTGAGTGGACAAATGCATAGCAGATGAAATACAATGTGGACAAATGTGAAGTTATCCACTTTGGTACCAAAAACAGGAAGGCAGATTATCTGAACGGTAATGGATTGGGAAAGGGAGAGATGCAACGAGACCCAGGTGTCATTCTACAAGAGTCGCAGAAAGTAAGCATACAGGTGCAGCAGACAGTGAAAACAGCAAATGATATTGTGGCCTTCACAGCGAGAGGATTAGAGTACCTTTGCATGCCTTGCTGCAATTGTACGTACCTTGGTGAGATCACACCTGGAATATTGTGTGCAGTTTTATCTCCTTATGAGGATGATGTTCTGGCCATACAAGGAGGGTAACCAAAGTTTACCAGACTATTCATGGGATAGCAGGACTAATGCATGATAAAACACTGGATTGGTTATGACTGTATTCAATGAAGTTAAGAAAAAAATAAGGGTAGGAATCTCAGAAAACTGTAAAATTCTAACAGGACTTAACAGGGTAAACACAGATGCTCCTCATGTCCTGGAAGTCCAGAACAAGGGGTGACAGTCTCAGGATATGTGGTAGCCATTTAGGACTGAAATGAGAAAATAATTCACCAAGAACGTGGTCTACCTGAGCAATACTCTGCCACAGGTTGAAGCCAAAACACTGAATATTTTCAAAGGAGGAGATACAATTTTTAGGGTTAAATAGATCAAAGATATATACAGCAAAACCACAATCAGGTATGAGCATGATCAGCCATGATTGTACTCAATAATAGAGCCAGCTGGAAGGGTCAAATGTGTTCCTATATATGCTGATTGTCAACAATGCACACGTATCACACTTTGTACCTACTTGTGTTCCTATATATGCTGATTGGACAGCAAAGCAAATTTGTAAGATCTGCCTTAGTTGTATATTCTATTTAAAATGTAACTTGTAGTTTATAATTAGAGTTGACAGCAATCTGGCTGTTAATGACATTCAATACATGTTGATTCTTTATTGTACAGACTAGATGGTTACTCATATAGTAAAAAATAATTTTGAACAGAGGACATTGTAACTTAGTTCCTGCAATAAGTAACTGGGACTTTGGATTTCTCTCTCAAAAGAAAAAAAAAGTTATGGTCTTAACCAAAATCACAACTTATTTGGAACTTTTGCTTGTATCTATTTGCTCTGCATGTCCAGCATTCTCAATATAGCTTTCTGGCATTTTTTGCTTTTAAGTATAGCATATGAAATAGTTTATTTTTACATAAAATAACCTAACTTTACCGAAAAGAAACAGCAGTTGTTGAACAATTTGGACACAGATCACATGATATGCAGAGATGGTGAGAGTTTTCAGTGAGACAGGATAATGTAATGGAAAAATCAAGCAGTGTAAAATTTGTACATTCCTACTGAAGATGAAAATCATGTGTATGGTGTTTAGTTTATTATTTAATAATAGAATGGTAGTGTTTTAGATGTTTTACTTGGTTTAACTTTGTTACAGACATAACTTGGTCTGACAGTGGAACAGCTTCATTATGGTGCAGTCTTTTGATATAGAGCTTCATAGTGAAAATCTCTAAATACAAGAAAATCAGCTCAGACTGAGGCATTCCCTTGCAGCTAACAATAGAATATTTGTGTTTTCTCAATGCACAAAGTTTTTTGTTTTAAAAAAATTACAAGTCAAATTAATTTCTGAAGCTTTGTATGCAATCAAGATGAACAAATCACATTTTCAAATTCGAAAAACCCACTTTATAAAATTAAACAGAAATTGAAAAAAATAAAGGCCGTGGCTTCCATCACTTCTTGATGTGGGTTGTTTTGCCTTTTTGTCGACTAATCTATTTCTCTCCACATGATTTTATAAAATTCCAACATAATGACTGTTAGAACTCAATTTGGATTAGCACAAGATCAGAATTCTACAACTTCACTTTTTTTTTCCCTGTATGTACATTTATATTCTGAAGCAGAGAAGTGATCGTCAACAATGCACACGTATCACACTTTGTACCTTTGTTTCCCTTAGAAGAAGTTGTAGATCACGTCCACTCAGTATCCCATGATTTTTCACATAGCTAGGAATGTGGACTGTGCTCGTTCCATGAACAGTGCCATGAACTTCTGTGTAGCTATGGATTATATCCAAGTAAGACCTCTTATCCTGTAGAGACACAGGAGAAGAAACACATTTGATTTACTGGAGCCTGAATTAATGTACAAGAAAGCAAAATATTTAGATCATCTCCTTCTTGGTTATTTCCTGAAGTGGAATTACAGCAATAAAATTTTATGTAATGTGTGAAATTGAGGAATACAAGTGAAAAATGCTTAGAGAATGATCCAAGAGTATAACTCAGTCATTACAGACGGGGCAATATGCCAGCTACACAATCTCATTAAAGTATACCTGAACTTAAAAGATTACAAATAATCAGTGACCAACAAGACCATAAGCAAACTTAAAGTCTGAAAATGTAAAATTCTGGCAGAGTATCATAGCGGTATTTCCATTGTACCAATAATCCTGAGACTCAGGCTAATATTCTGGGTTTGTATCCCACAACAGCAGATAGTGAAATTGAAAATAATTTAAAAATATGGAATAAAAAAAAGTTAGTCTAATGGAAGATCATGAACTATTGTTGTCGCAAACCCTTCTGGTTCACTAATATCCTTTAGGGAAGAAAAATTGAATATAATATCGAAATTTATTTTGTTTCTTCACTGGATTTTTCTTTGTAAAATGCCATGTGTTTAAAGTAGTCATATTCCAGTACCTATATTAATAACAGAAATCAAATATAAAAAAAACAAAGTCCATCTTTGTACAATTTACAGTTCATGGGTTCCTAACATCAAGGAAAAGACTGGAACCACATTCTACTATGCCGCAAAAAGCAGATATCAAAGCCACCAAATCCATCTAGTCTGTGCATTTTTAGACACGATGGATAATTTAGCATGCCCAATGCAACTAACTTGCACATCTTTGGACTGTGGGAGGAACCAGAGCACCTGTCAGAAATCCATGAAGACACAGAAAACATGCAGACTCCACACAGTCACCCAAACTGGAATCAAACCCGGGTTGTTGGTGCAATGAGGCAGCAGTGCACTGTACTGAGCCACTGTGCCACATCTGCCCTTACTGTTTTAAGGTTGGATGCCTGTGACCTGTGGTATGCCGCAAGTATTGGTGGTGGGTCCACTGCTTTTTGTCATTTATACAAATGATTTGGATGCAAATATAGGAGGCATGTTTAGTAAGTTTGTAGATGACATCAACATTGGTGGCGTAGTAGACAGTGAAGAGGGTTACCTCAGAGTACAACAGGACCTTGATCAAATGGGCTGAGGAGTGGCAGGTGGAGTTTAATCTAGATAAATATGAGGTACTACATATTGTTATGGCAGGACTTATAACATTAACCTTAAAAGTTCCTGGGGCGAATTGCTGAACAAAGAGAAGTTAGAGTGCAGGCTCATAGTTCTTTGAGCGGAAGGTGACATCGTTTCACTGACCTTCTTCTCAAATAGAGTATAGAATTTCAATGAAAGACTCACAATTACCACGAGAAAGAAAGATCATCAGGCATATGCAGGAATGTAGAGTTGAAGTTAGTCACATCAGCCACGATCTTACTGAAAGGTGAAGCAGGATCAAAGGTCTGAATAGTCTATTCTTCCTTTCTCATATGTTAGTACATCACACCAAATAAAAGGCAAATCAAGATTGAAATATGAAAAGGTTAAAAGATGAGTTCCAATAACCCCTATGAAAATATTAATCTAATACCAACAACATTCTGCAAGAACATTACATCCATTAGTAAAGAAACATGTTGGCATTTTTGCCATTGGAACATGTCGTCAATGAGAATGGCTAGCAGTCCAAGAATCAAAATACGTCCTCAAGTAATGGATTCATGGGTTAGTGGCAACTGGACGGCTTTTGATTATCCAAGTGTATTTTTCCCAAAGATGGTAAATACGATGACGACATATGATTTTTCAAAGAAGTGCTTACCATGTTGAATTTTTAATACTTTACACCATGACAAAATAATTACCCATCAAGACTAATTTACTTGACTCTATGTCCATCATAATTTTACTGATATTTCTGCAATTAGAGAAAGTATCTCACTCTCATGCAGCTTCATCCCAATTTACACATTTTCTGTAGAAACCCTTGATTTTGAAAACCAATTAGTTCAACACAAGCATTTTATTTATGAACTTCAAAATACAGCTGGTCAGTATACTTTTAGCGAAATCCTGTACTAACACAGTTACAGTTAAGCTTTGTTGTAGGCTTACCAAACTTTCACAGCATTTCCTCAGTTTCAAGAAAATGAAACAACAAAAGTGGAGTGTACAAGCAGACAGCAGGGAATTGAGGAATCATGATTATGGGATCCCATTCTTGCACTTCTGCTCAAATTATGAAACATACTTCTGAAGCGCTTTGATGCTTAAATTATCAAATTGGCAATTTGAACTTGACTGATACTAAAGTATTGTTATCAAGTTGATAGTGTGTACTGTACCTTTAAGACAGTGAATGAACACTGTTTTGAGCTGAGAGCTCACAAGCACCTGTCAGATGGCAAGCGAGTAGTCTCAGAGTGGACTGAGAATTGAAAATATGTAACATGTCGTTATAGTACATTAAATGTCTCGAGGGTTCCTGCCTCTTGTATCCCTTCAGGCAGCGACTTCCAGATACCCACAGGCCTCCAGGTGAAACACTGTTAGCTCCATGTCATAAGACCATAAGAAACAGGCTTGTGGATATCTCCAAGTTGCTGCCTGAAAGGGTGCGACAGGCAGGAACCCTCAAGACAGTTAAAGTACTATTTAGATTAGCACTTGAACTCCATGGCATAGAAGGCATTGGAAAATGGGATTAAAACAGATTGACGTTTGATAACCAATATGGACACACTGGTCCAAAGGGCCTCTTTCTGGGCTGAAAATCCCCCAGAGCTTTGTGACCAAAGATGGTTTATTCAGTATCTGATAGCAAATTGTTTCAGAAAAGTAATTGAAGAGTGTTACAACTCTCTTAAATATCCAAGAAACCAACGTTTCTGCAGAAAACTGTCAATCTCCAAAATAGATTCAGTATTCCAAAATTCAACTGACAACCATCTCAAATTAAAACAAGAGAAAACATAAACAAAACAGTTACAGCAATTTCTTACATTATCAGAGAAATAATGTATAATTAAATGATTATAGTGGTGACCATTTAACCCATTTTTGTTTATCCATCCAGAAGGACTCTAAAATCGTCCCTCTGAATTATTTTAGATTATTACATCTTTTACTACTTCAATTACTCTATGCATGCAGGAAGGTTCATTTTGTGAACCACTCACTAATACTCCCAAATATGCTTTAGGATTAAGCCCTGTCTTCAGAAATTAATCAATTATACCCACATATGTAATATGGTATAAAGTTCTGGTCAACAAATCTTATTTTGTAGAAGCAGTATGCACTCCAGAAAGAAAAACACATAACCCATAAGATTTTATAAAAATGTAAAAAGTAAATATATAGCAGTATAAATAGACAGTTTAGCGCTTTCCAAGATAAAAACAGATATTGCTTAGATAAGAGAAAGGTTGAAAATTATGTACCGAGGAGTTACTCCTCTCAGAATCAGACTGATAAGAGTGGGAAGACAAGTGTAGATGCACCTTAAATGGAGGATGAGACGCACTACATGTTGGGAACAAATAAAGAAATTAGATTGTATATTTAAATGGGAAACTCATGAATAAACATACACAGGGACTAAGACACAGAATCTGATTCAAGTTTGAGCACAGTGATAAAATGGTGGGTGTTTTGAAAACAAGGTACAGAATACAAGAATAAAGAAATAAAATTGTACAAAGAAATGGGGAAGCGACAGTTTGAGTTCTGATTGCAGATTTTTGTCATGTTAAAAATTCTGTGTTCAGCACAGATTGAACAAAAACAACTAAGATGAGAAACTACTGATGAGTAAGGTGGGGTCATACAAGTATAACCAAGAAACAGGCCGGTTGTCAGTATTTATACTCTATTTGGGAGTTCCCTTTTTTCCCCCCTTATCTAAATCTACCTTTGCAACCAGATACTCCCTTCTTCCTCAAATGCCCATCAGCCTCCCAATGAATACACAAATTATTCACTTAGAGTCATAGAGTCATGGAGATGTACAGCATGGAAACAGACCCTTCGGTCCAACCCGTCCATGACCACCAGATATCCCAACCCAATCTAGTCCCACCTGCCAGCACCCGGCCCATTTAGCTCTAAACCCTTCCCATTCATATACCCATCCAAATGCCTCTTAAATGTTGCACCTGTACTAGCCTCCACCACTTCCTCTGGCAGCTCATTCCATTCGCATACCACCCTCTGCGTGAAAAAGTTGCCCGTTAGGTCTCTTTTATATCTTTCCCCCCTCACCCTAAATCTATGCCCTCTAGTTCTGGACTCCCTGAAGCCAGGGAAAAGAATTTGCCTATTTACCCTATCCATGCCCTTCATAATTTTGTAAACCTCTATAAGGTCACTCCTTAGCCTCAGACGCTTCAGGGAAAAAAAAGCCCCAGCCTGTTCAGCCTCTCCCTATAGCTCAGATCCTCCAACCCTGGCAACATCCTTGTAAATCTTTTCTGAACCCTTTCAAGTTTCACAACATCTTTCTGATAGGAAGGAGACCAGAATTGCATGCAATATTCCAACAGTGGCCTAACCAATGTCCTGTACAGCCGCAACATGACCTCCCAACTCCTGTACTCAATACTCTGACCAATAAAGGAAAGCATACCAAACGCCTTCTTCACTATCTATCTACCTACGACTCCACTTTCAAGGAGCTGGTGATCACTCCTTCTGGATTGAAAATAGGTCTAACATGCTAGGACTATTAATTTGAAGCAGAGAAGGTTAAATAATATTTTAAAAGGCTGAAGGAGTTAATAAAACAGAAGAAAGCAATGCAGTGCAACAATGGAATGAGAAACTGTTGTCCTTTCAAGTCCCTTTACATTTTAAGTGCTTGGAGTAAAAAGCCACAATATTCTGAATGTAAGGGTATGAGTTTAAATAACTTATCCTTATAATTTAATTCTTGAATCTGGTTATTATCCTAAATCTGCACTGTATTCCCAATAAGACTAGTCTATCTTTTGAGGTGCAGTGCACAGAAACCAATATAATTTTTGATGCGGTCTAATGAAGCTTTTATTCAACTAAAATACCACTTTATCTTTCTGATTTCTCATCTCCTTGGAGAAAGAAGTCATGTCTACTTAGCTGTTTCGGCTAAAATGCCTGGAGAAAGTAGAAATAGCATATACAGGAAATATTCTGATTGCTACCAGAGTCTGACAACAGATGCAAAAAAAATCATTTTCAAGTGATAAATAAAGCCAGTCATTAATAATTATCCTGGAAGAAAGTGAGGACTGCAGAGGCTGGAGATCAGAGTTAAAAAGTGGGGCACTAGAAAAGCACAGCAGGTCAGGCAGCATCCAAAGAGCAGGAAAGTTGCCGTTTCGGGCATAAGCCCTTTGTCATTCCTGATGAAGGGCTTATGCCCAAAACATCGCATCTCCTGCCTCTCAGATGCTGCCTGACTTGCTGTGCTCTTCCAGTGCCACACTTCTTGACATTATTAATTACCCTGCCCACCAAGTGATGGGTACAGATTTAAACATGATATTAAAAGGCAATGATAAAAACCAGGCAGGTGCAAGGACTCAACAATTTTGTTTTTATCATAGCCCATCTAAGTTCAGTCAAATAAATATAAATAGGTAATAATTCTCATTGTAGAATGATTGCTGAATCTATATACCTTCCAAAAATGATCCACTTTGCCATATACAAGAGACTGATTTTGTCTTTTGATATCATCAAGATGACTAATATCACTGGCATTGAGATGTTGTTCAACCACAAATCCTAGGAAGCTGTTGTCAGGTGTGTGAGCTGCAAAGACAGGCAAGATCAAACAACACATCATAATTCGATCAAAATTATCAAACATTAGGGATTTTAGGAATCGATATTTGGTCTTGGTACATATTCTTGAACATTTTAATAATGATAATCTTAGTAATCCAAACCAGAATTGGGAAGCATCACATTGGTGAAAAACTGAATGGCACATATTTAAAAATTAGATTAGATTAGATTACTTACAGTGTGGAAAAATGACTCATGCAATAGCAATAAAAATGTTCTCAACCAAAATAACATTAATAAAACATTGAAAAGATAGCAGTAATTATCAGTACTTAAATCAGCAGCTGTGACAATTTCTACAATTGCAAGTAAGCCACTTCTTTACAACAGCCTTAACATTCACATCTCTTTTTATTCTCTTTATATGCTAAAAACATATATAAGCCAAAGAGGCCACACAAACAAAGTGAATGAGCACTAGAAAGTAAGTTAAGAGCCATATGTTGCACTCTGTGAAGATGCACAAGATGCTAGGTTCTCAAGCGCAAAGCAACCTGACAGAAATATGCAAATGGGGACATCCTCACCCTTAACAATTTCTCCTTTGAATCCTCCCACTTCCTCCAGATCAAAGGGGTAGCCATGGGCACACGTATGGGCCCCAGCTATGCCTGTCTCTTTGTTGGCTACGTAGAGCAGTTGATCTTCCGTAATTACACCGGCACCACTCCCCACCTCTTCCTCCGCTACATTGATGACTGCATTGGCGCCACCTCGTGCTCCCATGAGGAGGTTGAGCAATTCATCAACTTCACCAACACATTCCACCCTGACCTTAAATTTACCTGGACCATCTCGGACACCTCCCTCCCCTTCCTGGACCTCTCCATCTCCATCAGTGACGACCGACTTGACACTGACACTTTCTACAAACTCACAGACTCCCACAGCTACCTGGATTACACCTCTTCCCATCCGACCTCTTGCAAAAATGCCATCCCGTATTCCCAATTCCACCGCCTACGCCGTATCTGCTCCCAGGAGGACCAGTTCCACCACAGAACACACCAGATGGCCTCCTTCTTTAGAGACCGCAATTTCCCTTCCCACGTAGTTAAAGATGCCCTCCAACGCATCTCGTCCACATCCCGCACCTCCGCCCTCAGACCCAACCCCTCCAACCGCAACAAGGACAGAACGCCCCTGGTGCTCACCTTCCACTCTACCAACCTTCGCATAACCCAAATCATCCGCCGACATTTCTGCCACCTCCAAACAGACCCCACCACCAGGGATATATTTCCCTCCTCACCCTTCTCCGCCTTCCGCAAAGACCGTTCCCTCCGTGACTACCTGGTCAGGTCCACGCCCCCCTACGACCCACCCTCCCATCCTGGCACTTTCCTCTGCCACTGCAGGAACTGTAAAACCTGTGCCCACACCACCTCCCTCACCTCCATCCAAGGCCCTAAAGGAGCCTTCCACATCCATCAAAGTTTTACCTGCAAATCCACTAATATCATTTATTGTATCCGTTGCTCCCGATGCGGTCTCCTTGACATTGGGGAGACTGGGCGCCTCCTAGCAGAGCGCTTTAGGGAACATCTCCGAGACACCCGCACCAATCAACCAAACCGCCTCGTGGCCCAACTTTTCAACTCCCCCTCCCACCCTGCCGAGGATATGGAGGTGCTGGGCCTCCTCCACTGCCGCTCCCTCACCACCAGACGCATGGAAGAAGAACGCCTCATCTTCCGCCTCGGAACACTTCAACCCCAGGGCATCAATGTGGACTTCAACAGCTTCCTCATTTCCCCTTCCCCCACCTCATCCTAGTTTCTAACCTCCAGCAACACTGCCCCCTTGACTTGTCCGGACTTGTCCGACCTGCCCAGCTCCTTTTCCACCTATCCACTCTACCCTCTCCTCCCTGACCTATCACCTTCATCTCCTCCCCCACTGACCTATTGTACTCTATGCTACTCTATCCCCACCCCCACCCTCCTCTAGCTTATCTCTCCACGCTTCAGGCTCTCTGCCTTTATTCCTGATGAAGGGCTTTTGCCCGAAACGTCGATTTTGCCTGTCCTCGGATGCTGCCTGAATTGCTGTGCTCTTCCAGCACCACTGATCCAGAAATATGCAAATGTTAGGGGTCCCTAATCTCTAAAGTCTAAAAGCCAAAATAAGTGAGAGTTGTTGGAGGGCAGCTATGATGATCTGCTGGGCCGAGTGATTTGCTAATGCCAACTTGCATGGATAATAGGTCGAGGAAGATGGTGGCCATGGCCCATGCACATACACTGTGCTGCATACATAGTTGACTGGTACAAGTATTCAGCTGGGTGCAACTGTTAGGTATATGCTGTGACTTTCACTTCAGGAACTTGCACCATCTAGTTTCTCAGTGAAGGGGAGCATAATTCAAAGTGGCAGAGAAATAATATTAGTTGGGCTAATTAGTTAATGAAAATGCATAACTAAGGTGTTTGCTGCTCAATAGTAAGATTCTGAAGTTGCCTTTCAAAGATCAATCAGGAAATGGGAAAATCTTTCCTCAAATTCTGATTTTTAAAAAATTCTTGCTTACATCCCCAACATTCACACTTTTGTCCAAGCCACACCACAACAGGAAAACTGCTAGTTTTTCAAATTCAAATGCGGTGCGCAGGGACTATTAAATTTCAATGAAAGATTGCTAACTGAAGTGATTGGAATTCACGGAAAAGCAATGTAGCTAAAGCAGACCAAGCAATGGGTACTCGATAGGGGAATTAGCTCAGGAAGAACAGGCAATAGTTTTGCAGTAGTGCTGACCAAGTGGGGATGAGGAAAAATGCTGTCAGACGCAGCTTGCAGTATGCAAAAAAAAGAGAACTTACTAAGAACAACTTACTCATTCATCTTCAGCAATCTGTTCATCACAAATGCATATACAGTATGTGGCAACACTGGTATCAATGACAATTGCAGAGAGGCCAAATGTTGGCTTCACATCAAGCATTCCCTTCATTCCCACCTTTAATGAGGGAGTGGAATTGCCTTATTAGTAAGAAATGAAATTAAACCAATAGTAAGAAACTAAGTAGGGTCAGATGGTGTAGAATTGAGGAACCACAAAAAGGTTTTAAAAAAAACACATTGTTGGATTCATGTACAGGCCTCCAAACAGTAGTCAGGAACTGAGACAAAAGATACTTTATAGCTTTAAATTAAGGGGGGGTAGATATAGGACTGAAGTTAGGGGTAGGTTCTTCACTCAGCGAGTCGTAAGTTCATGGAATGCCCTGCCAGTAGCAGTGGTGGACTCTCCCTCTTTATGGGCATTTAAGCGGGCATTGGATAGGTATATGGAGGATAGTGGGTTAGTATAGGTTAGGTGGGCTTGGATCGGCGCAACATCGAGGGCCAAAGGGCCTGTACTGCGCTGTATTCTTCTATGTTCTATGTTCTATACACCAAGAGACAGAAAAGGTGTGTAGGAAAGACAAAGACAAAGACAAAGATCATGGGGGATTTAAATATGCAAGTGGACTGGGAAAATCAGTTTGGCAGTGGATTGCAGGAAAAGGAGTTTGTGGAATGTCTAGGAGTTGCTTTTGGAGCAGCTTGTGGCGGAGCCCACTAGGGAACAGGCAATACTGGATTCAATGTTGTGCAATGGGACAGACTTGATAAGGGAGCTTAAAAGGTTAAGGAACCCTTCGGAGGCAGTGATCATAATACATTTGAATTTACTGTGCAATTTGAGAGGGAGATGTGGTCTATTTAGACTTTCAAAAGGCCTTTGATAAGGTGCCACACGGGAGGCTGCTGAGCAAGGTGAGGGCCCATGGTGTTCGAGGTGAGCTGCTGGGATGGATTGAGGATTGGCTGTCTAACAGAAGGCAGAGAGTTGGGATAAAAGGTTCTTTTTCAGAATGGCAGCCGATGACGAGCGGTGTCCCGCAGGGTTCGGTGCTGGGGCCACAGCTGTTCGCATTATATATTAATGATTTGGATGTGGGAACTGGGGGCATTCTAGCGAAGTTTGCCGATGATACGAAGTTAGGTGGACAGGCAGGTAGTACTGAGGAAGTGGGGAGGCTACAGAAGGATCTAGACAGGTTGGGAGAGTGGTCCAGGAAATGGCTGATGGAATTTAACGTGAGCAAGTGCGAGGTCTTGCACTTTGGCAAAAATAATAAAAGCATAGACTACTTTCTAAATGGTGAGAAAATTAATAAAGCCAAAGCACAAAGGGATCTGGGAGTGCTAGTCGAGGATTCTCTAAAGGTAAACATGCAGGTTGAGTCCGTGATTAAGAAAGCGAATGCAATGTTGTCTCTTATTTCAAGGGGGTTGGAATATAAAAGCAGAGATGTACTACAAGACTTTATAAAGCTCTGGTTAGGCCCCATTTGGAGTACTCTGTCCAGTTTTGGTCCCCACACCTCAGGAAGGACATACTGGCACTGGAACGTGTCCAGCGGAGATTCACACGGATGATCCCTGGAATGACAGGTCTAACATATGAGGAACGGCTGAGGATACTGGGATTGTATTCGTTGGAGTTTAGAAGATTAAGGGGAGACTTAATAGAGACGTACAAAATAATACATGGCTTGGAAAAGGTGGATGCTAGGAAATTGTTTCCGTTAGACGAGGAGACTAGGACCCGTGGACACAGCCTTAGAATTAGAGGGGGTCATTTCAGAACAGAAATGCGGAGACATTTCTTCAGCCAGAGAGTGGTGGGCCTGTGGAATTCATTGCCACGGAGTGCAGTGGAAGCCGGGACGCTAAATGTCTTCAAGGCTGAGATTGATAGATTCTTGTTGTCTAGAGGAATTAAGGGCTGCGGGGAGAACGCTGGTAAGTGGAGCTGAAATGCGCATCAGCCATGATTGAATGGCGGTGTAGACTCGATGGGCCGAATGGCCTTACTTCCACTCCTATATCTTATGGTCTTATGGAGAAGATAGAATCAGAGGTAATGGTATTACAGCTGAATAAAGACAACTAGAGGCATGAGGAAGGAGCTGGGTAGAATTGACTGGGAGAGGAGTCTAGCAGGAAAGACATTGGGTGGAGTTTCTGGGATTAATTCAGGAGGCATAGCAGAGATTCATCCCAAAAAAAAAAAGAGCAGCATAGTACAGGGAGGATCAGACAACCACGGCTGACTGGGGAAGTCAAGGATAGCATAAAAGCCAAAGTAAATGCATATCATGTGGCGAAGGGTAGTGGGAAACCAGAGGATTAGGAATTTTAGAAAGACCAGAGGGCAATAATAAAAAAAGAAATAAGGAGGGAAAACATTAAATATGAGAGTAAGCTAGCTAGTAATATGAAGGAAGACTGTAAGAGTTTCTTTAGATATATAAAGGGCAAAAGAGAGGCAAAAGTGGACACTGAGCCACTGGAAAATGACACTGGAGAGATAGTAGTGTGGAACAAGAACATGGCTGAAGAATTGAATAATTACTTCACTTCAGTCTTCACATGAGTAATATCCCAAAAATTCAAGAGTGAGGCAGCAGAGCCGAGTATGGTGGCCATCACCAAGGAGAAGGTGCTAGAAAAACTGAATGGCCTGAAGATGGATAAATAACATGGACCAGAGAAGATTAGATTAGATTACTTACACAGTGCGAAAACAGGCCCTTTGGCCCAACAAGTCCACACCCTTCATTCCCCTACATTTACCCCTTCACCTAACACTATGGGCAATTTAGCATGGTCAATTCACCTAACCTGCACATTTTTGGACTGTGGGAGAAAACCAGAGCACCCGGAGGAAACCTACGCAGACACGGGGAGACTGTGCAACCTCCACACAGACAGTTGCCTGAGGCGGGAATTGAACCCTGGTCTCTGGCACGGTGAGGCAGCAGTGCTAACCACTGTGTCACCGTGCCGCTCACTAAGTTCTAAGGGAAAGAGCTGAAGAAATAGTGTAGGTGTTAGTGGTGATCTTTCAGGAATTGCTAGAATCAGGGAGGGTCCAAGAGGACTGGAAAATCAGTAACATGATACCCCTGTTTAAAAAGGGAGTAAGGCAAAAGATGGAAAATTACAGACCGATTAGCCTAACCTCGGTCATGGCAAAGATCCTGGAATCCATTGTGAAGAAGATTTTCTGAATACTTGAAAGAGTATGGTTAAATCGGGCAAAGTCAGCATGGTTTCATCAAGGGGAGATCATACCTGACAAATCTGGTAGAATTATTTGAGGAAGTAACGAGCAGGTTAGACCAAGGAGAGCCAATGGGTGTTATCAACCTGGACATCAAGGCAGCCTTTAACAAGGTACTGCACAGGAGATGACTGAGTAAGATAAGAGCCCATGGTATTAGAGGCAAGGTGCTTGTATGTATAGAAGCTTGGCTGTCTGGCAGAAAAACAGTGTGGGGATAAAAGGGTCCTTCTCAGGATGGCAGCCAGTGACAAGTGGTGTTCCGCAAGGCTCAGTGTTAGAAGTACAACGTTTCACTTTATATATTAACAATCTAGGTAAAAGGAACTGAGGAGATTCTAGCTAAGTCTGCAGACAATACAAAGATAGGTAAAGGGACAGGTAGCATTGAGATGGAAGGGAGGATGCCAAAGGATTTGGATAGGTTAGGTGAGTGGGCAAAGAAGTGGCAGATCGAGTGCAATGTGGAAAAGTTTGAGGTCACGCACTTTGGTAGAAAGAAGAGAGGTATGGACTATCTTCTAAATATAGAGAGAAAATTCAGAAGTCTGAAGTGCAAAGACACTCAGGAGTTCGTCCGGGATTCTGTTAAGGTAAACTTGCAGGTTGAGTCAGTAGTTAGGACGACAAATGCAATTATGACATTTATTTTGAGAGGATTTGAATATAAAAACAGGAATGTATTTGGAGGTTTAAAAGACTCTGGTCAGACCACATTTGGAGTATTGAGAGCAGTTTTGGAACCCATATCTCAGGGAGGATGTACTGGTTATAGACTAGTGGTTCAGGGGAGGTTCACAAGAATGGTCCCAGAATGAAAAGCTTAACATATAAAGAAACGTTTGAGGACTCAGGGTCTGTACTTGATAGAGTCTAGAAGGATCGGGGGGTTCTAATTGAAACATACAGAATACGGAAATGGCCTGGACCAAGCAGATGTTAGGAAGATGTTTCCATTGTTATCAAAGACCAGGACTCGAATGCACAGCATTGGAGTAAAGGGAAGACCTTTTAGAACAAAGATAAGGAGAGGCTTCTTCAGCCAGAGAGTGGTGAATCCATGAAATGCATTGCCACAGAAGGCTGTGGAGGCCAGGTCACTGAGTATATTTAAGAATAAGATAGAAAGGTTAGAGTATCAAGGGGATCAAGGGTTATGGGGCGAAAGCAGGAGAATGGGGTTGAGAAACTTATCAGCTATGATTGAATGGTAGAACAGACTCGATGGGCTGAATGGCTTAATTTCCGCTCTTATGTATTATGGTCTTGCATCAGTGCAAAAGACAAAGGCTAATGCATTTGCACTCATCTTTAGACAGTCCATTTTAGCTTTTTTGGAAGCTCCAAACAACAAAACCCAGGTGTCAGCCAAGTTGATTTGTTCTATTTAACATCAAGAAACAACTGAAAGCATGAGATATAGCAAAGAAAACAGGGCCAGAACTAGTCCAGCACTCCAGAACTAGTCATGCACTTTGCCAAAACTGTTTTAGTACAAACTATTAACTTGCAATGTGGAATACAGCCAAGGTAGATCTTGCCTAAAATAACCAAGAGTGAACCAAAATGGCCAACTGCTCCCAGTATCTACTTTTCAATATCGGCAAATTGATGAAAAGTATGACAATGCTATCAGTGCCACATTGGGGGAGATGCCATGGGTTAGTGATATTATTGCTGGGCTGCTAATCCAGAGACCCAGGTAATGTCCTCGGAACCAGGGTTCAAAACCCGCCACACCAGATGGTGGAACTGAATCCAATTAAAAAATCTGTAATTAAGAAACCAATGATGACCACGAATCCATTGTTGTCAGGAAAACCATCTTCTTCACTAACGTCCTTTAGGGAAGGAAACTGCTATCCTTATCTGGTGTAGCCTACAGATGAAGCCTGACATACAGTGATGTGGTTGATTCCTAACTGTCCTAATTAAGGATAGGCAATAAATGCTAGCCTAGCAAGTGATGTACTTATCCCATGAATTAATTTAAAAACACTTACACAGCAATTACGTGTTACAGTGCTAATACAGTGTTTGGGTTTTGCCAGGGGCATTTTGACTTCTGAACACATGACAGCATTAGGTCAAACTTCGATAAAGAGCTGTATTTATGAAGAAAGTGACGGTGAAATGCTGCCCGAATGGCAGAAAAAAAGGAGTTTAGCAAAAATTAAATCAATGAGATTCAGGGGAAAAACAGTTGCCAAGGAATGAAGTCATATTTAGAATCAAATAAGGAGATCATTGAAATCGTTGCTGACCAACCACCCTAGTCCCAAGAGAACACTGCAGGGAGTTCATCAAGTAGATAAGTTTCTAATCAAACTTTTCTGATTTTCTTTTCCCAAAAACATCCCTGGGGCCAGTAGGATATGAACCTAGGTCTGCTGGCCACAAGGTCAAGACAATATAACTGCATCACAAGATTCCTGCTTCCAAGGGTAGTGTTCTAGACCCGATCATCTTTAGCTGCCTTACAGATGATCTACCCTCCAATATCAGGCATGGAGTTGGTTGCCAATGATGGCAGAGTGTTTAATACTATTCGTGACTCTTCAAATGCTACAGGCAGACATGGACTGCTTGAATATGACACGGATAACATTCAGGGTTCAGCTGATGTGTGGTTTGAATGTTGCTTGCCACTTAAGAGTCAGCCAATGACCATGTGCAACAGAAACAGATGGGCTTTGTCACTTACAGTAGGCAAGATCTTTGTCTGACAAAGCCTAACAAACTAGAGTGAATTTTTTGAGGAATAATTCAGTTGCGTAGTTTAGGGTACTGCGATTGATGTTGTTTATGTGGATTTTAGCAAATTCTTTGACAAGGTCCCATATGGCAGACTGACAAAAGGAGGTTAAAGCATATAGATTCAGAGTAACTTGGCAAATGGGATCCAAAGCTGAAAATGTGTTGCTGGAAAAGTGCAGGTCAGGCAGCATCCAGGGAACAGGAGAATCGACGTTTCGGGCATAAGCCCTTCTTCACGAATGAGGAAAGTTTGTCCAGCAGGCTAAGATAAAAGGTAGGGAGGAGGGACTTGGGGGAGGGGCGTCGGAAATGTGATAGGTGGAAAGAGGTCAAGGTGAGGGTGATAGGTCAGACTGGGGTGGGGGCGGAGAGGTCAGGAAGAAGATTGCAGGTTAGGAAGGCAGTGCTGAATTCGATGGATTTGACCGAGACAAGGTGGGGGGGGGGGGGGGAAATGAGGAAACTGGTGAAATCAGAGTTCATCCCTTGTGGTTGGAGGGTTCCTAGGCGGAAGATGAGGCGTTCTTCCTCCAACCGTCGTTTTGTTGTGGTCTGGCGATGGAGGAGTCCAAAGACCTGCATATCCTTGGTGGAGTGGGAGGGGGAGTTGAAATGTTGAGCCACAGGGTGGTTGGGTTGGTTGGTCCGGGTGTCCCAGAGGTGTTCTCTGAAACGCTCCGCAAGTTTCAGAGAACTTGCCCTAGATGCTGCCTGACCTGCTGCGCTTTTCCAGCAACACATTTTCAGCTCTGATCTCCAGCATCTGCAGACTTCACTTTCTCCTCAAATGGGATCCAAAACCAGCTTAGTGGTAGGAGACAGAGGGTGATTGTAGAAGGGGATGGAGCCCAATGTTCAGTAGCGTACCACGTCTATCAATCTGAGCCTTTTACTGTTCATGACGGACATAAATAATAATAGATGAGAATGTTGCGGTGGGGTGCATTATATGAAGATTGGCCAGGTGGCTAATAGCAAGGAAGAAGGTCTTAGTTTACAGTAAGATATTGACAAGTTGGTCAGATGTGACAAGATGGAATTTAACACTTTTAAAAAAAAGTGAGGTGATGCACGTTAAAGTAACAAGGCAACAGTACTGAATGAATGACAAGGCAGTAGAAACCTCAGGGGAATCCTGGGGTGCCTGTCCACAGAATCCTAAAAACAACACGATGGATTAATATGGTGATTAAGGCAGCATACGGGGCATTTGCTTTTATTGTGCATGGCGCAGATAAGAGTAAGGTGGTTATTCTGGAGCTGTACAAAAAAACCTTTGATTAGGCTGCAGCTGAAGTACTGCGTGCACTTCTGGTCACTGCAGGTTACACATGATTGCAATGAAAGTGAATGTGTGGAGGGCAGGATGCTGCCTCGATTAGAGCATATTACCTATGAAGAGAGACTGAATAGTCTCAGACTGGTTAAGAGCAGGAAAGACTGAGGGGTGGACCTGACTGAGGTGTAGAAACCTCCGAACCTTTAAAAAGTACATGGATCAGCATTTGAAATGTCATAACATACAAGGCAATGGGCCAAATGCCGGAAAGTGGGATTGATGGCCAAAGGCTTGGCAGGAAGGATTAGGGAGAATCCAAAAGGCATTTTACACATATGTGAGGAACAAGAGAATGATCAAAGAAAGAGTAGGGCCGATCAGGGATAGCATAGGGAACTTGTGTACAGAGTCTGAGGAGATAGGGGAAGCCCTAAATGAGTTTTTTGCTTCTGTCTTTACGAAAGAAATGACCTTTGTAGTGAATGAAACCTTTGAAGAGCAGGTGTGCATGCTGGAATGGATAGAGATAGAGGAAGCTGATGTGCTGAAAATTTTGTCAAACATTAAGATTGACAAGTCGCCAGGCCCGGACCAGATTTGTCCTCGGCTGCTTTGGGAAACGAGAAATGTGATTGCTTCGCCGCTTGCGGAGGTCTTTGCATCCTCGCTCTCCAACGGAGTCGTACCAGAGGACTGGAGGGGGGCAAATGTAATTCCTCTCTTCAACAAAGGAAATAGGGAAATCCCCGGTAATTACAGACCAGTCAGTCAGTCTCACGCCTGTCGTCTGCAAGGTGTTAGAAAGGATTCTGAGGGATAGGATTTATGACCATCTGGAAGAGCATGGTTAGATTAAATGCAGTCAGCACGGCTTTGAGAGGGGCAGGTTGTGCCTCTCAAACCTTATCAAGTTCTTGGAGGATGTGACTAGACAAGTTGATGAGGGTTGAGCGGTGGATGTTGTGTATATGGACTTCAGCAAGGCATTTGATAAGGTTCCCCATGGTAGGCTCGTTCAGAAGGTCAGGAGAAATGGGATACAGGGAAATTTATCTGTCTGGATACAGAATTGGCTGGTAGACAGAAGACAGTGAGTGGTAGTGGAAGGAAAATATCCTGCCTGGAAGTCAGTGGTGGGTGTTCCACAGGGCTCTGTTCTTGGGCCTCTACTCTTTGTAATTTTTATTAATGACTTGAATGAGGAGATTGAAGGATGGATTAGCAAGTTTGCAGATGACACAAAGGTTGGAGGTGTCGTTGACAGTATAGAGGACTGTTGTAGGCTGCAGCGTGACATTGACAGGATGCTGAGATGGGCTGAAAGGTGGCAGATGGGAGTTCAACCTGGATAAATGCAAAGTGATGCATTTTGGAAGGTCGAACTTGAAAGTGGAGTACAGGATTAAAGACAGGATTCTTGGCAGTGTTGAGGAACTGCGGGATCTTGGTGTGCAGGAACATAGATCCCTTAAAATTGCCACCCAAGTGGACAGGGTTGTTAAGAAAGCATATGCTGTTTTGGCTTTCATTAACAGGGGGATTGAGTTTAAGAGCCGTGAGATCTTGTTGCAGCTCGATAAAACTTTGGTTAGACCGCACTTGGAATACTGTATCCAGTTCTAGTCGCCCTATTATAGGAAAGATGTGGATGCTTTGGAGAGGGTTCAGAGGAGGTTTACCAGGATGCTGCCTGGAATGGAGGGCTTATCTTACGAAGAGAGGTTGACTGAGCTCGGACTTTTTTCATTGGAAAAAAGGAAGAGAGGGGACCTAATTGAGGTGTACAAGATAATGCGAGGTATAGATAGAGTTGATAGCCAGAAACTTTTTCCCAGGGCAGAAATTGTTAACATGAGCGGGCATAGTTTTAAGCTGTTTGGGGGAAAGTATAGAGGGGATGTCAGAGGTGGGTTCTTTACGCAGAGAGAGTTGAGAGAGCATGGAATCCGTTGCCAGCAGCAGTTGTGGAAGTGAGGTCATTGGGGATATTTAAGAGACTGCTGGACATGCATATGGTCACAGAAATTTGAGAGTTTGTACATTAGGTTTACCTCACATGAGGATCAATGGTCGGCACAACATCGTGGGCTGAAGCGTCTGTTCTGTGCTGTACTGTACTGTTCTACGTTCTACTGTGCTGTGTGATTTTGAGAACAGCATTGAATTCTCTTTAACATTCAATACTAAGACTAGTCATGAATCCTACCCAACAATTTGAGGGCACTAATTAACTAACTGAATTGGACCAGCGATGCAGCAACAAGTGCACATCAGAGCCCCCGAATTCTGGAAGGATCAACCTGCCTCTTGACTCCAGAAAGCCTATTCATCATCTACAACATATGAGTCAATTATGTGATAGAATATTCCCCACTTGCGAACAAAGTGGTCAACACCAACTTAAACAAAACACTCCATTTAATCAGCACCCTATCTACCACTGGCATAAAGTGACACTATTTGCAAGGGCCTCAGATATATACTGGTGCACTTCAAAGTTTCCCTCTGAGTGAGGCACAATCCTGATTGGGAACTATAATTACGTTTCCTTTGTTATCACATCACAAAACTGAAACTCTTCCTAACTCAAACTTTGGAAAGCAGTCAGCTCTGGGCATGAGGAGCACACAGCATCAAGAGAGGACAAAGGAGACTGCAGGGATGAGGCAGACCTGCAAGGAGCATTCAGGTTCTCTTCAAACACTTGCAGTGAAATTGAAGAGTGATATCACGGGAAAGCAGTAAGCTGATTGGTGGGTGAGTAATTGACTGTGCTTAAATAGCTGAAGCTAAAGGAAACATTATTTATTGAAAACAGGATTATCTATTACCTGAATCTATATCTGTTCTCGTCTAAATGTATGTGTAAATTTAGGACATGTCTGGAGAGGACAGCCGAGAGAACGTGTAACTTGTCATGTGTGAAGAATCTTGGATGGTAAGGTTTACTGTCCTAGATGACCATATGCGCAGGAAGTGATCCCAGGTGCTGAAGCTGGAGTTTCAGGATTTGGAGCTTGAGTAGTTGGTGGGCGGCACAGTGGTTAGCACTGTTGCCTCACCGCGCCAGAGACCCGGGTTCAATTCCCGACTCAGGCGACTGTCTGTGTGGAGTTTGCACATTCTCCCAGTGTCTGCGTGGGTTTCCTCTGGGTGCACCGGTTTCCTCCAACAATCCAAAAATGTGCAGGTTAGGTGAATTGGCCATGCTAAATTGCCCGTAGTGTTAGGTGAAAGGGCAAATGTAGGAGAATGGGTCTGGGTGGGTTACGCTTCGGCGGGTCAGTGTGGACTTGTTGGGCTGAAGGGCCTGTTTCCACACTGTAAGTAATCTAATCTAATCTGATCTAGTGCCTGGAGACACAGTGCTAATCCAGGAGCTGTGACTTGTATGGACAGAATGTTTAGAACATAACGCAGTACAGGCCCTTTGGCCCTTTATGTTGCACTGACCTGTGGAACCAATCGGAAGCCCCTCAATCCTACGCTATTCCATTTTCATCTATATGTTTATCCAATGACCATTTAAATACCTTTAAAGATGGCGTATCTACTACTGTTGTGGGCAGGGCATTGCACACCCCTACTACTGAGTAAAGAACCTACCACTGACATCTGTCCTATATCGATCACTCCTCAATGTAAAGCTATGTCCTCGCGTGCTAGTCATCACCAACCAAGGAAAAAGACATTCACTGTCCACCCTAACCCTCGGATTATGGTCTCAATTAAGTCACCTCTCAACCTTCTCTCTGATGAAAACTTTCAAGTCCCTCAGTCTTTCCTCATAAGACCTTCCTTCCGTATGAGGCAACATCCTAGTAAACCTCCTCTGAACCTTTGCCAAAGCTTCCACACCCTTCCTAGAAATGTGTGACCAGAACTGTACACAACACTCCAAGAGTTTTGTACAGACATGATATCGTGGCTCCAGAACTCAATAACTCTAAGAGAAAGCTAACACACCGTATGCCTTCTTAACAACCATATCAACCTGGGTAGCAACTTTCAGGTATGTATGCACATGGACACATCATGCTGCCAAGAATCTTATAATTTGCCCGGTACTCTCTATTCCTGTTGCTCCTTCCAAAGTGAATCACCTCAGATTCACTTTGAGGTGAATTTAAACTCCTCCCATTTAAACTTTTCCACATTAAACTCCACTTGCACCTCAGTCCAACTCTGCAGCTTACGTCCTCTGTAACCTGCAACATCCTTTAGCACTATCCACAACTCCACCGATCTTAGTGTCATCTGCAAGTTTACTAACCCATCTTCTATGCCCTCATTTTTAAAAATGACGGTAGTGGTCCCAAGATCCTTGCTGTACACCACTAGTAACTGAACTCCAAGATGAACATTTCCCATCAACCACTACCCTCTGTCTTCTTTCAACTTGCCAATTTCTGATCCAAACCGCTAAATCACCCTCAATCCCATGCCTCTGTATTTTCTGCAATAGGCTACCATTGGGAACCTTATCAAATGCCTTACTGAAATTCATTTACACATCAACTGCTTTACCCTCTTCCACTTGTTTGGTCACCTTCTCAAAAGAACTCTAAGGTTTGTGAGGCACAGCCGACCCTTCACAAAACTAGTGTTGACTATCCGTAATCAACTTGTTCTTTTCTAGATGATTAGAAATCCTCTCTTATAACCCTTTCCAACACTTTATCCACAACCGAAGTAAGGCTTGCTGGTTTACAATTACTGGTTTAGAGAGGTATCCATACAGCAGCTGAAAGGACAGCTCAAAAGGAATGGGTGACAAACAGACAATCCAGGAGGAACAGGCAAGTAACTGCAAGAGTCTGCTGGGGTCCCACTCACTAACCGGTAAACCATTTTGGAAGCTGATGAGGTTGCTGATATTTCAAAAGAATACAGTCAGAGCCACGCTTCTCGCACAAGCGTCTTAACTCATTAGGAGGCAAAGAAGAAGAAGAAAAAAGGATAGCTTTAATCAGAAGTGCAGACAGGCATTTCTGCAGCCAAAGACGGGACTCCAGGATGACTTGTTGTTTCCCTGGCACCAGGGTCAGGGATGTCACTGGACAGCTGGAGGGCATCCTGAAAGGGCAGAATGATTAGTTAAAGGTGTGGTACATATGGTGCCCACAAAGATATGGGCAAAGTGAGGATTATTGTCTTACATCAAGAATGTAGGGAATAGGCAGTAGTTTAAAAAGCAGGACCTCAAATGGTTGTAATCTCTGGATTACTCCCTGTGCTTTGTGCTAGCAAGTATAGAAATAGGAAAATAGGACAGATGAATGCGTAGCTCAAGAGTTGATGCAAGAGGGAAGAGCTTTAGATTCCTGGGTCACTGGGACTGTTTTTGGGGAAGACTGGATATGTACAAACGAGATAGTCTGCATCTGAACCATAGTGGGGCCAACGTTCTTGCAGCTAAGTTTGCTAGTGTTGTTAGGAAGAGTTTAAACTGGTCTGCCAGGGGATGGGACAATATTTTGATGAAATGATGATACATCATGCCACAGCAAAGGCAGCAAGTCAGGCTGAGTTCAGTTATGTTCAGTATCAGGACAGTAAGGCAAGACATCTTCAGTAGAAGGTGGCAAGAGCAGCCATTTCAGCAACAAACATTAACAGCAAATCATTCTCCACAAAGTGGGTTGTAGTGGCATTACTTTTGCCCAGGGAGATTTGAGCAACAGGACTTAATGCTAGTAATTTAATAAAAAGATTAAGTTTTACAGCTTAGCATCACAATGGAAGGCCCATCTACATTCTGCTTCCAGAATTCTGTCAGTGCAGAGGTCAGCCTGACACAATATCCTCATGTCCTAGACTCTGTAGAGCTAGGAAAATTCAGCCCAACTTTTCTCAAACCTACATATCTAAATTTACACACCATCTATTACATGCCTTTTCCATCCCCTAAACCATAATAATGGACTTGACTATCAATAGATTTAAATTCAACTTTATCAGCAAATTAAAACTGTTTTAAAAAAAGACTAGAAAGCCAAAATATCACAGAATGAAGAAGGTAGAAGTATAAGGGAAGAACGCACTTCAGGGATCAAATTAACCACTAAGAACTAATGAACATGCAGAAAATACAATTAAAATACAGCAGTATTGGTTGGCCTTAATACAAAACAGGTGCAAGTTTGTTCGTGGCACAAAGCTCTGGTAAAATTGTATTCAGGGTAATGCAATTGCAGTTCTGGACACATGATTGGGATTGTATCACATTGGCATTATTATTAGGCTAGTCATTCAGGTCCTGGACTATTGTTCCAGAGTTCTAAATCTCCATGTGACTGAGGAAACTTAAATTCAATTAATTTGTAAAACTGGAATAAAATGTTATTTGCATTAATATCAATCATTAAGCTACTGGATTGTTCTAAACAACCGAATTAGATAATTAATGAGTTCAAGGAAAATAGATGAAATGTTCTTAAATTTCTACTCTGCACTAGATTACTCATTGATCTTTTCACTTGCCTATTTTCAGTATTTAGTTCGTCAGTAGTTTCAGAGTTTTGCAATTAGAAAAAGCAAAAATTTTGTACAACAGTTTTTAAAATGTCAATTGGTTGCATGTTGCGCATATCTTAGACGTAGCCAGTAGCCTAAGCATTGTGATTACTGTACAAAATTAATTTCTAATATTTTATATTTGACCAAAATGTGTGCATTAAATTGGTGATCTGTTTATATTCTAATAGTTAATGCAAAATAAAAAAAAGAGTCAAATGGAATAAATTACTTACGGAACATGGTGTAGAACTGCTGTGGGTTCAGGTTCCATTTACCCCATGGGGTTTTATGGCCCTTAGACTGAGCATATTGAGCACTGTTAAATTCTGGTTCTGTACCAAATGAATCCAGCACTCTAAGCATACACCTGAAAAAGGTGAAAGGAGGCAGGTAAGGAGAAAACACCAAAAACGCAGGTCGTTATAAATAAGGCAGGTATAACTCCACTTCTGGACATTTACATGCTTAATGTAGCTTTGTGCTGGGAGTGTAGCCTTTAGTTAAGAAGTAAAGAGTTGTGGTTGACTGTATAGTTTTATCAATAGAATCTTCCCAATGAAGATATGTGAGAGTCAAAATAAGGTCATGAAAATGAAAACACTTTTGAATGACTGGATTACAAGTAAACTAATCAGTCTGAAATCTTCTACAAAGTTTTTCTACAAATGCTGCTCAAGCTGGAATGCTTCCCAGCATTTTCTGCTGTATTTCATAATGAATTAACTGATGTATGACTAGCAATAATATTTCTGGAAATTTAAATTAAAGGAAAAAAAAAATTGTAATGTGTATACAAATTCAACAATTCTTTTTACCAGTTGAATGGGAAAGCATGGTGGCACGGTAGTTAGCACTGTTGCCTCACAGCACCAAAGAGCCAGGTTGAATTCCAGCCTGGGGTGACTGTGTGGAGTTTGCACATTCTCTCCCCCCGCGCCCCAAGTCTGCATTGGTTTCCTCTGTGCATCTTCCCACAGTCCAAAGATCTGCACGTCAGGCAGATTGACCATACTCAATGCCCTGCAGTGTTCAGGAATATGTAGGCTAGATGGGTTAGTTATGGTAAACATCACGATTGGGTTTGGGCAGATGGGATGCTCTCTGGAGGGTTGCTGCTGACTTGATGGAGTGAATGACTTTTATATGTACTGTACCGATTCTATGTCACACAAGTTTAACCACTTGGCCACTTGATTAAGGCAAACTAAGTGGTATAGATGGTGGGTCATTCAGCCATCCAATACTTATGGCTCTGTAGACTAATGCAGTTGTTTCTATTTACCTGATGTACACCCATAGCTCTGCATGTTGTTATTTCCTCCAATCACCTGCCACTTCATTTTCTTTTAAAACTGAATTGTTTCCACTTCCAAAAGTTCTGCACCACTTGTGGCTCCTCAGATACTGAAGCAGCCCATGTTCAAAGCAAATATGACCCGGACAATATCCAGACTTCGAACACAGAACATTACAGTGCAATACAGGCCCTTACGCCCAAGATGTTACGTCGACCCGTGAAACGAATCTGAAGCCTATCTAACCTACACTATTCCATTACCATCCATTTGTCTATCCAATGACCATTTAAATGCCCTTAAAGTTGGCATGTCTACCACTGTTGCAGGCAGAGTGTTCCATACTGCTACTATTGAGTGAAGAAATTACCTCTGTCATCTATCGTATATCTATCACCCCTCAACTTAAGGCTATGTGCTCACCATCACCAAGGAAAAAGGCTCGCACTGTCCACCCTAACTGATCCTCTGATCATCTTGTCTCTAAGTCACCTCTTAACCTTCTCTCTAACGAAAAGCAGCCTCAAGTCTGTCAGCCTTTCCTCATAAAACCTTCCCTGGATATCAGGCAACATTCTGATAAATCTCCTCTGCACCGTCTCCAATGCTCCCACGTCATCCCGATAATGCAGCGACCAGAAATGTATGCAGTCCTTCAAGTGCAGCCGCACCAGAGTTTTGTACAGATGCAACATGATGTTGTGGCTCCAAAGCTCAATCCTTCTACCAATAAAAGTTAACACACCATACACCTTTTTAATAACCCCATCAACCTGGGTGGAAACTTTCAGGGATCTATGCACATGGACACAGATCGCTCTGCCCATCCACACTACCAAAGAATCTTACCATTAGCCCAATACTCTGTATTCCGGTTACTCCTTCCAAAGTGAATCACCTCACACTTGTCCACATGAAACTCCATTTGCCACCTCTCAACCCAGCTCCGCAGTTTATCTATGTTTCTATAACCTGCAACATCCTTCCTCACTATCCACAACTCCCCAGACTTTAATGTCACCTGCAAGCTTACTAACCCATTCTTCTACACCCTCATCCAGGTCATTTATAAAAATGACGAACATCAGTAGCCCCAAAACAGTGGTACACTACTAGTAACTGAACTCCAGGATGAACATTTCCCATCAACTACCACTCACTATCTTCTTTCAGCTAGTCAATTTCTGAACTAAACCGCTAAGTCACCCTCAATCCCATGCCTCAGTATTTTCTACAATAGCCTACCATGGGGAACCTTATCAAACACCTTACTCAAATCCATATATACCACATCAACTGCTTTACCCTCATCCACCTGTTTGGTCACCTTCTCAAAAAAGAAAACTCAATAAAGGTTTGTGAGGCATGACCCACCCTCCACAAAACCGTGCTAACTATCCCTAATCAGCTTATTCCTCTCTAGATGATTATAAATCCTCTCTCTCATAATCCTTTCCAACACTTTACCCACAACCAAAGTAAGGCTCACTGGTATATAATTACCAGGGTTGTCTCTATGCCTCTTCCTGATCAAGGGGACCATTTACTGTTCTCCAGTCTTCTAGCACTATTCCTGTGGACAATGACGACATAAAGATCAAAGCCAAAGGCTCAGCAGTCTCCTCCCTAGCTTCCCAGAGAATCCTTGCATAAATCCCATCCAGCCCAAGTGACTTGTCAATTTTCACACTTTCAGAATTGCTAACACCTCCTAGTGAACCTCAATCCCGCCTAGTCTCAGCCTGTATCTCCGTATTCTCCACAGCATTGCTTTTTTTTCCCCCCATGTGAATACTGACAAAAAAATGTTAATTTAATGCCTCTCCTATTTCTTCGAACTCCACACACAGTTTCCCACTACTGTCCTTGACGGGCCCTAATCTTATTCTGTCATTCTTTTATTCCTGACATAGCTATAAAAAGTTTTAGGGTTTTCCGTGATTCTACCTGCCTAAGATTTCTCATGTCCGCTCCTGGCTATTCTTAGCTCTCTTTAGGTCTTTCATGGCTAACTTATAACTCTCAAGCGCCCTAACTGAGCTTTCACGTCTCATCCGAACATAAGCCGCCTCCTTCCCCTTGACAAGAGATTCAGCTTCTTTAGTAAACCACAGTTCCTTTGCTCGACCACTTCCTCCCTGCCTGTTAGATACATACACATCAAGGACACGGCAGCTGTTCCTTGAACAAGCTCCATATTTCAACTGTGCCCATCCTCCGCAGTTTTCTTCCCCATCCCATGCACCTTGCCTAGTTGCATCATAATTGCCTTTCCCCCAGCTATAACTCTTGCCCTGTTGTATATACCTATCCTTTTCCTTTGCTAAATTAAAAATAACCAAACAAATTGTGGTCACCATCACCAAAGTGCTCACCTACCTCGAAACCCAACACCTGGCCTGCTTCATTACCCAGTACCAAATCCAATGTGGTCTCGTCTCTTGCTGGCCGATCTACATACTGTGTCAGGAAACACTCCTGCACACATTGGATAAAAACTGACCCATCTAAAGGTACTCAAACTATAGCATTTCCAGTCAATATTTGGGAAGTTAAAGTCCGCCATAAGAACTACCATTAGTTTCGCTCCTATCCAGAATCATCTTCATAATCCTTTCCTCTACATCTTGGAATTCTTCAGAAGCCGATGGAAAACTCCCAACAGGGTGACTTTTCCTGTTTCTAACCTCAGCCCATACAACTCAGTAGACGAGTCCTCAAACATCTTTTCTGCAACCCTAATGCTGTACTTGACCAACAATGCCACACCTCCCCCTCTTTTACCACCTTCCCTGTTTATACTGAAACATCTGAACCTTGGAGCCTGCAACAACCATTCCTGTCCCTGCTCTAGCCATGTCTCCAAATAGCCACAATATCAAAGTCCCAGGTACCAACCCATGCTGCAAGTTCACCCACCTTATTCTGGATGCTCCTGGCATTGAAGGCTTGGGCTGACAAGTGGCTAACATTCATACCAAGCATATTCCTGGCAATGACCATCTTCGATATAGTCATTCGTCTAACTCCCACCCCTTGACAGTCAATGGCATGATTATCACTGAACACCCCACTGTTAATATCCTGGGAATTACTACTGACTAGAAACTCAACTGGACTCACTAAATAAATAGAGTCATCAAGACCAGGTCAGAGACTAGGAATACTGTAGCAAGTAACTCACCTCCTAACTCCCCAAAGCTGTTTAATTATCTACATGGCACAAGTCAGGAGTGTGATAGAATACTCCCTGTTTGGGTGGATAGGTGCAGCTCCAACATCCAAGAAGCTTAACACCATCCAGGACAAAGCAGCCTGTTGATTAGCACCACTACCAATGCTCAGTAGCAGTGTGTACAATGTACAAGATGCACTGCAGAAATGCCAAAGATCCTTAGACAGCACCACCCAGAAGCGAATCAGTCAGGGCCAAAGCAGAGAACAAGGTAGGACGGATAAACTAAACTACATTTATTTCAACGCAAGGGGCCTAACAGGGAAGGCAGATGAACTCAGGGCATGGTTAGGAACATGGGACTGGGATATCAGCAATTACAGAAACATGGCTCAGGAATGGGCAGGACTGATAGCTTAACGTTCCCAGATATAGATGCAACAGGAAGGACAGAAAAGGGAGGCAAAAGAGGGGGAGTGGTGTTTTTGAAAATGGATAGCATTACAGCTGTACTGAGGGAGGATATTCCCAGAAATACATCCAGGGAAGTTATTTGGGTGGAACAGAGAAATTAGAAAGGGATGATCACCTTATTGGGATTATATTATAGACCTCCTAATAGTCAGACCGAAACTGAGAAAAACTTGTAAGGAGATCTCAGCTATCTGTAAGAATAATAGGATGGTTATGGTAGGGGATTTTAACTTTCCGAACAGACTGGGATTGCCATAGTGTGAAGGGTTCAGATGGAGAGAAATTTCTTAAGTGTTACAAGACAATTTTCTGATTCAGTATGTGAATGTACCGATTAGAGAAGGTGCATAACTTGACCTACTCTTGGGAAATAAGGCAGGGCAGGTGACGGAGGTGTCAGTGGGGGAATACTTTGGGGCCAGCAACCATAATTCCATTAGATTTAAAATAATGATGGAAAAGGATAGACCAGATCTAAAAGTTGAAGTTCTAAACTGGAGAAAGGCCAGCTTTGATGGTATTAAGCAAGAACTTTCAAAAGCTGATTGGGGGAAGATGTTTGCAGGAAAAGGAACAGCTGGAAAATGGAAAGCCTTCAGAAATGAGATAACAAGAATCCAGAGACAGTATGTTCCTGTTAGGACGAAAGGAAAGGCTGGTAGGTATGGGGGATGCTGGATGACTAATGAAATTGAGTTTTTTGAAGAAGTAACAAAAAGAAGATTGATGAGGGCATAGCGGTAGATGTGATCGATATGGACTTGAGTAACACATTCAACAAGGTTCCCTATAGGTGTCTGGTTGGCAAGGTTAGATCTCATGGAATCGAGGGAGAACTAGCCATTTGGATACAGAACTGGCTCAAAAAGTAGAAGACACAGGGTGGTGGTGGAGGGTTGTTTTTCAGACTGGAGGCCTGTGACCAGTGGAGTGCCACAAGGATCAGTGCTGGGTCAACTGCTTTTCATCATTTATATAAATGATGTGAATGTGAGCATAAGAGGTATAGTTAGTAAGTTTGCTGATGACACCAAAATTGGAGGTGTAGTGGACAGCAAATAGGGTTACCTCAGAATACAATGGGATCTTGATAAGATGGGCCAACAGGCTGAGAAGGGCAGACAGACTTTATTTTAGATAGATGGGAAGTGCTGCATTTTGGGAAAGCAAATCTTAGCAAGACTTATACACTTAATGGTAAGGTCCTAGGGAATGTTGCTGAACAAAGAGGCCTTGGAGTGCAAGTTCATAGCTCCTTGAAAGTGGAGTCGCAGGTAGAAACGATAGTGAGTAAGGTGTTTGGTATGCTTTCCTTTATTGGTCAGAATATTGAGCACAGGAGTTGGGAGGTCATGTTGCGGCTGTACAGGACATTGGTTAGGCCACTGTTGGAATATTGCATGCAACTCTGGTCTCCCTCCTAAAGGACGTTGTGAAACTTGAAAGGGTTCAGAAAAGACTTAAGGATGTTGCCAGGGTTGGAGGATATGAACTGTAGGGAGAGGTTGAATCGGTTAGGGCTGTTTTCCCTGGAGAGTTGAACGCTAAGGGGTGATCTTATAGAGGTTTATAAAATCATGGCGGGCATGGATAGGATATATAGACAAAGATTTCTCCCTGGGATTTGGGGGGGGTCCAGAACTAGAGGGCATTGGTTTAGGGTGAGAAGGGAAAGACATAGAAGAGACCTAAGGGGCAACTCTTTCACGCAGAGGGTGGTATGTGCATAGAATGAGCTGTCAGAGGAAGTAGTGGAGGCTGGTACAATGCAACATTTAAAAGGAATCTAGATGGGTATATGAATCAGAAGGGTTTGAAGGGATATGGGCCGGATACTGGCAAGTGGGCTTAGATTGGTTTGGGATATCCAGTCGGCATGGACAAGTTGAACTGAAGAGTCTGTTTCCGTGCTGTATGTCTCTATGACTCTATATATTCCAAAGGTTTAAAAGAAATACAGGAACTGGTGGTAGGGTTAATAAAGTATAACAGAAGAAAACTAGTTGAACAAATTACTTAAGTATTAATTAAAACACATTAAAAAAAGGATGACAGGACAAGTAATAGATGGATATTATTAGACTGGAAAAGGTTCAGAAGAGATTTACCGGGATACTGCCAGGTATGGTAGGTTGGAGTTATAAAGAAAAGCTGGAGAGGCTAGGAGTTTTTTTTTAAAAAAAAGATTCCCTACAATATGAAAACTTGTCCTTTGGCCCAACAAGTCCACACCGACCGTCCAAAGAGTAACCCACCCAGACCCATTTACCTCTGACTAATGTACCTGACATATGGGCAATTTAGCATGGCCAATTCACCTGACCTGCACATCGTTGGACTGTGGGAGGAAAGCAGAGCACCTGGAGGAAACCTATGCAGACACAGGGAGAATGTGCAAACTCCACACAGTCACCCAAGGCTGGAATCGAACCTGGGTCCCTGGCGCTGTGAGGCAACAGTGCTAACCACTGAGCCACCGTGCCGTACAGTTGTTTTTGGAGGTTGAGGGGCGACCTGATAAAAGTTTATAAAAGCACAAAAAGGTAGAGAGTTATGGTAGTTGTCTGTGTCCTAAGATGGGAAAATTTAAGACTAGTGGATACATTTTGTAGGTAACCGGAGAGAGATTTTAAAGAGACAGGAGGAGCAATTTCTTTCCCCAGAGGGTGGCCTGTATATGCAATTAATATCCTGAAGAAGTGGTACATGTGGATACAATTACATTGCTTAAAAGACTTTTGGATAAGTACATACATGAGAAAGGTTTGGAGTGATATAGGCCAGGAGCAGGCTGATAGGGCTAGTTTAGTTTGGGATTATTGTTTGGTGTGGACTGCTTTGACTTGACGGGACTGTTTCCATGCTATATGGCTCTATGACTTTGTCATGGCTGCAGATATGATCAGGGCAAACACATCTGAAGTATTTACAACTCAAGCAGCTTTAGCTTAAGAACTTGTGTGCTGGAGGCCAAACCAGAACACAGTGAAGGAGAAGTTACCTGGTTAGTTTGTACCATGAGGCAGTCACCTCTTACGGCTGGGCTTTCTCAGTTGGTCATTGGTCAGGGAAAAGAAGGTGATACTGTCAATAAGGAAGGTAAAAGGAGCCAGAGGCAGGAGTGCACAAGCCTCAGCCTTCATAATTATGCAACAGGTTTGAGGTTCTTTGAGTAAGAACGGCAGGATGGGTTAGTTAATTGGCCATGGGACAGTGGTACAAGAAGCTATTCAAGTTGGGCAAGGGGCAAAATGTAGTTATGGGGGATACTAATAGTAAACAGGCAACAATCCCCATCAGACACCCTGGACTAAAACCCTCTGAACTTGGGACGCGAGTTTGTGGAATTCACATTTCAATTAAGACTCCTTGAGCTCTCTGGCCGAAAAAGATGAGGGAATATGCAAGCCTGTGGCAGCTGTCTGCAACAGGGGTTGAGCTTGTAAAGCTAAAGAAAGACCCCCACAAACACCTCAGCTAAAGACAAGGAACACCAAGCTGCAGAGCAAACAACTGAGACATTCTGGAGCCTACAAAAATACAAAACCATTCAACTTTTTAAATCAGTTTCCTCAGGCAAAGTTACGAACATTCCACACCATTGTACTGCATGCAAACCCGTTTGCCTCAATACGAAGACTTCACACGACCAGTGAAACTTTAATGTACATCCATCCAAGAGAAGGAGGATTAACAGCTCAGTAATCAAATCCAAATTTGGCGGGAGAAAGAGGAACCGACAGTTGATATAACTGGAGAACTCCAATTTCCTGGGTGATGGTGGGTTCGATTCAATGAGAGGCTTGGCCAGAGTAGAGACAATCAGCAACAGCCAGTCGCAGTCAGTCACAGACTCAAACCATAGCAGATTCAGGAAAAGAAAGAACATAATTATCTTCGCATTCACAAACCTCCGCACAATCGAGAAGCAACTGGAGAGCTGAGATACCGAACAGGGTAGCGCCAGCAACATCCACCACTGTCCAAACTGACAGAAGCCACTGAACACAAGCTCATTGAGACCCTCTGCCCCAGCTCAGTTAGAAAGGTTGGGACGGGTGAGCTTCGGGGCCAATCTTACAGGGCACCCCCAGGAAGGGAAGCAGGATAAGACCCTGGGATTAGTGTTTTTTTTGTTTCTCCAGTTTCTCCTATTATCCAGTAATTAACAGCTCTCTAATCTGAAACCCACAGTATGAATTCAGGGCAGCAAGGGTTAATTAGGGTCCTTGTTAGCTGTCAGATAAGTCTCACTTCGCTGGAGGTTTTTTTGAAATATTCATTTTCTTTTTTAATTATTGTACGTATTTCAAATTTTGCTTGTTTTAATAACAGCAACTTTCTTTGCCTCTGAAGCGTCTGCCTCCTGTGTTTTTCATTATATCACACCTTACTACATAAACCAAAGTCAGAACTAGAGTATTGGTGTTCAATAAGCCAACCAGCACTCCCTATATGAGGGCTATAGGGTTCTACGCACCTAGAGGAGAATGTATTGAGAGAGGAACCTCTAACCTTGTTATCATAGACCACAGAAGTACCAATGACGTATACTTGGTAAGGGGTCTGCCTAGATTGGCAGAAGAGCGGAGCACCAAAGAGAGAACGTAAAGGGAATAATTTCTGGATTATCATCTGAGCCATGAGTCGCCTGGCTGAAGGAACATAAGATCCAGAAGGAAGTTTGCTTGGCAAAACCTGGAATTGCCAGCATTGATTCATATACTACAGCAACAATTTCGATCGGTTCAGGCAAATGAAGCAACCTGCTTTCAGGTCCTCCATTTTGGTGATAAAGCAACAGCAGATATCTGGTACATGTGTACAGTATTTCTATTAGGACTGCAGATGGTGGAGATCAGAGTCAAAGAATGTCGTGCTGATGCTGAAACCTCGATTCTCTTGCTCCTTGGATACTGCCTGACCGGCCGTATTTTCCAACACTCTACAGTATTTCTTTTTTATGTTTGGGGAGAGCAACAAAACAGGTGTGACTGGAGACCAGGTGGAAGCTCAGCGCACAGGCCATGTCCTGGGTGGGAGTGTCCAGATCAAGAGGGTATAGGTTTAGGGTGAGAGAGGGGAAAGATTAAAAAAAAAGTGACCCAAGGGGCAACTTTTTCCCACACAGAGGGTGGTTAGTGTATGGAACGAGCTGCCACAAGGAAGCAGTGGAGCTGAAAATGTGTTGCTGGAAAAGCGCAGCAGGTCAGGCAGCATCCAAGGAACAGGAGAATCGACGTTTCGGGCATAAGCCCTTCTTCCTGAAGAAGTCCTCACTTTCTCCTACAGGAAGCAGTGGAGGCTGGTACAATTACTGCATTTAAAAGGCAGCTGGATAGGTATATGAATTTGAAGGGTTTAGAAGGACATGGGTCAAGTGCTGGCAAATAGGACCAGGCTAGGTTAGGATACCGGGTGGGCACGAGCAAGTTGGATCAAAGGGTCTGCTTCCACACTGTACATCTTTAGGACTCTGCTATTTCAGACAATTCCAGCAGAACACCACCACCAAACACATCTTCCCCTCACTCTCCACCTGCATTGCAAAGGGATCATTCCCTCCGGGGAACACGAGCCCATTCCTCGACCACCAACACTACCCCACCTTCCCACACAACCACAGAACATGCGTCCCTTCATCTACTCATCATTCAAGAGCCTAAACAGTCTTTCCAGGTGAAGCAGCATTTAACTTGTACCTCCTCCAATCTGGTGTATTGTATTCATTGCAATCAATGTGGCCTACTCCACATTGGGTAACCGCTTGCGGAACACCTCTGGCCCATACTCAAGCATTACTCCAACCTCCCTATAGCCAGTCATTTTGACAGTGTCTTGCTCACATGCCCACTTGTCTATCCTAGGCATGCTGCAATGCTCCAGCAAATTATAGCATAAACTGGGAGGAACAACATCTCATTTTCAAACTAGGCCATTTATAACCTTTTGGGCTCAATATTGAGTTCAACACCTTCAAGGATTTGAACAATATACAGGCTTTAGTAGATAAGCAACATTCTTGCTGTATATCAGCCAGGCAATGACCATGTCCAACAACTAAGCAAATCTAACTACTGCTCCTTTAAAATGGTATTAGTGCAGCTGAATCGCTGAAAACTTTTGTGGGGGGTTAGGGGAGGTGGTTTAAACCATTCACCGGAAACAAGTAATTCAGCTGCCCCTGTCTTCCCAAGTCTTTCTATCACCTACAAGGCACATCAGGAGTGTCATAAAATACTTTCCACCTGTCTTGATGACTGCACCACCATTACTCATGAGGACAGTCATGAGTGATGGAAACAGCCCATTTGATTGGCATCAAATTCTAAAACATTCACTTCTTCCAGCATTAATATATAATAATACAATCTACAAGACAAGTCAAGACTACAGAAGTTTACCAAAGGACCCTTAGACAGCACTTTCCAAACCCATAAAAACTAATCAACTGGAAGGACAATGGCAGCTGATACATCAGATCACTGCTTGCAATTCTCTCTCCAAGCCACACCATCCTGACTTGAAAATATATCACTGCACCGACAGCACTGTTGGGTCAAATTCTTGGAATTCCTTCCCTTCAGGCATTGAGAATGTATAAACATTAATTGGATTGCAGGGGCTCAAGGAGGCAATCCTCACTATCCTCAAGGGTATTTAAGGATGGATAATAAATGCTGGCCTAGCTAGCAATACTCACATCACTTGAATTAGAAAAAGTAAATTGGAAAACAAGATGAGATAGAGTGGGTGGAGCAAAAGTAGACAGTCTCAGAAACCTAAAAAATTCTAATGGATACAGAAAGGATGATCCTGATGGCAGAGTCACAGCCTGAGATTTATTGGTCACAATCAAAGATATCGATGATTTAGGATGGAGGAGGAGAAGAAACCTCTTCACACAGGGAATGGTGAGTTTGGGGAATTCATTACTGGAGACAGCAGTTGAGGCAAAAACAGCGCAAGATTTCAAGGAATTAGGATATCACACTTGGGGCTATAGGAATCAGAGAATGTGGGGGTAAAGCAGGAATAGATTATTGAGTTGGATGATCATAATGAATGGTGGAGTGGACTTGAAAGACTGAATTTCCTACCCTTGCTCCTAGTTTCCATGTCTCTCAGCCCTAACTATGTGGTGATCCAGTTATAGAGAAAATAAGAAGCAGCTCCTTGACTGCCAGATTAAATCCGAGTGGCTACTCAGTATGACCTCTAGTCACTTCCAAAATATGCCTTTTAGAAAACTTCCTGCACATATTCTATTATACTCTAAACGCATGACATCCAGCAAAGGATTAATCAATCATTGTTGCTGCTTCCTTTGCAATTAGGAATTGTACATCAGGTAGACAAATCATAAATCTAAACAAGAATACTTTCTTGATGGTACTGACACCTCCACAGTTGGCTCTAGATTGGATCCAAGCTCTGTCCCTCTGGGTGAGCTGATCAGCTCTCTAAAAGGCCAACATCCCTGACGACATACATAACACTCCCCCCCTTTTAGTTTTAATAAAACTTATATCCAACAATAATCAAGATTACACAGGCATTGTTGACAACACATGCACACTATCTGGAATATTTACAAACATAGCAACCATGAAAGAACAAGCAGTACCTCCATCCCATAAACTACACTGACATGATTACTCTCACGGTTATGGCAGTTACTCGAGGACTATGTTGTTGTTTCAGGAACCTTTTCTAAATCGTAGCATATGGAACCTCCCGTTATTCCATAGATACACCCTCTGATTAGCTGTGACACTGCTGTTGTCTTCTCCTAGGGTACAACAAAGCCTGGCTCTGAGACACATGGGCAGCTGTCTCACCATGGTTCCATTTGGACCTACTCGGCATTCTGAGAGATATCTCCTTACAGCCCTCTCCATTGGGGAGATGCAACGACCAGCTGGTCGACATGTCTCCTCCACACCAGTCCTTCCCTAGTATGCATAATATGACAATAGTACTGTTTGTGCAACCACCACTGCTGGGATCCATTTGCCCCAGACATGATGCTGGCCAATGTGGTCTCTCCTGTCAAATACCCTCAAACTTGAGTTTCACGCCTTTCTGGACAATTGTGCTCCTCGATTTCAATTTACCTATCTGGTCTCTTCCAACCACAATAAGTTAAACATGGTTCTCAGCTTACAGTCGAACAATAAAGACATTAGTAAACACTGAATTGTCACTTGTGGCACATTCCTACACATCCTTAGGAACTTGCTGATTCACTATTCTAATGAGCCCTCTACTTGTGAAGCCTTTAAAGCCTGCTTCAAGGTTTGAACAAATCTCTCCACTTGGCAGTTTGTTGCAGAGGAGATATCATATATAAGACTCTCACTTGCTAAGGGGTACTCAAACTCTCATCAATCATGACTTGATGGGGCTTCTAAACATGGCAAATATTCCATCCATTTGGTCCATCATTGCTTCTGCTGGAACCAACTTAAATGACTGCCACCTTGGACCACTTGGAATGGGCATTAATGAACACGAATAGCATCTGTCCCTCTCAGTCCCATGAAATGGACGTAAATTTGCTGAGACTACGTTGGAATCCATTCACTTGAGTGAAGGCACCTTTTTTTGTTACTAATCTGCAGGGACCACATGATCCCATTTTCCCCTCAAATTTGAAGTTTGCTCTTTGAAAGAAGTACTCCATATGTAGTATTACAGAATTTCAAGTGAAATCAAATGAAATTTCAAGTGCAAAATAGACATTCCACAAACACCAAGCTCACAGCTCTCTCTCGGTTTCTCCTCTCCCCATCAGAATGGAGCTGACCATAAACCATAAGACCACAAGACATGGAGCAGAATTAGACCATTTGGCTGATTGAGTCTGCTCCACTAAATGTTTCTCAACCCCATTTTTCTGTCTTCCCTCCATAACCCTTGATCCCCTTACTAATCAAGAACATATCTTAAATACATTCAATGATTGGTATCCACAGTCATCTGCAGCTATTAGTTTCATAGGTTAGCCACTCTGGCTGAAATAATTTTGCCTCTGCTCATTTCGAAAGGGTTATCCCTTCGCGGAGACTGTATCCTCGGGTCACAGTGTGTCTCCTACTAGTGGGAACATAGTCTCCACATCTACTCCATCCAGACGCCCCAGTATCCTGCAACTTTGTCAGATTCCGCTCATCCTTCTAAACTTCACTGTGTACAGACAAGTCCTCAACAGGTGTTCATATGACAAACCCTTCATCCCCAGGATCATTCTAATAAATCTTCTCAGGAAACCTTACAGTGCCAACACATCCTTCCTTAGATCCAGGGCCCAAAACTGCTCAGAATATTCCAAATGTGGTCTGATTACAGCTGAAAATGTGTTGCTGGAAAAGCACAGCAGGTCAGGCAGCATCCAAGGAGGAGGAGAAATCGACGTTTCGGGTATGAGCCCTTCTTCAGGAATGCCCGAAATGTCGATTCTCCTGCTCCTTGGATGCTGCCTGACCTGCTGCGCTTTTCCAGCAACGCATTTTCAGCTCTGATCTCCAGTATCTGCAGTCCTCACTTTCTCCTAGCAGTTGGATTACAGCCTTCTACAGCCTCAGTGTAAAGTTCTGCTCTTGAAATGAATGCTAACATTGAATTGCCTTCCTAACTGCCAACTGAACCTATGTTAACCTTAAGAGAATCCTGAACTAAGACTTATGCCCCTTTGTGCTACTGATTTCCAAAGCCTTCCCATTTGCAATAGGGTACACATCTATTCTTCCTACCATCTTACTTTCCCACACAATACGGTCACTTCTTTGCCCTCTCTCCTAGCCTACGCAAGTCCTTCTGCAACCTCAGACTTCCTCAAAAACTACCTGCACCGATTTGTCTCATCTGCAAACTTAGCAACAATGCCCTCAATTTCCTTTGTACACATTAACAATCTGTAATGTAAATAGTTACGGTCCAAAACAACTACACTAGTCACTTGCAGTACTCCACTAGTCACTTGCTACCATCACAAGAAAGGCTCCTTAATCACTACTGAGTTCTGTCATTCAGTCAATCCTCTATCCATGCCACTACCTTACCCCTATCATGGGCTCTGAGCAGCCTCCTGTGTGGCAGCTTGTCAACGGCCTTCTGAAAATCCAAATAGATCACATCGACTGGCTCTTTGTCTAACCTTTGTGTTACCTCCAAAAAAAAAATCTAACAGATTTGTCAGGCATGACCTCCCATTGTGGAAGCTAGGCTAACTCAGCCCTATTTCACTATGCACTCCCAAGTATATTGCAATTTCATCCTTGGAAAGATTTTAGAGTCCATACTAATGGTAGTATGTAGTACAGAGGGGAACCTCGATTATCCGAACTTGATGGGCGGGCACTATTTCGTTCGGATAATAGACTATTCGGTTAATTGAGCAAATGTCTTTCCTCTGGGGCTTGGAGCTTTTAAAGTCTGCTCCCCATTCAGGAGACTGCAGCAGCACACAGTATGAGAGCCCCGCCCCCAACTCCATTAACCACCGCCCACCCCGTCCCCAACATGGCCCCTTGCAAACAACCCCACCCCCAACACCGATCCCCCGCTGCTGTGCAACACCGCCAACAATCCCCTGCCCCCAACACCGTGTTACCCCCTCCCAACGTCGTCCAACACTGCCCCACCCCCTGTAGACATTCGTCCCTCTCTGGGGCAGCTGGACAGGACTCCAACAACCATACTGCTGCTGCCTTCTTTGTGGGATAAGTCTCCAAATAACTTTTCACAAGGTTCCACCTTTGCCCTGTAAACGACAATGTTGGAGAGAATATCCGGGGGGGGGGGGGGGGGGCGCGCAGGGTTAGGGTCCACCCCTATTAGAACTCCAGGGAAAAAGGGGGGAGGGGGAGGGGGAGGGGGAGGTCAGTCATTTGGAGACAGTGTCTGTTTAATCACTAAACAAAAGATGCGATCACTGTTGGAAACACGTCTTTGATGCAACGTTTCCATCGAAACTGCGAGATCTCCTTCGGATTATCCGATTTTCAGATAATTGGTATTTGGATAATTGAGTTTCCTCAGTAAATATCATTGCAACAATGGCACAGGCTAGTACATAATGCAAAGAGCAGCACTTACTGATAATGAACCCAAGATGGACCAAGTGTTTTCTTAAATTGTGTCAAACCAACAATATCAATATAGATGAGTTCTACAATCTTATCACCACGAGTAGGGCAACCCGACCTGTTACCCATCACTTTCTTCATTATTCTATAAAAGCAAACACAGATACAATATTTTTAAAACCAGAAAATTCAAAACATATTTAAGAGTCAACAGTGACATACAAATTCTATCACATTTATAATGTAAGGGCCACTAGATGTCTTAAAAACAAATGTACAAAGTGCAACAGATGCTCTGCAAGAAAAAGAAGAATGCAAACTGTCAATTTAATTGAAATGTGCAAAATTTGAATGTTTTGTCAGCATTCAATTGTACCACTGCCAGAATTGCTCTTGCTTCTATTCTGCCTCTGCTTAAAAAGGACTCAATTTACCAATTCTACTTTGGCTGCTGCAAACTTTCTCAAATATGTTTAGAATGTTTCTAGTCCCATTAGTTTATAGTATTCAGTTTGCTACAACTGTTTCAAGATGCTGACAACTTCTGTCTTACGTCTAAAAAAAAGACATTATTCTCTAAGCCAAACTGGGGACACAATGTATGCACACTTTTATAAACTGCAGTCAGTCAGTCATAATGCATGGCTGAGAGAGATTACATTGCAGCACTAGAGTCTGGTAACTGTTCCAATCAAAAAGTTGCATGATACTAAATTTTGCTATCTTCATACAGATCTCATCTATAAAAATACCAGAACCACATCGATTTACATTTTAATGAATCAGTTTCCAGTTAGAAAGTTAAGATGCAACTAATGCACTTAGCAATCCACAATCAAAGGCCAATATTCTGAACACAGCCACCATGACAGAGACAAATTTGAATTCAATTGTTGTAAAAAAAAATCTGGTTCATGAATGCACTTCAGGGAATCTTGCTTGAAACAGAAGTGAATTCAACTACAGTCCACATTATAATTTTCAAATATAAAATCAAGGCCAAAATTGTAATATATGTATTGAGCTATATTTTTGAGACAACATAGCAAGATTTGAGTTAAGCATAAACAGAAAAGGAAAAGCACGCCTTACATACAAGTCACAAACTGTGACATTATTAAAACAGAAAATGCTACAAAAGCTCAAGAGTTCATCAAAAGATAACCAGAATTAATGCTTCCGTTCACACATTTTTCTCTACAAAAATTGCATCTGATCAAACATTTTCATCTTTTATAGAAATGTCAAGTTAAAATCAATTCAATGATAGTACACATGATAGTTGTCCCCAATAAATAGCAAGTCGGCACAAATAAATCAAAATCCGTGTGCTTCAGGCTAATATTGCTATAGCTTTCTTTCACATGAATATACATTAATATACTTTATGTATTCATCTATTCTTAGTACTTGGAATTAATCAGAAACAATACTATTCCTACAAATTGACTCAGCAAGAAAGAGTTTCACAGTTTGGGATTTTATGCAGGTTAAACCCTTACTCTTTTAGTTCAGCCAGTGAGGCTGAAATCCTAATGTCATGGCCCAGCAGGTAAAGGGTTGTAATCAAATCACTCCACTGAACTAATTCACCAAGAGGGCCACCGCTGAATGCATTCTCTGCAATCTTAAATCCTGATTCCTTTGTTAAAAGGCCAAGATGGATTAGAATCTAAGAAACAAAAATGCACATGAATTACTGAAGAAAATTTAAAGAGTACTTTAAAATTACAATATATAAAAAAGCATTCTCAAGCTAAAACAGGCAATGAAATCTACATGCACACAAATCTTGGAATACAGCTACAATGGAGTTCAGTTAACTCAATTGGTTTGATGATTGGATTGCCTTGCAGATTGACAACAGCACAGAGTAATTTTGTTTAACTCACTACCAGTCCCCTTCTTTTTCCTCTCTTATGAGTGCGCATCCTGTGACCCTCTGGGATTATGGCAACTTTCACTGCTTCAATCCTGATAAACCAAGTTGTTCCAGTCCAATGGAAGTTAGTCATCTGTACAAAAACTTGCTTTCTTGGTTCACAATGCTGCTCAATCGTGGAATTTTTGAAAATATAATTGAAGCATCTATGTACTAACATATCATTTATTTAAAAAACTTAAAAGCTGAGGAGTTCACACACACACAACCAGATATCCACAACATAAAATGTTGCCTATTAGAGGAATGGAGTAATTTTTGTTTCAGCAGCAGAAAGTGCAGAAGTGTTGTGCAGGAGGCAGAGAGGTGAGTGACAAGGTTACATAGTTGGGCAGTTGCTTTACCTGGAACACGACTCAGGCAGTGTCTCCCACCCATCCTCCTCCGACCAAAAAACAAACGTTCTGTGCGTCGGTTGGTAAGGTGACAAGTATTTTCTTTTGCATTTTCATTTTTTCAGGTGTCTATTGGGAAATTTAGATTGGTGGGAATGGATGTTAGGACAGTTGAATTTTCCTCCTGCAGTATGTGGGAGGTAAGTGTCACCTCTTGTGTCCCTGCTGACTTTATTTAAGGGAAGTGCACTCAACTCCAGCTCAAGAACCGTATTAGGGAACTGGAGCTGGATGAACTTTGGATCATTCGGGAGGCAGAGTGTGGCTATTGAGAAGAGTTAGAGAGGTAGTTACTCCACAGCCATGTGAAGAAGGTAGATGGGTTATAGTCTGGAGTAGGAAGAGGAATCAGCAGGCAGTGCAGGGATCTCCTGTGGTGGTTCCCCCTCAACAACAAGTATACTGTTTTTGGATATTGAAGGGCGGGGTTGGGGAACGACTTACCAGGGATAAGCAATAGGGCACAGGTCTCTGGCACGGAGTCTGTCCCTGTTGCTCAGAAGAGAAGGGTGAAGAGGAGCAGAGCCTTAGTTACTGGGACTCCATAGTTAGGGGACAGATAGGATGTTTTGTGGGAACAAGAGAAACTCACGATTGGTGTGCTGCCTCCCAGCTGCCAGGATTCATGATGTCTCTAATTGTGTTTTTAGCATCCTTGAGGGGGAGCAGCCCCAAGCCATGCTCCACATAGGCAGCAACAACACAGGTAGCAGGAAAGACTGGGATCTAAGGCAAAAATTCAGGGAGCTAGGATGGAAGCTTAGAGCTAGAACAAACAGTTATCATCTCTGGTTTGTTGCCCGTACCACGTGTTACGGAAGTGAGGAACAGAGAGAGAGAGAGAGAGAGAGAGAGAGAGAGAGGAGCTGAACACATGGCTGTAGGAGAGAGGATTGTGGATTCCTGGATAATTGGAGCTCTTTCTGGGGAAGGTGGGACCTGTACAAACAGGGGTACCAATATCCTTGCAATGGTGGCGGTGGTTTAAACTAATGCAGCAGGGGCTGGGAGCCGGAATTGTAGTTCCAGTGTATAGGAGATTGAGGGTAGTGAGGGCAGGGACAGGTTCACAAGGTCACGAGAGGGTACCAGCAGTCAGGATGTTGGTTTGAAATGTGTACATCAATGCTAGGAACATCCAGAATAAGGTGGGTGAACTTGCAGCATGGGTTGGCACCTGGGATTTTGATGTTGTGGCCATTCTATGGACATGGCTGGAGGAACAGGAATGGTTGTTGCAGATTCCAGGATTTAGATGTTTCAGCAAGAACAGAGAAAGCGATTGCGGGGGGCAGGGGGGGGGAAATCAAGGGTAGTATTCCAGCAGCAGCTGAGAGAATGTTTGAAGACTCATCCACAGAGGTGGTTTGGGCTGAGGTTAGAAACAGGAGAGGTCACCCTGTTAGGAGTTTTCTATAGGCCTCTGAAACGTTCCACAGATGTAGAGGAAAGGATAGCAAAGATGATTCTCGATAGGAGCAAGAGTAATAGGATAGTTGTTATGGGGGACTTGAACATCCCCAATATTGACTATAGTTCCAGTAGTTTAGATGGGTCAATTTGTGTGCAGGAGGGTTTTCTGACAGAGTATGTAGACAGGCCAACAAGGGGCAAAGCCATATTGGAAATGTGTACATCAATGCTAGGAACATCCAGAATAAGGTGGGTGAACTTGCAGCATGGGTTGGCACCTGGGATTTTGATGTTGTGGCCATTCTATGGACATGGCTGGAGGAACAGGAATGGTTGTTGCAGATTCCAGGATTTAGATGTTTCAGCAAGAACAGAGAAAGCGATTGCGGGGGGCAGGGGGGGGGAAATCAAGGGTAGTATTCCAGCAGCAGCTGAGAGAATGTTTGAAGACTCATCCACAGAGGTGGTTTGGGCTGAGGTTAGAAACAGGAGAGGTCACCCTGTTAGGAGTTTTCTATAGGCCTCTGAAACGTTCCACAGATGTAGAGGAAAGGATAGCAAAGATGATTCTCGATAGGAGCAAGAGTAATAGGATAGTTGTTATGGGGGACTTGAACATCCCCAATATTGACTATAGTTCCAGTAGTTTAGATGGGTCAATTTGTGTGCAGGAGGGTTTTCTGACAGAGTATGTAGACAGGCCAACAAGGGGCAAAGCCATATTGGATTCATTACTGGGGAATGAACCTAGCCAGGTGTTGGATTTGGAGGTAGGTGAGCACTTTGGTGATAGTGACCACAATTCAGTTAGGTTTACAATAGCAATGGGTTTGGGTATAAACCACAGGGAAAGAGGTATAACTGAAGGAAAAAGGTAATTATGATGCGATTAGGCAAGATTTAGGATGCATAGGATCCTAGGAACGAAACTGCAGGGGATGGACACACTTGAAACGTGGAGCTTATGCAAGGAACAGCTACTGCGAGTCCTTGTTATGTATATACCTATCAGGTAGGGAGGTAGTTGTTTGGTTGGGGGGGGGGGGGGGGGGGGGGGGTGCCATGGTTCATTAAAGTTGAAGCTCTTGTCTATAGGAAGGCAGCTTGCGAGGATGAGGCATGAAGACTCAGTTAGAGGACTCGAGAGTTATACGTTTGCCAGAAAAGACCTAAAGAAAGGGCTCAGAGCAGCCAGGAGGGGACATGAGAAGTTGTTGGCAGATAGGATCAAGGAAAATCCTAAGGCTTTCCATAGATATAATCAGGAATAAAACACTTAATCAAGTAAGATTCGGGCCAAAGATAGTAATGGACAGTTCTGTGTGGAATCGGAGGACATAGGGGAAGCACTTAATAAATACCTTTCGTCAGTATTCACATTAGCAAAGGGCAACGTTAGTGAGATACAGGCTACAAGATTAGATGGAATTGCGGTTGACAAAGAAGAGGTTTCAGCAATTTTGGAAGATCTGAAAATAGATAAAACCCCTGGGCCGGATGGGATTTATCCTCCGATTCTCTGGGAAGCCAGGGAGGAGATTGTGGAGACTTTGGCTTCAATCTTTAAGTCATCATTGTGGACAGTAGTACCACCAGAGGACTGGAAGATAGCAAATGTTCCCTCGTTTAAAGGAAGGGAGTCGGGACAGCCCTGGTAATTATAGGCCAGTGACCCTTCGGTTGAGGGTAAAGGTGCTGCAAAGGGTTAGAGGAGATAGGATTTATCATCTGGAAAGAAATAATTTGATTAGGGATAGTCAACACAGATTTGTGAAGGATAGGTCATGTCTCACTAACCTTACTGAATTCTTCAAAGACAGTGACCGAACAGGTGGATAAAGGTAAAGCAGTTGATGTGGTGTATATGGACTTCAGTAAGGTGTTTGATAAGGTTCCACACGGTAGGCTAGTACACAAAATATGGAGTTTCGGGATTGAAGGTGATTTAGCAGTTTGGATCAGAAGTTGGCTAAATAAATGACAGAGGGTAGTGGTTGATGGGAAAATATTCAGCCTGGAGCTCAGTTAAATCAGTGGTGTGCCATAAGTATCGGTTTTGTGGCCACTGTTGTTTGTCATTTTTTAAAAAAGTGATCTGGATGTGGGCGTAGAAGGATGGGTTAGTAAACGTGCAGGTGACACTAAGGTAGGCAGAGTTGTGGATAGGGCTGAAAATGTGTTGCTGGAAAAGCGCAGCAGGTCAGGCAGCATCCTAGGAGCAGGAGAATCGACGTTTCGGGCATGAGCTCATGCCCGAATCGTCGATTCTCCTGCTCCTAGGATGCTGCCTGACCTGCTGCGCTTTTCCAGCAACACGTTTTCAGCTCTGATCTCCAGCATCTGCAGTCCTCACTTTCTCCTAGAGTTATGGATAGGGCAAAGGATGTTGTGGGTTACAGAGGGACGGAGCTAAAATGCAAAGCTGGGCTGAGAAATGGCAAACAGAGTTTAATGCGGAAAAGTGTGAGGTAATTTACTTCGGAAGAAGTCACAGTAATGCAATGTACTAGGCTAATGGTAAAATTCTTGGAAGTTTGGATGAGCAGAGAGATCTCAGTGTCTTGGTGCATAAATCCCTGAAAGTTACCACCCAGGTTGAGGTGTTGTCAAGAAGGTGTGTTGGCGTTTATTGGTAGGGGATGGAGTTTTGGATCCACAAGGTCATGCTTCAGCTGTACAAGACTATTGCGTGCAGATACAGTCACCATATTATAGGAAGAACGTGGAAGCTTTGGAAAGAGTTCAGAGGAGATTTACTCGGATGTTGCCTGATATGCAAAGGTGGTGTTATGGGGAAAGGCTAAGGGAACGGAGGTTGTTTTTGTTGCAGAGGAGGTGGTTGAAAGTTGACTTAATTGAGATACAAGATAAATCAGAGGGTTAGATTGGGTGGACATAGAGATCCTTTTTCCCCCTTGGATGATGGCTAACACGACGGGACATCGATTTAGGCTGGATATTAGGGGTAGTTTTTTCCACAGTAGTAGGGGGGTGGGACGGCCTGCCTGCAACAGTAGTAAACCAGCCGAAGTGAAGGCCATTTAAATGGGCATTGAATATACATATGGATAAAAATGGAACAATGTCAGTTAGATGGGCAGATTACTTTCACAGGTCGGTGCAACAGAGGGCTAGACTGTGCTGTAACGTTCTATGAGTACGCCTGAATTTAGAAGTGCTTTTGAGACAGGAAGGCTAAGTAATTGCAGGTGGCAGTCAAATGTCCCAAAATGAATTCTGCAAGTTTAGATCTGATAACTCAAACTTTCACTTCAAAATGTTTGGGATAGAAAGCCTTTTTTTGTAGCTCAGGTTGAGGTCCAGGTTTAAAGTTTGCTCGCTGAGCGAGGAGGTTTATTCTCCGACATTTCGTATATAGCGTGTTCAAGAACAACTGATACCCGATAAGCACAGTCAGCCGATGCTTAAACAACAAACCCAAAGAAGACAACATGCTCAGAAACTCTACCCACACTATCATGTATGAAAAGACATCAGACAACTACCAGACTACGCCGACCCCTTGGCACCATGGTAGCCCACAAACCTACCAACAAACAAACAAACAACTACTGATGAACCTGAAGGACCATGTCCCAACAACCAGGAAAATGAATGTCACATACAAAATAGCCTACAAAGGATTGCAACAAACACTACAAATTGGACAGACAGGCAGGAAACTAGCCACCAAAAGACATGACCAGCTATCACTAGTATCTTTACACACAGACAAAGGAGGACAGGCTAAGCAGAGACAGACACACACACACACACACACACACACACACACACACACACACACACACACACACACACACACACAGGGAATTCCTAAAGGCCTGGCATTCAAACCGGAACTCCAATAAACACATCAATTTGGACCCCATTTACCAACATCTGAGAAAGAGAACAGGAAGTGATATCACCCACACGAACAGACTAAGACACCCAAATAGAAAGCGAGACAGAACACCAGCACTTCAACAGAACTCATTGATGTTACCTAGCATAGTGTCAAAACATAGGAGAACCAAACCTAACAGATTAGCGAGCAAACTTACAACCTGAACAGAAAGCCATCTTCACTGAATTCTATACATCCCCTTAAAAAGATACAGATTATTAACATAATAGAATTGTAATGTTCATCTTATGATGTTTAAAATAACAGCAGCACATCAACATAACTAACATTAACATAGCTTTTGACGGAATGTGGAATCAAAGAATTTAAACAAAATCGAAGTCAATGGGAATCAGGACACTGTCTACTAGCTGGAGTCACAAATAGTCCAAAGAATTATGGCTGTGGTCAAATGGAGGAAAAATCCCTGTTGGGAGTTTTCTACAGGTCTCCGAATAGTTCCAGAGATATAGAGGAAAGGATTGCAAAGGCGATTCTGGATAGGAGCAAAAGTAACTGGGTAGTTCTTATGGGGACTTCAACTTTCCAAATATTGACTGGAAGTGCTATAGTTTGAGTACATTAGATGGGTCATTTTTTGTCCAATGTGTTCAGGAGGGTTTCCTGACAGTATGTAGACAAGCCAACAAGAGGTGACACCACACTGGATTTGGTACTGGGTAAGTCAACTCGGCCAGGTTTTGTTTATGGTATGTTTACTTCAGTGATGGAAAGGGTTAGGTATATACTACAGGGCAAGAGTTATAGTTCGGGGTAAAGGCATTTATGATACAATTAGGCAAGCTTTAGGATGCATAGAAGGGGAAGGAAACTTCAGGGGATGGGCACAATTGAAATGTGGCGCTTATTCAAGCAACAGCTACTGAGTGTTCTTGATAAGTGTGTGCTTGTCAGGAAGGGAGGAAGTGGTCAAGTGAGGGAACCGTAGTTTACTAAGGCAGTTGAATCTCTTATCATCAAGAGGAAAGAGGCAGCTTATGTTAAGATAAGATATGAAGGCTCAGTTAGGGCATTTGAGAGTTACAAGTTAGCCAGGAAAGACCTAAAGAGAGAACGAACAGAAGCTAAGAGGGGACATGAAAAGTCGTTGGTGGGTAGGATCAAAGAAAATCCTAAAGCTTTCTATAGGTAGACCAGGAATAAAAGAATGACTAGAGTAAGATTAGGGCCTGTTAAGGACAGTACTGGGAAGCCGTACATTGAGTTGGAGGAGAAAGAAGCTCAAAATGAATATTTTTTGTCAGTATTCACAGTGGAAAAATACAATGTTGTCAAGAAGAATACGGAGATACAGGCTACTAGACAGGATTGAGGTTCACAAGGTGGTGTTAGCAGTTCTGGAAAGTGTGAAAATAGGTAAGTGACCTGGACTGGATAGGATTTATCTGAGGATTTTCTAGGAGGCGAGGGAGGCTGCAGGCTGGAGGGACATAAATAAGCTGCAGAGCTCGGCTAAGAAGTGGCAATTGGAGATTAATGCAGAACAGGGAGATAATTCACCTTGGAAGGAGCAACAGGAATAAAGAGTATTGAGCTAAATGTTAAGATTCTTGGTAGTATAGATAAGTAGACAGATCTCAGTTGCCATGTACATAGATCCCGGAAAGTTAACAACCCAATTAACCTGGGTTAGCTTTTATTGGTAGAGGGATGGCATTTCAGAGCCATGAGGTCATGTGACAGCTGTACAAAACTCTAGTGCAGCCACACCTGGAATACTGCGCACAGTTCTGATCACCGTGTTATAGGAGGGATGTGGAAGCTTTGGAAAGGAGGTCAGAGGTGATTTATCAGGATGTT